>NC_057794.1:129238672-129606757 GCF_018294505.1 Triticum aestivum
GGGATCAAAGGGAGTATATTGTATGTTCATAAGCGAAACAAACGTATTGTACCCACCCTAGTCCTCTTTCAATCAATCTCCGGACCCCGAGATGAAATCAAGAGAAAACGAGTGGGTGCATGTGTGATACCTAAGGCGGATTCAAAATTTTGAACCGGTGATCATAGCATCCGCAAATCATATATAAAGGGTATTCAATACCGATCCTTTCTACTCCCTCTGTTCCTAAATATAAGTCTTTCTAGAGATTTCACTATGGACTACATACAGATGTATATAGGCATAGTTTAGAGTGTAGGTTCACTCATTTTGCTCCGTATGTAGTCTCTAATTGCAATATCTAAAAAGACTTATATATAGGAACGGAGGGATTAGTTTACATATAAGTTTTTTGTGTAGTCAAAGTATCTCTACTTTGATCAAACTAACAGAAAAAGTATCAACATTCGACAACGCCCAATCAATATTGTTAGATTCGTACGTACCCCTAGATTTGTATTCAAACAGAGATGGTTTCCAATTTGTTTTCAACCACGTGAATGTGCTTGTTCTCGCACATGCTCTTCCTACTATGATTTCGCCACGTATAGCTAGTCCAATAGTAACTTTTTTGAAGCTCCCTGTCCAATAGTACTAGTGGAGTACCGACAACATCTGTAGTAGAGTATGAACTTGTAACACCCACGATGCGGCTATATCTCCCATGTGTCGGAGCACGACTTAGAGGCATAACCGCATAGTAGGCATGTCGCAAGAGGGGTAATCTTTACACATCCCATGTACTAAATAAGAAAGAGATAAAGAGTTTGCTTACAATCGGCACTTCACACAATACATAAATATAGCATTACATCATCCAGAATACAATAAAGGTCCGACTACGGAACCAAAATAAAGACAACCCCAAATGCTAGATCCCTGATTGCCCCAACTGGGCTCCACTACTGATCAAAAGGAAATGAAACACCACAGCGAAAAGGTCTTCATCAAGCTCCCGCTTGAGCTCGGTTGCGTCACCTGCACTGGTATCATAGGCACCTGCAACTATTTTGAAAGTATCTGTGAGTCACGGGGACTCGGCAATCTCACACCCTCGCGATCAAGACTATTTAAGCTTAAGGGTAGGAAAGGGTAGTGAGGTGGAGCTTAAGGAAGCACTAGCACATATGGTGGCTAACTTACGCAAAAGAGAGCGAGAAGAGAAGCAAAGCACGATCGAGAAGCTATAAATGATCAAGAAGTCATCCTGAAACTACTTATGTTCAAGCATAACACAAGAACCGTGTTCACTTCCTGGACTCCGCCGAGAAGAGACCATCATGGCTACACATGCGGTTGACGCATTTTAATTAAGTTAAGTGTCAAGTTCTCTACAACCGGACATTAACAAATTCCCATCTGCCCATAACCGCGAGCACGGCTTTCGAAAGTTCAAAACCCTGTAGGGGTGTCCCAACTTAGCCCATCACAAGCTCTCACGGTCAATGAAGGATATTCCTTCTCCCAGGAAGACCCGATCAGACTCGGAATCCCGGTTACAAGACATTTCGACAATGGTAAAACAAGACCAGCAAAGCCGCCCGAATGTGCTGACAAATCCCGATAGGAGCTGCACATATCTCGTTCTCAGGGCACACCGGATGAGCAGTCCGTACAACTAAAACCAACCCTCAAGTTTCCCCAAGGTGGCTGCAAGGGGCTCTAGTTTGGACCAACACTCAAAGGAGCACTGGCCCGGGGGTTTAAAATAAAGATGACCCTCGGGCTTCGAAAACCCGAGGGGAAAAGGCTTAGGTGGAAAATGGTAAAACCAAGGTTGGGCCTTGCTGGAGGAGTTTTATTCAAGGCAAACTGTCAAGGGGTTCCCATTATAACCCAGCCGCGTAAGGAACACAAAATCAAGGAACATAACACCGATATCAAGGAAACTAGGGCAGCAAGAGTGGAACAAAACACCAGGCATAAGGCCGAGCCTTCCACCCTTTACTGAGTATATAGATGCATTAATTAACATAATAGATATTGTGATATCCCAACAATATCCATGTTCCAACATGGAACAAACTTCAACTTCATCTGCAACTAGCAACGCTATAAGAGGGGCTGAGCAAAAGCAGTAACATAGCCAAACAACGGTTTGCTAGGAAAATGGGTTAGAGGCTTGACATGGCAATATGGGAGGCATGAAAAAGTAAGTGTTAGGTAGCGCGGCATAGCAATAGAGCGAGCAACTAGCAAGCAAAGATAAAAGTGATTTCGAGGGTATGGTCATCTTGCCTGAAATCCCGCAAGGAAGAAGAATGAGTCCATGAAGAAGACAAACAGACGTAGTCGAACGGATCCTCACAAATGCGACGTTAACGGAACTAACCCGAAGAAGCAACACCAGAAAGAAACAAACAACATAGTAAACAACCATCACATAACATGGCATGATGCACAATCAAGTATGATGCATGTCGGGTTTAAATATGCATGGCATGGCAAAGTGCACAAAGAACACTACAAGTTAAGTGGAGCTCAATATGCATCGGGATGCATATTGACAAAACACCACATTCCATTATTTAGTTCACTCCCGATTAGGTACTCAACAATATTAAATGTTGGTTAAACATGGCAAGAGGTGGAGCGTAAGTAAACTAAACATTTAGGCAAGTTTAAATGAGGCCGGAAATAACAAACAACAATTCCGGTAAATCCCCATATGCATTTAGCAAATTAAAGCAAACAACCATTTTAAACATTTTAAATGTTATTATCATGATGCGAATGGCATATGCAAGCTTATGCAATTTTATGAAAATGTTACCATGAGCATGATATGAAGCATTTATCACCGTGGCAGAAACAGAAGGGGTGCCACGGCAATGAATCCGAAAATGATGCCACGGCAACATATCGGTTCCGGTAACTCGGTAGAGATGTCGGTGAAAAGAACAAGTGTGCAGATGTGTGGAACGAGTTAGAGATGGTGGGGTGATCCTAGTTACTGGGTGTCCCATGAGATGACGGTATGGCAACGGGGAACATGGAAGACACATGTCGGGCATGGTGCAAACGCGAGCATTTCATACAAAACTCAACATTCGTTCAAGGGTGTCGTCTCGGTGGTTATACCTTCAAAGCGTGCAAACGGGATGGTTTGGGTTCGTCGAGGGAAGTAGAGGAAGTTGTCGTTCCGCGATGGTAGTAGAAGTAGTGGTACTATCGGTCCTCGACGGTAGTGGTACACGTTTTCCTATAGATGTTCGGGTTAACGAGGGGGGTACTTGGCACAACATAGGTCTCCGGGGTCATCGGGTACATGTTCACGAAGTAGTCGTACACGTCGACGGTAGTTGTTCACTTGACGGCCTTCAACGAGGGTAGTTGTTCTCGTATAGTCGTGGAAGTAGTGGTACTTTTCCAAAGAGGAACTTGATAAACCCAACATCTCCGAGGCGACGATAGTTGTACACCGCAACTGTAGTTGAACTTGCAGGGTGGTCCATTTCGTGGTACTTAGGTGAATCCACGGGAAACAGTAGTCGTACACAGTTCATTGAGGAACTTGACGTTTCGGCCTGTAGTCGTTCGAGCGTCCGACGGTAATGGTACTCGGTCGTTTCGAAGAGGTACTTGGGGTCATTTGAACTTGCCGGTCTCGTTCTTGCGACGGTAGTCATACAAGGTTCAGAGAGGACTTGTTGTTTCGGTATGAAGTCGTTCGGGCGTCGGTCTTGCCGGTGGGGTACTTGGCGAACCCGCGTAGTCGATCTTGGCATAACCAATGGTTATGGAGGTACACGGTCATAGGCGTACATGGCCATCGTAGAGGTACTTGACGTCCACAGGGTTGAGCCGGACGCAGACGAAGCCGGGAGGTGAAGGCAAGGCAACGCGGTGGCGGCCTATGCTCACCGGTGAAGCAGCAGCGGCAGCAGCAGCTTGGCATGGCGACGAGGAGGTCTGCAGGAGGCGGGACAGGCCGGATGACATGGATCCCATCGTAGGCGCGGCTCCGGGTGGAGGCAAGCGAGGCAAGGGAGCTCGGGGCGGTTGCATGCCTTCAGGAGCGAAGCATGGGTGCGGGCGCGCGTGGAGAGGCTCGAGGTCGAGCTCCTGGTGCTCGACGAAGACGGCGGGGAGGAAGAGGAGCCCGACAGGGGAATTGGCGGAGGAGGGGACGGAGGAGCTCGTTGAGGCGCAGCATCCAGAGAAGCAGCGGGCGAAGCCGATGCTCGGGCGTTGTTGCTCCTCTCCTCGTGGAGCTCCTGGACGAGGGGGCTCGGGAGCACGGGCGCACGAGGCTGCAGAAGCTCTGGCGAGACGAAGATGCGGGGGGGGGGGGGGGCGAGGGAGGAGGTCCGGCAGTGGGACGGACGCGCGGGGTCCTGTGGCTGGAGGACGGCTCGAGCGAGAGGAGAGGGAGATAGTGGGGGTCGAGGGAAGGAGAGGATGTGCCTGCGTGCGTGTCTCTGGCGGCGCAGGAGGAGAACGAAGGGAGAGGGAGATGGGATCGAGGCTCCCTGGCAGCTAGGGTTGGCTATAGGTGCGACTGGGCTGGACTGGCTAGAGTGGGGAGGCCCAAGTGGGCTGTGGTGCTGCGCGGAGAGAAAACTGGGCCTCAGCTAGAACTCTCCCCCTCTGTTGTCTCTCCTTATCCATTTATAAGATATAAATAGAACTTGCATAAATGGACAAAGAAGTAGCAGTGTAATTAGGGAGAGACAAAAAATAGTTTTGGAGTCATTGGAATATGGTCAATTAAAGAAAAGTGGTGTGAGGATTTTACACACTATAAATCTAAACATGTTCGAATTTAATCCAAACATGCATGAATTTATAACCTAACCAAACCGAACCCAAATGGGCTTAAATTTTTATAGGATGGCCCTACATAATAGATATGATTTATGGGCACAAGATGAACATTAATGGCTAAAGTAAAATTGCAACTCAATTTGCAATTTGACTTGAAAGGTCGAAAAGGAAAGGTAGGAGGTTGAGTCGGGTAAAAGAAGAGTTGAAGAGTAGTGCAATTGTGTTATGGGTGATTCTGAAAAAATGGAATATTTATAATAGCTCCCTAATAATAGTAGGAGACTTTCATATGTTATAAAGAGAATTTCACCATGTGAACTCCCTCGATTTAAATGGATCAGAAATCCATGCAATTTATTTAAGTGAGTTGGAAAAATTTAATGGCATGATGACATGATGCAATGCAAAAAATAAAAGGGCAGGCACAAATGAAACACACGGCGAAACCCGGAACATATGGAAGTCTTCTCGAGCATCGGTCTCGGGGCGTCACAACACTCCACCACTACGAGAGGATCTTGTCCCGAGATCTAGAATGGCACCAGAGAGAAAACGGAAGAGGAAGAGATAAAACAAAGTTGCTTCTTTGACAAATGAGTGAAACCAAAGAACCTTGAGAGGTTGAACAAATTGAATGAAAGAATACAACAAAGATGCACAAAGTTGAAAACACTCCGTTAGAAAAGAGGAACAAGGAAAATTACTAAAACCTTGTAGGTTGAAAGACATTAGAAAAAAGGTTGCAATGGACAAGAAGTACAAGCAAGCACTCCGGTTAAAACGAGATGTACAAGGAATGATAAAGATCAATTACGACAACACTCCGGTTGGAAATGGAAGGTAAAGAATATGAACTTGGCAAAATGAAAGCACTTGGATGATAGTCCCGGTTAGAAGAGGAATGATAGACACAACACTCCAGTTAAAACAAGATAGAGAACGAAAAAGAATGATATAACTTGGTCAGCACTCCGACTACAAATGGAAGGAATTAGAGTCGTGAACTTGACAAGATGAGAAGACACTTGAATAGAGGGCACGATACTCCGGTTAAATGGATAAGCACGAAAATACCATGACCCTCGCAATTCGAGATGATGATAGAAAAGAGCAACATCACAATGCCTACGGAAGGGAGAATAAAAGATATATCATTGGAATAAGAATGGAGAAGAAAAGGCCAACTTCTGTCACAAATGAGCTTGAAAAGCATCCTTGCAAAGAAGGATTGCATGGTGTTGTTGGAAAATCAACAACAAAAAGAATAAGCTTGTATGGGCTTATGGAAAACATCTCGAAATTATGAGGTGAAATTCTGCCACTAATGGAAACAATAGATTGGATTGATATGAACAAGGAGACGAGAAGCTTATCTCACCGGGAGGATAAATGAAGAACTTGGGTCATTTATAAGCACCAAAACTGGCAACAATCCTTAGGGAAAGCTTTAGGTGAAATATAACCCAAGATAACTCCAATAAATGGATTGATGGGTTGAAAAGGTGTCCTGAATGAACTGGAAATGATGGATTTAAGATATGTCATTTTGAACAACTTGTCGATCATGAAACATGAAGGAAACTGTCAAAATGACATAACATCACCTCAAAAGATAAGGGAGAAGGGATTGAACTGCACTTAGAAATGTAAGATGAAGAATGTTTGAACTCCTCAAACGAATCTCGATGAACACTTCAAGAAGGAATTAAATCCTTGATGAACCCTCATGTAGAGCCTCCATGAAGAACTCTGGTAATAAAAGAATGATCAAACGAAAGGAAAGAGAAGTTGAAAACACAAGGTGAATCCTTGCAATGATTAGATGAATCTCCGTGGTGATATAATTGAGAGAGCTTGGAACTCCGGGAAAAGAAAAGATAAAAGCATCTCGAACCGAGAATTTGATATCATGAACCACTTCGGAATAAGGAATAGAATCACCTCAAAGAAAACAAGAATAAGATTTACTGTATGTTTATCCTTCATCAACTTAACTTGATGACAAGCAACGGATTTGGCATACTACTTATTCTCGTAGAAGGATTAAGATAGATATAACGTAAACTCAATGAACCACCGGTAGGATTGAAACAATGAATAAATTGAAATGATAACGAAGGAAGAGAAAATCTTGAATTGAACCACCGTAAGAATTGAAAATGAACGAAGAAAAGATAAGGAAACACCGGGGAGAATTAGAGAACGAATGAAGATACTTGAGGAAATTTAGATACAAGTGAAACGAAGAGATCATGAACTGACTAGAGAATACTTGAGCAATGCACCGGTAAGATTTGGAGAACGAGAGCTAAAAGCTGAGAATGAATAAACCCGAAATGATGGCCTCTAGAGAGTCAGACTGAAAAGACTCCTGAACTGCTCCGGATGGGTGAAAAGAATTCCCACAATCGAAAACAATTATGAGAGGATGGCGACAAGCTAGAACCATGAATCTTGAAGAGAATGGAGCAAGATTGAGAGAAAAATCTTCTTCGGTCTTCAAATACAGAGAATGACAACGAGAAACAACATCAAGAATTGTTTAGACACTCCGGGATGACAAATAGAAAGGTTGATCCAATGGTGAAAAGAATTTGAAAGATCTTGGAGAAAGCATTTGACTGATGATGAATCATTCTTACGTCAAACCTTAAAATGAATTTGAGAATAACTCGGGGGAAATTGAAGAGTCAGGTAAAATCCTGGGAAAAGACGTGTGGGTTAGGGCCCACTCAAAAGAAACACCGTTGGAAGGATTACTTGAAAAGAGAGATTGCACCGGTTGAATTAAATGGCTTGAATGAGATAACAACCTCGAGGTATCTTGAACGGATTGATAATGGAGACACAAAACTTCTGAGATATCTTCAGCACTCCGAAACAAATGGAAAGCGAGAGGTGGGCGATTAAGAGGTGCACCGGCATGAGAAAACATTTGAAACGAGAAAAGGATATGATTGACAAAGCTTGAATTGAATCCACCGGAGGAGAAATAGAACGAAGAATGATGAACTTGAAACTGTAGAGCATCTTCATGGGAAATCACCGGATAAGAACATTGAACGAAAAGAATGAAGAGACTTCTCACAAATAAAAGGATGCATGATTGAGAAATCTGAGTCCTTGAAGAAAAAGGGTGGGAGGGCGGGAAAACAAAGGCAATTTGGGACGGATGAAACAAACACCGTTGAAAAGAAGTGATAAATGATCTTGCAATGTTGAATGGATCGGCTTAACTTGAAGAGAAGCACGTCGGTTGAGAAGAAATCGAGATGAAAAATTCGATGATCAAGAAGGATTATAATTCAAATAGGAATATAAGAACACCACTTAGAAAAGGTATGGAATCCGCATTTGACTTCGAAGCAACTAGAATACCACAATCAAAACAAAAACAAAGGATTGGCTTGCAAAATAAGCCGAAGCAAACATATGATAGACCCCATATCGTATCATGTGTCTGTTGGAAAGATATTCTAGGAGCTACTTGAATTCCCACTTATAAACTCCCGAAACTTTCTGGTTATGCAATCAGGTGTTGGGGATATAGGGGAAGCATAATATCTCACCCGAAACTAGCAATACCTACATCCAGCTGTATCCATCCTTCAACACATAACCAAGAAACCTTCAGAAATCGTTTACCTCAACCTTCGAAAAGCATCCGTTATACGAGTTGTGGCAATACTCCAGAACTCCCGCCCCAGTACTGGGTGGCGTCGAGGTTATCTCACCAACAACTGCATAAAAGAGATTTTCGATGTCGGCGAACTCAGGTATTCCAGAACTGCAACGACAAAATTGTGACGACAACACCTCGGTGCTCAACTCCCCGGGACACTGCCACAACCCCTAAATGTCAGGAGGCACCAAGAACAATGTTCTCATCACAAAACCATCGGAACGATTCCAAGATACCCACTTGATCCTACAAAAAATCGTGAAATTTGAGAAGAGAAGAGTCAAAACTCTACGTCAGGAGGCCTCACCAGAGCGACGAAGGGACTTAGGAGTAAAAAGAATCCTACTCTCTAATATATATATAATCCTAAGACTCAAAACATTTTGTTCCAGACTCAACAACGTCAGTGATTTGATCAAGCAGGGGGATCCTAAGTCGGGGAAGCCTCTGATTACCAACTTGTAACACCCACGATGCGGCTATATCTCCCACGTGTCGGAGCACGACTTAGAGGCATAACCGCACAGTAGGCATGTCGCAAGAGGGGTAATCTTTACACATCCCATGTACTGAATAAGAAAGAGATAAAGAGTTGGCTTACAATCGCCACTTCACACAATACATAAATATAGCATTACATCATCCAGAATACAATCAAGGTCCGACTACGGAACCAAAATAAAGACAACCCCAAATGCTAGATCCTTGATCACCCCAATTGGGCTCCACTACTAATCAAAAGGAAATGAAACACCACAACGAAAAGGTCTTCATTGAGCTCCCGCTTGAGCTCGGTTGTGTCACCTGCACTAGTATCATAGGCACCTGCAACTATTTTGAAAGTATCTGTGAGTCACGGGGACTCAGCAGTCTCACACCCTCGCGATCAAGACTATTTAAGCTTAAGGGTAGGAAAGGGTAGTGAGGTGGAGCTGCAGCAAGCACTAGCACATATGGTGGATAACTTACGCAAAAGAGAGCGAGAAGAGAAGCAAAGCACGATCGAGAAGCTATAAATGATCAAGAAGTGATCCTGAAACTACTTACGTTCAAGCATAACACAAGAACCGTGTTCACTTCCTGGACTCCGCCAAGAAGAGACCATCACGGCTACACACGCAGTTGATGCATTTTAATTAAGTTAAGTGTCAAGTTCTCTACAACCGGACATTAACAAATTCCCATCTGCCCATAACCGCGGGCACAACTTTCGAAAGTTCAAAACCCTGCAGGGGTGTCCCAACTTAGCCCATCACAAGCTCTCACGGTCAACGAAGGATATTCCTTCTCCCAGGAAGACCCGATCAGACTCGGAATCCTGGTTACAAGACATTTCGACAATGGTAAAACAAGACCAGCAAAGCCGCCCGAATGTGCTGACAAATCCCGATAGGAGCTGCACATATCTCGTTCTCAGGGCACACCGGATGAGCAGTCCGTACAACTAAAACCAACCCTCAAGTTTCCCCAAGGTGGCTGCAAGGGGCTCTAGTTTGGACCAACACTCAAAGGAGCACTGGCCCGGGGGTTTAAAATAAAGATGACCCTCGGGCTTCGAAAACCCGAGGGGAAAAGGCTTAGGTGGAAAATGGTAAAACCAAGGTTGGGCCTTGCTGGAGGAGTTTTATTCAAGGCAAACTGTCAAGGGGTTCCCATTATAACCCAGCCGCGTAAGGAACGCAAAATCAAGGAACATAACACCGGTATGACGGAAACTAGGGCGGAAAGAGTGGAACAAAACACCAGGCATAAGGCCGAGCCTTCCACCCTTTACCGAGTATATAGATGCATTAATTAACATAATAGATATTGTGATATCCCAACAATATCCATGTTTCAACATGGAACAAACTTCAGCTTCATCTGCAACTAGCAACGCTATAAGAGGGGCTGAGCAAAAGCGGTAACATAGCCAAACAACGGTTTGCTAGGAAAGGTGGGTTAGAGGCTTAACATGGCAATATGGGAGGCATGAAAAAGCAAGTGGTAGGTAGCGCGGCATAGCAATAGAGCGAGCAACTAGCAAGCAAAGATAGAAGTGATTTTGAGGGTATGGTCATCTTGCCTGAAATCCCATAAGGAAGAAGAACGAGTCCATGAAGAAGACAAACAGACGTAGTCGAACGGATCCTCACAAATGCAACGTTAACGGAACTAACCCGAAGAAGCAACACCGGAAAGAAGCAAACAACATAGTAAACAACGACCACATAACATGGCATGATGCACAATCAAGTATGATGCATGTCGGGTTTAAATATGCATGGCATGGCAAAGTGCACAAACAACACTACAAGTTAAGTGGAGCTCAATATGCATCAGGATGCATATTGACAAAACACCACATTCCATTATTTAGTTCACTCCCGATTAGGTACTCAACAATATTAAATGTAGGTTAAACATGGCAAGAGGTGGAGCGTAAGTAAATTAAACATTTAGGCAAGTTTAAATGAGGCCGGAAATAACAAAAAACAATTCTGGTAAATCCCCATATGCATTTAGCAAATTAAAGCAAACAACAATTTTAAACATTTTAAATGTTATTATCATGATGCGGATGGCATATGCAAGCTTATGCAATTTTATGAAAATTTTGCCATGAGCATGATATGAAGCATTTGTCATCGTGGCGGAAACCGAAGGGGTGCCACGTCAACGAATCCGAAAATGATGCCATGACAACATATCGGTCCCGGTAACTCGATAGAGATGCCGGTGAAAAGAACAAGTGTGCAGATGTGTGGAACGAGTTAGAGATGGTGGGGTGATCCCAGTTACCGGGTGTCCCATGAGACGATGGTATGGCAATGGGGAACATGCAAGACACATGTCGGGCACGGTGCAAATGCGAGCATTTCATACAACACTCAACATTCGTTCACGGGCGTCGTCTCGGTGGTTATACCTTTGAAGCGTGCAAATGGGATGGTTCAGGTTCATTGAGGGAAGTAGAGGAAGTAGTCATTCCACGATGGTAGTAGAAGTAGTGGTACCATCGGTCCTCGACGGTAGTGGTACACGTTTTCCTGTAGATGTTCGGGTTAACGAGGGGGGGGGGGGTACTTGGTGCAACATAGGTCTCCGGGGTCATCGGGTACACGTTCACGAAGTAGTCGTACACGTCGACGGTAGTTGTTCACTTGACGGCCTTCAACGAGGGTAGTTGTTCTCGTATCGTCGTGGAAGTAGTGGTACTTTTCCGAAGAGGAACTTGATGAACCCAACATCTCCGAGGCGACGGTAGTCGTACACGGCAACTGTAGTTGAACTTGTAGGGTCGTCCATTTCGTGGTACTTAGGTGAATCCACGGGAAACAGTAGTCGTACACGGTTCATCGAGGAACTTGACGTTTCGGCCTGTAGTCGTTTGAGCGTCCGACAGTAATGATACTCGGTCGTTTCGAAGAGGTACTTGGGGTCATTCAAACTTGCCGGTCTCGTTCTTGCGACGGTAGTCATACAAGGTTCGGAAAGGACTTGTCGTTTCGGTATGAAGCCTTGCCGGTGGGGTACTTGTCGAACCCGCGTAGTCGATCTTGGCATAACCAATGGTTGTGGAGGTACACAGTCATAGGCGTACAGGGCCATCGTAGAGGTACTTGACGTCCACAGGGTTGAGCGGGACGCGGACGAAGCCGGGAGGCGAAGGCAAGGCAACGCGGCGGCGGCCTGTGCTCACCGGTGAAGCAGCAGCGGCAGCAGCAGCTTGGCATGGAGACGAGGAGGTCTGTAGGAGGCGGGACAGGCCGGATGACATGGATCCCGTCGTAGGCACGGCTCCGGGTGGAGGCAAGCGAGGCAAGGGAGCTCGGGGCGGTTGCATGCCTTCAGGAGCGAAGCATGGGTGCGGGCGCGCGTGGAGAGGCTCGAGGTCGAGCTCCTGGTGCTCGACGAAGACGGCGCGGAGGAAGAGGAGCCCGGCAGGGGAATTGGCGGAGGAGGGGACGGAGGAGCTCGCTGAGGCGCAGCATCCAGAGAAGCAGCGGGCGAAGCCGATGCTCGGGCGTTGTTGCTCCTCTCCTCGTGGAGCTCCTGGACGAGGGGGCTCGGGAGCACGGGCGCGCGAGGCTGCAGAAGCTCTGGCGAGACGAAGACGCGGGGGGGGGGGGGGGGGGGGGGGGGGGAGGTCCGGCTGTGGGACAGACACGTGGGGTCCTGTGGCTGGAGGACGGCTCGAGCGAGAGGAGAGGGAGAGAGTGGGGGTCGAGGGAAGGAGAGGATGCGCCTACGTGTATGTCTCTGGCGGCGCAGGAGGAGAACGAAGGGAGAGGGAGATGGGATCAAGGGAGCCCGCTCCCTGGCGGCTAGGGTTGGCTATAGGTGCGACTGGGCTGGACTGGCTAGAGTGGGGAGGCCCAAGTGGGCTGTGGTGCTGCGCGGAGAGAAAACTGGGCCTCAGCTAGAACTCTCCCCCTCTGTTGTCTCTCCTTATCCATTTATAAGATATAAATAGAACTTGCATAAATGGACAGAGAGGTAGCAGTGTAGTTAGGGAGAGACAAAAAATAGTTCTGGAGTCCTTGGAATATGGTCAATTAAATAAAAGTGGTGTGAGGATTTTAAAAACTATAAATTTGAACATGTTCGAATTTAATCCAAACATGCATGAATTTATAACCTAACCAAACCGAACCCAAATGGGCTTAAATTTTTATAGGATGGCCCTACATAATAGATATGATTTATGGGCACAAGATGAACATTAATGGCGAAAGTAAAATTGCAACTCAATTTGCAATTTAACTTAAAAGGTCGAAAAGGAAGGATAGGAGGTTGAGTCGGGTAAAAAAAGAGTTGAAGAGTAGTGCAATTGTGTTATGGGTGATTCTGAAAAAATGGAATATTTATAATAGCTCCCTAATAATAGTAGGAGACTTTCATATGTTATAAAGAGAATTTCACCATGTGAACTCCCTCGATTTAAATGGATCAGAAATCCATGCAATTTATTTAAGTGAGTTGGAAAAATTTAATGGCATGATGACATAATGCAATGCAAAAAATAAAAGGGCAGGCATAAATGAAACACACGGCGAAACCCGGAACATATGGAAGTCTTCTCGAGCATCGGTCTCAGGGCATACGAACATGTTTAAATTTATAACCTAACCAAACTGAACCCAAATGGTCTTAAATTTTTATAGGATGACCCTACATAATAGATATGATTTATGGGCATAAGATAAACATTAATGGCGAAAGTAAAATTGCAACTCAATTTGCAATTTAACTTAAAAGGTCGAAAAGGAAGGATAGGAGGTTGAGTCGGGTAAAAAAAGAGTTGAAGAGTAATGCAATTGTGTTATGGGTGATTCTAAAAAAATGGAATATTTATAATAGCTCCCTAATAATAGTAGGGGACTTTCATATGTTATAAAGAGAATTTCACCATGTGAACTCCCTCGATTTAAATGGATCAGAAATCCATGCAATTTATTTAAGTGAGTTGGAAAAATTTAATGGCATGATGACATGATGCAATGCAAAAAATAAAAGGGCAGGCACAAATGAAACACACGGCGAAACCCGGAACATATGAATTTGACCGTATGCTTTGTGTAAGTTGCATGTCATATATTATTACTCTAACATTTGGTCAAAGTTAGCCTCAAAAAACGCATTAGGCCCTGTAGATGGAAGGAGGGAGTAGTAGTGGAAGTGAATCCTCTGGCGTAGGTATCCCTACCTTACCCTTCCTTTCGTCCACTTACTGGCGAACCCCATGCTTGCTAGGCCCCGCATGTCAGTTACTCAATGGGTTCGACCACGTCAAAGGATCCTCATCCATAGTATACTCTCTCTGTTTTTATTTACTCCGCATAAAACGGAGGGGGTGGTAGGATAAATGACGTGAGAGGGGGAGGGGGAGAGACGTCTATCCGGATTTCGGGTTCCGGCAGACTCTTGAGGTTCGAACACTGGGGTGCGCGCGGAGATCTCTCCCCTACCAATCTACGTCCAATCTCCTCGCGTGATCTAGGCTGGAAACAACGAACAACACAAGGGACACGAGGTTTATACTGGTTCGGGCCACCGTTGTGGTGTAATACCCTACTCTAGTGTGTGGTGTGGTGGATTGCCTCAGGGGCTGACGATGAACAGTACAAGGGAAGAACAGCCTCGCGAGAGGTGTTCTTGAGCCAGTGCGATGAACTGTTTGGGTGAGTTCAGTCGCCTCTCTCTCTCTCTGCTAGGGCTCTACCAGATCTCTAGATGTCCCCACTCTACTATGTGGTGGCTAGCTCTATTTATAAAGGCCCCGGGCCTCTCCCCCAAATAATGGGCGGCAAGGGCGCCAACAATTGGCCATTTTGAAGGGGAACATCTAGTACAAGTTATCCTGACCAAAGGTGGTCTTCGGCTGCCCAAAGCACTGGTGATGACGTCGTCTTGGGCTCCACGGTGACCTCCGTCCTGCCGCTCTGCTGGTCTTGGTCTCGTTGCACCGGAATGGTAACCTTTGCCCGATGCCTTGGCCTGTGCTTGCCCCCTTTGCACCAAAGGGGAAACAAGGACACTGCACAGGCCGGCGCCCGCCTGGCACCCGCCTGGTCTCGATCGTCATGGCTTGCGTCACTGGCTCCTCGCGAGGTACCTCTGCCTTGATCTCTCTGCCTCCTCGCGAGCCTGCCTGATGAGGCTGCCTCTGAGGAAGCTTCCGGTCATCCGCCCCACGAGGCTTGGCCCCTCGCGAGTGTCTTGAGCTTGAGCTGATGAAGATGGGCCGCACTGGGCCCCCACTTGAGCCATGCTGCAGGCCGCAGGCAGGCAAGTCTGGGGACCCCCGTACAGCGTAGTAGAGTTTGTCCTGGGTAGGGGATATGAGCACTGCGCCAGCTCCCGCACCGTGTCGGGAGAACGCCCCATCGAAGTACATGACCCAGCCGTCCGGTGCTTCACTTCCCGGGGAAAGTGATCGGTCTTCGCCTACCTCGAGACCCGGTGCTTCTGCCCATTCTGCCATGAAATCCGCAAGTGCGGCTCCCTTGATGACTCTGGTCGTACTGAATTCTAGCTGAAATGCTGTAGTTCAATGTTCCATTCAGCAACCCTTCCAGCTGAGTTGGGGCTCCTGAGCACTCTTTCCAAGGGGTATGCTGAGACGACTTTGATGGGATGGCCTTGGAAGTAGTGGTGCAGCTTGCGTGAGGCCACTAGTAGCGCGAGGAGGAGTTTTTGAGGCATGGGATATCGTGCCCTTGCGTCCTGTAGCACTGTGCTGACGAAGTACACGGGATGCTCGACGAGGTTGAGGGTGCTGGCGCAGCTTGCGTCCTCCAGAGGTCGAGGCGCCTCTTGAGACGACGGAGCTCCCAGCGCTTGGTCGCCTGAAGAGGCCTCTCCTGCTCCGGGTGCGTTCTCCTGCTGCAGCTGTTCCTTTTCGGCTGCGGTTGCGGCCTTCGCGAGGCCCTCCTGGATCTTCTTTGCTTCAGTTTTGATGGTCGATGCGGCCTTGGCACAATGCTCCTCCCTGACCGCCACCAGGGCTGCACTAGCGGCGTAGGGGGTGGCCACAAGGTAGAGCACCAGGGGCTCCCGAGGACGCGGAGCTACCATCACTGGTGGGCTGGTAAGGTACCTCTTGAGGTCTTGGAATGCCTTGTCGGCCTCTTCAGTCCATTCGAAGGGGCCCTTTTTCTTCATCAGCTTGAAGAAGGGTAGCGCTCGTTTCCCCAGCTTGGAGATGAAGCGCCCCAACGCAGTTACACGCCCGGTGAGCTTCTGCATTTCTCTGAGGGTCCTTGGCGGGCTCATGTCTTCGACTGCCCCGACCTTCTCCAGGTTGGCCTCGATGCCCCTGTGGGACACGAGGAAACCCAGGAGCTTGCCCGAGGGGACTCCAAACACGCAGTTCCCCGGGTTGAGCCATAGGTCCACTTTGTTGAGGCTCGCAAAGGTTTCTTCCAGGTCCTGTATCAGGGTTCTTGCCTCACGAGACTTCACCACAATGTCATCGACGTAAGCTTCAGCGTTCCTCCCGAGCTGCCGCCTAAGGCAATGTGCATCAGCCGCTGAAAGGTCGCGCCTGCGTTGCGCAACCCAAATGGCATGCACGTATAGAAGTACACTCCACACGGGGTCAGGAAAGCCATATTTTCCACGTCTTCTACCGCCATCTTGATCTAGTGATAGCCCGAGAAGGCATCTAGGAAGCACAATAGGTCACACTCTGCGGTGGAGTCGACTATCTGGTCAATGCGGGGGAGCAGAAATGGATCCTGCGGGCAGGCCTTGTTGAGGTTGGTGAAGTCGACACACATGCGCCCCTTTCCTCCCTTTTTTGTCACAACGACTGGATTAGCCAGCCAATCAGGGTAGCGGACCTCGTAGATAACTCCTGCCGCCTCTAGCTTCGGGGTCTCTTGAACGATGAAAGCCTGTTTCTTAGTGGACTGCCGCCTCGCCTTCTGCTTCACGGGGCACACATTGGGGCACACGTTGAGGTGATGCTCAATCACATCCCTTGGGACCCCTGCTAACTGATCAGGTTCCCACGCGAACACCTTCTTGTTTGCACGCAGGAACCTCACCAGGGCCCTCTCTTGCTCGGGCTCGAGGTTGGCCCCTATGGTGAAGGTGGCGTTAGTGGACCCGTCCTCGTCGACTGGTACCTGCTTGGTTTCCGCCTTGTCTTGGGTGAATAGCTGCTTATTTTTAGCCGGCGCAGCCCCCTTGGGCTCAAGGGCATCGGTGCTAGTGGGCTGCGCCACCGCGGCCGCCCTAAAAACAAGCTGGAGCACCTGCAGCGCATCCCTTGTGTCTCCTGACATGGTGAGGACGCCGCTGCTCCCAGGCATCTTCATGAGGTTGTACGCCGGGTGAGTTGCTGCCATGAACCGAGCCAAGGCCGGATAGCCGAGGATGGCGTTGTAGGGGAGGCCGATGGGGGCGATGTCGAAGTCGATCAGCTCCGTGCGGAAGTTGTCATAGGTGCCGAAGGTCACTGGGAGGCGGATCCGTCCAAGGAGGTGGTGGACCCGGCTCCGACGCCCGAGAAAGGCCTGCTGGGTTGGAGCCGCTCCAGCGGCACATGGAGGAGGCTGAAGGCCTCCACAGAGAGCACGTTGAGACCGGCACCGCCGTCGATGAGGGTCCTGGTGACGGCCACTTGGCAGATGGTGGGAGTGCACAGCATCGGGAGCGCGCCCGAACCGATGGGGTTGAAGGGGTGATCCTCCAAGTCAAAGGTTAGATCGGCCTCGGGCGCCACCCTGCCCAGGGGGGGCTTCTCGGCGCTTGGAGGCGGTGCTGATCCGGCGGGTGAATGGCTTGACGTGATGGCTAGAGGGTGGTGCCTGGGAGCCACCCAGGAGAGCTGCGATGATGGGCAGTGCTGGTGCGGCAAAACGGGCGGGGAAGAGGTCGCGCAGCTCCTCCCAGGAGGTGACAGAAGCCGTCGGCAGGTGGAGGAGCCACACACGCGGGATGCCGGTGAGGGCCATGGGTAACCAGTTGGCCATCACCCGGTCGTCGCCCCCGGCTCTGAGGATGGCCTCCCCGTATGCCAGCAGGAAAATCATCGGGTCCGTTGCGCCGTTGTAGCGCAGCGGCATCTCGGGCTTGAACTTGCGTGGCCACTGCACCTGTAGCAAGGTGGGGGCCAAGGCCCAGAGCCCCCTGGCCCCAGTGCCGGAATCCGTTGCTGGAGCGGGGGGCGCGTTGTCCACCATGAGGGCAGAATGCGATGTTGGGGGAGAGCGGGTCGTCAGGAGGGAGGACTCCGGCGCACCCCTACCTGGTGCGCCAAATGTCGGATTTCGGGTTCCGACAGACCCTTGAGGTTCGAACACTAGGGTGCGCGCGGAGATCTCTCCCCTACCAATCTACGTCCAATCTCCTCGCGTGATCTAGGCTGGAAACAACGAACAACACAAGGGACACGAGGTTTATACTGGTTCGGGCCACCATTGTGGTGTAATACCCTACTCCAGTGTGTGGTGTGGTGGATTGCCTTAGGGGCCGACGATGAACAGTACAAGGGAAGAACAGCCTCGCGAGAGGTGTTATTGAGCCGGTGCGATGAACTGTTTGGGTGAGTTCAGTCGCCTCTCTCTCTCTGCTAGGGCTCTACCAGATCTCTAGATGTCCCCCCTCTACTCTGTGGTGGCTAGCTCTATTTATAAAGGCCCTGGGCCTCTCCCCCAAATAATGAGCGGGAAGGGCGCCAACAATTGGCCATTTTGAAGGGGAACATCTAGTACAAGTTATCCTGACCAAAGGTGGTCTTCAGCTGCCAAAAGCACTGGTGATGAGGCTGTCTTGGGCTCCACGGTGACCCCGTCCTGCCGCTCTGCTGGTCTTGGTCTCGTTGCACCGGAATGGTAACCTTTGCCCGATGCGTTGGCCTGTGCTTGCCCCCTTTGCACCAAAGGGGAAACAAGGACACTGCGCAGGCCGGCGCCCGCCTGGTCTTGATCGTCATGGCTTGCGTCACGGGCTCCTCGCGAGGTACCTCTGCCTTGATCTCTCTGCCTCCTCGCGAGCCTGCGTGATGAGGCTGCCTCTAAGGAAGCTTCCGGTCATCCACCCCGCGAGGCTTGGCCCCTCGCGAGGGTCTTGAGCTTGAGCTGATGAAGATGGGCCGCGCTGGGCCCCCACTTGAGCCACGCCGCAGGCCGCAGGCAGGCAAGTCTGGGGACCCCCGTTCCCAGAACGCCGACAACGTCAGTTTGCTCTTAACTGCGGTCCCACAAGAGAGCAAAAACACAAGACGAAGCGCGTTCCGTTCGGTGAACGGCGTGGAGGGTCCAGCATGCCGGGGTGCAACGCGAACGCGACAAGGGAGATGTACAGTCAAACCGATTGACCTTCGCTGCTCGGCCGGAACCACTATTCACACCAGAACCTTCGCTGCTCGGCCTGTGCCAGCCACTGCCCCAAAAACACACCTCCTCTCCAGCCCATTCCCCCACCTTTCGATCCCCTAGCCCGCATCAAGCGCCCCTAGTTCACCGGAAAGCCATGGTGTGCTGCAAGATCACGTACTACAAGATGATGACACCGGAGCGCCGCGCAGAAATCGCGGCGGCGGTCGGCGCCACACACTAACGTTCCCAAGCTTGTTTTGCAGCGGCCCAATCCCCGAGTTCTCTGGAGCCAAGCTACGAGGAGGAGGAAGCCGATCCAATGTTCATGGCGGAGATCGTGGCGTAGAAGGCCCTTGATGGGTATGAGACAATGGATGTCGACTCTGTGTCGGCGTCCGGGTCCCCCATGGTGCAGGTGGACCAGTGGTTCAACCTAGCGATACTAAAGGAGGACCGGGAGGCAGAGGCTCAACTCGACGCGGAGCGCGCGCATGTCGCTGCCATCGAGGCTCTCCTGCAGGCGGAACCGGATGTCGTGGATGTGAACCGGGCGGCGGAGACTCAACTCAACGCGGAGCGCATGGATGCCACTGCCATTGAGGCCCTCCTGCAGGTGGAACCGGACGTCCTGGACTTGAACCGGGCGGTGGAGGCTCAACTCGACGCGGAGTGCATGGATGCCGCTGCCATCGGGGCCCTCCTGCAGGCGGAACCGGACGTCCTCAACTTGAACCGGACGGCGGAGGCTCAACTCGATGCGGAGCGTGCAGATGCCGCTACCATCGAGGCCCTCCTGCAGGCGGAACCAGACGTCCTCGACTTGAACCGGGCGGTGCTCTCGTCCGTGCAGAGCGCCCGCATGCTCCGCGTGAACGAGTAGCCGGAGGCCGAGGACAACCACGGTGCGGAGACACACGTCGGCAGCTATGGCTGGTTCGCGTCGGCAGCCAAAGATGACGAGGCCGTCTCGTCCCGCGAGCAGTGATAGTTTTTATTTATGTTGTTTTTAGGGATCTTTTGCTGTGTAAAAACATATATTGTTATGCAAGTCGCCTGACTCTCATCATTTGGGCCAGTCTACCATTTCATGCGGTTGGATGAATATCCTACGTCTCCTAACCCTTCTTCCTCACCTCTTCTTCTTCCCCAACAGACCACCGCACGGGCCGTACGGATCCACCCAACATGCAGTTGGATAAACATAATGTATGAACGAAAATT
This sequence comes from Triticum aestivum, assembly GCF_018294505.1. Lineage (NCBI taxonomy): Eukaryota > Viridiplantae > Streptophyta > Magnoliopsida > Poales > Poaceae > Triticum > Triticum aestivum. The sequence continues at coordinate 129,259,193 of NC_057794.1, forward strand.
ATCTGTCAGCGGTAGCACGTGTCGGTGAGGTGCGTTCGCTTGGTTGGGTTTGCGGCGAGCAGGAGCGACTGTGTGAGGGTGCGGTGCGACCACGACGTGCAGGAGCGACCGTGTGGGGGTGCGGTGCGACCGCGACAGCCGTGCGCAAGTGTACCTCCTTTTCATTTTGAAAACTTTAGGCAAGCTTGGCAAAAATGTGTGGCGAATTATGGCAATGCAAGGCCTAGACCCAAACAAGATAAGTACGTACGTACGAGGAGTACTAGTGTTAAAAAAGAAAGGCGGGGTTTTCCTTTGCGGAATTAATCGATATAAATCCTCGTTTGACATGTCAATTAATGTGTATTTTTTCTCCAAAGCCCAAATAGCTAACCATCTCACTCCTCATCGCTTGATTAATGCAGCGCCATGCAAACAAACCTTCTCACTTCTGCATGCATGCATGGGTATATTAATGTCCTTGGTTGCTAGTACGAGGCAAACCCCATCAATTTTGCCTCGATTAGCGTTAGTGGCCTTTTGCAAATTGTAATTTTGATATACTATCCTTGTGTACAAAAACTGGAGGTAGTAACTATTTGACTTCCTTCCATATTGCGGTGACATCGATGATATCTCGAACGTTGTGGTTTGGCGAAGTGCGATCGACGGAGAACACCATTGAGGGAGACCACGGTAAATCATTCGCAAGTGCAACCTACAAGCCGAGGCAACCGCCTTATTTGCATCTAGGAAGTCCGTTGAACCAAAGGACACGTAAATGTACTAGTACTACTAGTACACAATAGCGTCGTCCGTCCAGCTTAGTGCGGTGAGGTGGTTTCTCCAAGAAGACGATGGAGAAGCAGAGTCAGTGAAGAGTGAAATGCTGGTTGCTTCGTCCGTGCTTTGTGATTTGATGCCTCACTGCTTTGTGATCTGTGATAGAAGGGACAGGGGAGTAGACTCTATGCTCTATACTGTACATGCGTCCAAGCACGGGAGAAAGAGGAGAGACGTTGCATTTTTCTATTCCTTCAATCAATCAATCAATCAATCAATCAATCAGGGAGCTTCGGTTCCATCTTTTTGGCTTTGGCAGCACCGTCCACAATGGTTCCCATCGATGACAAAAGCTATTTTCACATTTGGCTACACATTGTGGATGCCCTTAACCGTACCACTTGGTTTTCCTCCTGTGTGCTATCTATACAAATCTCAATTATATTGATCTAAAAAATTATAGAATCAAGATTAATAAAAAGGAGGTGATTTTGCCGTGCGGATGGCCGGGAGGTTTCTTATTTTTAGAGGGCGTTGGCCTGGCGGTTAGCTAACATGCGGTCCCATGTGTCAGTGCTTTACCAAGCCGATCCGCATCCCACATGAGGCATAACAACGGCAGAAGCAACACATGGTTAACTTGAAGAAGATGAAGGAGAAGCGGATTCAGCAACGAGTGAAATGATGGTTGCTTCATCCCTCCAACTTCTTTTTTTACTAGCATTATTATTACTTCGTCCCTCCAACTTAACTGCGGGAAAGGTGCAGCTTTGTGATTTTACGCCTCATTGCTCATTACTACGCCGGCGCCATGACTTGAGTGCTTCACCCCTGCTGCTCTGCAGTGTATTTCGGTATGGCATGTGGACCCGGTAGCTTGATGTCCCACATGTCGGTGAAAGGGACTAGAACATTTATGAAAGCGAGCGCTCCACTCTTACGACGGAGGAGTACACGACACGGCGGCCCAGTGAACTGTCACTTGTACTATATAGGACTATAGTTTTGCTGTTTCGCACGATCCATCGATACAAACCTGATTAAACAGGAAAGGGCGGGATTTTTCCCGCGCGGTAGATGATACTGGCCATACATTTCAAAGGCAATTTCAATGTATGCAAACAGAATAATTAAGTAACAATATGATATCTAGTAAAACTAAAAACACATATGATTTATTGTGTTAGAGTGTAGTAGTAGTGCTGTATTGCATAGTTGTTAGCTGTAACATGCTAGAACGTGTAGAGATGTAGTTTTGGAGGGCCTACAGAGAGAAAGCATAGTACGGTCACCGAACTTCAGAATACGCTCATTACGGTCACTATATACATTTTGCGGTGATTATACGGTCACTTGCTCACCGTTCAGCATCGGATTGCACTCTGTTGACCGGCCAAATAGTCTACGTGGCACCATGTTGACTAGTTAAATTGACCACGTTCCTTGTGGCCCCACCTGTCAGTTCGCATAGGAAAAAGGTCAGATAAAGACAAATTTACGCAGGCGCGACAAGACTCCAACCCATGTGCGGGAATCACCTGGTTGTGTATGTGTCTGCTAGGGCCTGATGTGTGCACATGCACGTGTAGGTTGAGCACTTGAGTGTGAGAGTGTGTGTTGGTCGTGTGGTGTGTGCATGCATGCATGCGTGTGTGTGTGTGTGTGAGTGTTGCGTGCGTGTGTGGCTACGTGTCTACGTGTGAGTGTTGCGTGTGTGCGTGGCTGCATGTGTTCATGTGAGTGTTGCATGCATGCAGTTCGTGTGCATGCATGCGTGTGTGTATAATCACCACACCAGCTCTTGTGTGTTAAAACAAACGGCTCATCATACCAATACAAGGCCACCTTGTCCGCTGTGCCCGCGGTCATGACTTCAAACCACCGTCCAATATTTCTTTGTCGTTTGTTTCATTCTTCCTAGCAAGATGCCCGTGTGTTGCATGTAACATCAAGATGCATTTGTATGACTAGTTTATCTTGTGAGAGAAAAGGATGAACGAGGGAATGCCTTATTTGCAAATGTGGAGAGGTGTGTGGGTATCTTTTTGCAAAATTGCCATAGTTTCCTTCCTATTTGTCAGATATAAATCAGACGGCCTATATTGCAGGATGGCAGGCACACCATCATCACCAACTCTGTTTTTTATAAGAGTGTAGTTATAAGAGTGTAGATGTAGATGTAGAGTAGATACAAGTCGACAGGTGGGTCCAATGGTAGTGAGATAATGTGATACAACACTAGAGGTTCCATGTGGAGCGTTTAGCTGGTGAACTAGTTGTGTCTTGAGCAAATACAGAGCTGTACGGTGAGCCCATGACTGTATAATAACCACAAAACATAAATGGTGACCGTAATGAGTGGATTCTGAAGTCCAATGTACGTATCGTGCTTTCGCTTCAAATACAATGATCGTCACTGTATATATTGCGAGAGAAAGATAAAACATGCGTGAATGTGCTGGGGGCGTACTTTTAGAGGACCTGGAGATAGTTTGTGTGCGTACGTGAAAGGGGCGTAGAGGGGGTGTATGCGATGGAGAGAGAGATGCTCTTCATTTCTCTTTATTATGACTAACTTTATATATAGTATAAAAATATAAAAATTCACAGTGCGGAATAAATATCATTGTGGGCACCATGCAATGCAAATTAGTGTTCATACTCCTCCATATAACTTTGTAATGTTGTATATATGTAGAAATTCTAAAATATTTGTTGGCCATAGTTTATTCAAAAGGAATGTTGTATGTGAAATAAATGTGAAAAGAGGGCTTTTTAGATCAATGGGGTACGTGATGTAACATGTGTGAATGTGTAGTTGATGTATTTGGCAGGGCCTAGAGAGGTATGTGTGTATTACGTATTCGAGAGAGGCATGGATAGAGGGGCCGACGGGGGAAGGGGGCATGGGAGAGATAGAATGAGAAATGAGAGAGGTCTAGAGAGAGAGATGAATATGATGTCACGGCGAGAGATGTCCTTGAGTGTGTATATGCAAGGGGGGAGGGGATAGAGGCACGAGGAGAATTTTTTTGTGGTTTCTGTGTTGGTATGTCTGGGTGTGAGAAGATAACGAGATCTGGGGGCAGAGGGTGTGTCACCGCGTGAGGTTCGGTGGGCCTAGGTGAGGCCCTTGGTACTGTTTCTCCTGCGCCACATTGGTCGTCCCGTGACACATTTAGGGAGACCCATGGATGACTAGTCTTACAAGACAAAGATAGCAGAATCGTGAAGGACTTTGTGTCCACTGACAAAGCTAGCTAGGATTTGTAACCCTAGGTCCTCGGACTAAGGTAACCCCTTATCTCTGATATTACTATTCATCCAACCTAACTTTAAGGGACATCCTACAAAATTCTATGCTAGAATCATACTCGTCGATTAGGAAGAGAGGTCTGAGACAATGTGTGAGAGACAGGCCTAAAGATAATGTGTGTACGGGAGACACGTAGGCAGGTCTATGTATATAGAAAGGGTCGATGGGGATTGTGCGTCCGTATGCTTGTGAGAGGAAGAGTGCTTGTGATAAAGGTTAGTGAAAACAGTCGTAAATGGTTATGAGTGGGAGGGAGGCTTATATATCGAGAGCATATCTGCGAGAAATACACCTCGGGAGAGAGTGTGTGAGCATGTGTGAGAAACCACCGATGGAGTGAAACTACACATAAAAGACTGATGTACACATTGATTAAAAATATAAATTGTATCCAAATATTAGGATGGGATCATGATATTTGCAATTCGCGTAAGGAACGGTCATTGATCCATCAGACATCTAGATTCTATCGAATTTGAGCATGTCTATGTTATAATTCGACATAATTGATCCACACAGTTAGTATTTTGAACTCCAGACAATGCATCACTTTAGCAATCGAATATAAACGTGAGTATAGTTCATGTTGTGTGTGTAAAGCACATTATACATACGAAAGTTACACAACGAACATTATAAATAGCTAGCTATGAAATAGCATACATTTGAATTCAACTTAAGGTGGTTTAAAAAATTCAAATTCAACATGAAGTCCATTCAATTATTTGAATTCAATATCATGGCATTTGTAAATCATACCTAAATTATGGGGCACCAATCTTTGCTCTGCTTTTGTACATAATAGCATATATAGTCATGTACAAAATAGATTCAAATTTAGCTCCTCCATTCCAAAATAATCGTAGTTATAGGATTTTCAAGTGTCAAAATTTCAAAAAGAAGTGGATAATTTAATGAGGTTTCCAAACATATATACAAGGTCAAATTTAACGTTGTCTATTTAGGTCAAACCTCAATGTTTCGGAGTACTCTAATCGTGAATGCTTCTGTTTCAAAATTTCAAACGAAGTGCCAAAAGAGCCTCAACTCGCCCCAAACCGTGTGAGACCAATGTTTGGTAGTAGAAGGAAATTACTTTTCTAACTCCGACCCGTGAAACCTACCGGCCTGACGTCCAAAGGTCTAAACCGGGGTAGGTTTGTAGCTTCATCTAGACGCCACACAACCGCTTCCGAAAACATTCATACACAATGGCCGCCTAAGCACACATGCGCGCGGCCGAAATTGCTCCCGCCCACTATTTGGGACACCTGGGATTACCATCCTACCCCCGACCCACAGTAGGTCTGAAATTTAAGAGGGGGGCAAAGTTTATAATTTCTCCAAATTTCAAACAAGCATGTCCCATCTGTTCAAAAAAGCCAAAAATAAGCGCGTTCCAGACCGAAACATGGTTCTCCCTTAGCTCCCCACCCCTGCCCCCTGTCTGATTCCCCATTCGTACTCTGTGGGCGCCAAAACTACCTCTCCACCAGCCGCGAAACCCCGACGTCCTCCGTCCGCCACCCCATCCCACCCATCAACCGCCGCCCTCCTCCATCACGCCGGAGCTGATACCTCGAACCACAACCTCAATTGCAACGCCCTCCATGGCTAGTAGTTGAAGCCGAGGCCGAGCTGTCCGTACTCGAGCCAGTTCAACCACGCCGTCCTACGCCTCACTGTTGCCACTCCAACTTTGCCACCGTCCACCGCACCGGAGCTATTCCTGCTACGCCATCCTTCGCCACCTCAGATTTGCTTCCCATCTGCCGACATACGGCCACAGCAACACAGTCAACAATTTGGCTATGGGTTCCTCCAAGGTTGCACCCTCCTCCAAAACATCGGTTCCCCCAGCAAAAAGAAGGAAACCGCCGTGACATATGGAGGACACAACACTGGCAACCGGAAATGGTACCCCTCTTCCCTTATTCGTGCAAATCTTATGTGTCTGCTTGCATGGTATGCATCCCACAGAAGACGCTAGTTGACCGCTTCTTATTGATACTAGATGTTCCTAGTAACTCGTGGTGCACAAGGTTTCTCCTCATATACTATTTCACCTTAGCTAGAGGTCCGTCGCCCCTGGATTTGAATTCCTAGTCAGTTGATTCCCAATTAAAGGAAGCATTCCCCGGTGTAACAGGCGCTAGTCTGCCTATTATGCGAAGGAAGCAGCGCCTCGATGTTTATCTTAGGGGCGTGTGGGGCCTAGAGCTGCTGACGCCCGATCTGGAGGTCGGCCGAGATTAAAGGGATAGCCGGGGGCGCTGCCAAGCACAGTGGTGGTGTGAGATCGAGGGGAGGGCGGGGCGGCGGAGGCAAGAGTCTGGGTGGGTGGTTGCTAGCGGTTCGAGAAAGATCGTCAACAGTGACTGGCGGGTGGTAGACGAAGGCCATCTGTCCGTTCCTTACAGAGTTGATGATCTCGCTCGTAATGAACCACCATCCCAGGTGTCTGATCTAACTTCGCGGTGTCATATGTGGTTGCATGTTGCATATGGTGACTAGCTTGTATTCGAAAGGCCGAAGTTGGTCTTTATTAAGATAAGGAAAGATATTTTTTACATGAACCACCATCCCGGGAGCACCAGAAGACAAATAGCTAGTTAGGACACTCGCCGAGCTAGTGACAAGCCCAACATTGACAGTCATCACCTAGAAGCCAACTAAAAAGCCACGATGGTGGCGAAGCAGCCCGCCTCCCACCAGGCTCTCAGGTCCTAGATGGTCATGCTCACCACTCCAGCCGGATGTCTAGCTTGTATTGCTTCCAATTTGGTTAAATTGCATATGCTTAGCTTACACATTATATGTTTGAATATGACATGCCTTCCTATTTTTGGCACATACCAGTACATTTGTCTATTAACCATGTTCTTACATCAAACTAATGTTCTTGTGTATCCCTCATCAATCACTTATGATGAGGCAGTCATGCCAGTGGACTACTATGAGTAAAGATCCTCATTTAAAGAATGCAGCGTCAGCCTCCCCACATGATTCTCAAGAAACAACAAGGCTAGATGAAGATAGTGAACGTAGCTTTGTTGATTACCGCATTTCCCCTACACGAGCATCGCATGTGCTTGCTCTAACTTGGCAGCGTGATATGTGGTTGCATGTTGCATATGGTGTCTTGATTGTAATTCTTCCAATGTGGTTAAACTGCATGTGCTATTCTGCTTAGTTTATACATTATACCTGTTAATGTGACATGCCTTCCTGTTTTTAGTACATAGTACATCTGTCTATTAAGCATGTCCTTACATAAAACTATTTTTTTTGTATCCCACATCAATCAATATGACGAGACACCTTTAGTATATGCAGTGCGATATTAGTTGCATCTTTCATATGATTTATAGCATGTGCTGCTTCTAATTTGTTGAAATGCTATTTATGATGGGACGCTTTTAACTTGGCAGAGTCATATTGGTTGCATCTTTCATGTGGTGTCTAGCTTGCATTGATTCTTATTTGCTGAAATGGCTTCTGCTTAGTTTACACAAACAGTTGTGAATATGCCATGTCGTCCTGTTTTTCATACGTATTCCATCCTGGTATCATGTGTTTGCCTTACATCAAAGTAGTGATTGCCAGTATCATGCACGAATGAGTTATGCAGAGTGAATTTTATTGCTTTTTCTTGTTGGTTTCACTTGACAATTCAAAATCAATAAAGCGGAAGGAAGTTAGCAAGGCAGCGGATAACGGTGCTCCTTCCAAATGGAGGGCCTCTACAGATTCTACTCCTCCAACCCCCCAAGATGATTTGCAAGACAACGCATGCATAGACACTCAATGTAGCTGTGTTGATGATGAGAATGTCTCCCCTAGTGCACCATCACAGCTACTCCCTCTAACTTGGCACTGTTATATGTGGTTGCATGTTATGTATGATGTCTAGCTTGTATTGCTTCTAATTTTGTTGAATTCCATCTGCTTACTTTACACATTATACTTGTGAATAAGACATGTGTTCCCATTTCTAGAACATACATTATCTGTCTATCACACCATGTTCTTACATCAAAGTACTACTGTTGTGTAACCTGCAACAATCACTTATCATAAGACACGTTTGACTTGGGAGTGTGATATAGGTTACATCTCACATTCTTTTCTAGCTTGTACTACTTCTAATTTGTTGAAATAGCACTTATGACGAGACAGTTCTAACTTGGTAGTGTGATATTCGTTGCATCTTTCATATGGTGTCTAGCTTTCATTGCTTCTAATTTGTTGAAATGCCTTCTCCTTAGTTTACACATCATAGCTGTGAATATGCAATGATGTCCTTTTTTGTTACACATTCAATCGTCCTATCATGCGGTCGCCTTACATTAAAGTAGTGCTCATCAGCATCCTGCATCAGTGAGTTCTGAAAAGCGAATTTTTATTCATTTTTCTTGTGTGTTTGAATTGACAAGGCAATAAAACTAAGAAGCGGGAAGGAAAAAAACAAGACAGGTACTGATGGCGGTCTTCCGGCGAAACCGGCATCCTAGGTGCTTTCTCTAGCTTGGCAGTGTGATATTGTCTTGCATGTTACATATGGTGTCTAGCTTGCATTGGTTCTTATTTGTTGAAATGGCTTCTGCTTAGTTTACACAAACAATTGTGAATATGCCATGCCGTCCTGTTTTTCATACATATTCCATCCTGGTATCATGTGTTTGCCTTACATCAAAGTAGTGATTGTCGGTATCATGCACGGATGAGTTCTGAAGAGTGGATTTTATTGCTTTTTCTTGTCGGTTTTACTTGACAATTCAAAATCAATAAAGCGGAAGGAAGTTAGTAAGGCAACGGATAAAGGTGCTCCTTCCAAATGGAGGGCCTCTACCGGTTCTACTCCTCCAACCCTCGAAGATGATTTGCAACACAACACATGTATAGACACTCAACTTAGCCGTGTTGATGATGAGCACGTCTGTAGGATCGAGAAGAGGTGTCTAGAGGGGGGTGATTAGACCCTCAACAAAGAAAAGTAGCAGTTTTTAAATTCTTTAAGTTAAGGTGGAGTTTTAGCACAAGTCTAAACATTCACAATACATTTCAAGCAAGCATGGCAAGAGTATATGAGCAGCGGAAAGTAAAGCATGCAACTTGCAAGAAAGTGAAGGGATGGGATTGGAGTGTGCAAATGCAATTGGAGACACGGAGATTTTTGGCGTGGTTCCAATAGGTGGTGCTATCGTACATCCATGTTGATGGAGACTTCAACCCATGAAGGGTAACGGTTGCGTGAGTCCACGGAGGGCTCCACCCACGAAGGGTCCACGAAGAAGCAACCTTGTCTATCTCACCATGGCCATCGCCCACAAAGGACTTGCCACACCTGGGCAGATCTTCATGAAGTAGGCAATCTCCTTGCCCGTACAAACTCCTTGGTTCAACTCCACAATCTTGACAGAGGCTCCCAAGTGACACCTAACCAGTATAGGAGACACCACTCTCCAAAAGGTAATAGATGGTGTGTTGATGATGAACTCCTTGCTCTTGTGCTTCAAATGATAGTCTCCCCAACACTCAACTCTCCCTCACTAATTTGGATTTGGTGGAAAGATGATTTGAGTGGAAACCAACTTGGGGAAGGCTAGAGATCAAGATTCTTGTGGTTGGAATGGAATATCTTGGTCTCAACACATGAGTAGGTGTTTCTCTCTCAGAAAATGAACGTTGGAAGTGTAGGCACGTTCTGATGGCTCTCTCCACAAATGGAGGATGGGTGAAGGGGTATATATAGCCTCCACACAACATCTAGCCGTTACACACAATTTACCAAACTCGATGGGACCGAATTATGAAACTTGGTCACACTGATTTAGTTCAAAATGTGAACATTAGGATTTTCGGTGGGACTCATATGATCAATGTTCTAGGGTTAGGGTAAAACCTCAACTCGGTTTGACCGATTACACAAACTCAGTGGGACCGATTTTGGTAATAAGCAAAACAGAGAGTTGGTCAAGCAAACTCGGTGGGACCGATTGCATATCTCGCTGAGACTGAAATAATTGCAACAGGCAACAGAGAGTTTGCAAGCCCATCTCGGTGAGACCGAGATCCCATCGGTGAGACCGAACTAATTAGCATTTCCGACAGTGGCTATGTCAAGTGAACTCGGTTGCGCCGCATAGATCAAATTGGTGGGGCCGAGTTTGACTTTTGGTTTGGGACATATGTGGAAATGAGAAAGTGGTTGAGGGCTTTGGAGCATATCACTAAGCACTTTGAGCAAGCAAGCCATTAAGCAACACCTCATCCCCTTTTAATAGTATTGGCTTTTCCTATGGACTCAATGTGATCTTGGATCACTAAAATGAAAATGTAGAGTCTTGAGCATTTGAGCTTTTTGTCAATCTTGTGTCCTTAGCATTTTGAAGGGGTTCCACATCCTCTTGTCCAAGCCACTCCACTGTCGAACTCATCTGAAATATACTAGATAAAAGTATTAGTCCAACAAGAGATATCTTGACATTAATTACCAAAATCACCCAGGGAGCACTTGTGCTTTCAATCTCCCCCTTTTTGGTAATTGATGACAACATACATCAAAGCTTTAGATAAGGATATAGAGAATATCAAGTAAAGCTTGGGAAGGACATGTAACATGCATAGGCTCCCCCTACATGTATGCATTCATGTAAATATTGAATATAAGAGCATGTGAATGCATAAGCATGATAGAGCAAGCAATGAGTTACATGTATCTTGGCTACATGCATCTGAGCAAATTATGTAGATGCAGGAAATATACCTTATTGTTCATGAGTCCTTGCAAACAATATGTACAGTAGGAAGAAATCATCATGCACATGAGTGTGATGCATATACTTACCTTGTGGTCTTGAGCTGGCTTTGAAAAAGATGAACCTGAGTAAACAAGGTTAGATAACACAAAAACATCTACTGAACAGAGCAAGCAGTAAACCACAAGAGTACCAAGTTTGGGATGACATGTTGAAAGTGAGTTCTAGATACTCTATTTAAGTATAGACATGTCCCCAAAGAGGTAAAGATATGCAATGAATCCGAAGATTTCCTTCCTTAGATGTCTTTCTCCCCCTAAATCTTATATGGAAAATGGGAGAAGATAGGGAAACGAAAACCAGAGCAAAACATAACAACACAGTCATAACACATACTAACATGCCTTTCCCCTCTTAAAGACATGTGACTTCTCTCCTCTTGAATACCAGGCATCTGGGGTCTCTCTCCCTTTGATCTGATTGAGCACTCTCCCCCTTTGATGTGATCTCTCTCCCCATTTGACATCAATTTCCAAGAAGGGTCTTCTGGAATGTGAGTTGAAAGGGTTTGGTCCTTGAATCACAAAACAAAGGAGCATATAGAATTTGATGTAGGTAGAGGACAAGAATCATTGAGTGGAGCTGGAACGAGTATGAAGGATGCAAATGACAAAGTGTTTTCTCAGCATTAAAATTGGTAACACTGAGTTGTTTTCTTCGGTGGCACTGAAGTAGTTCGGTTAGACCGAAAAAGACAAACCGGTGAGGCCGAGTTCAATATAGAGAGGAAACAGTTGTCATCTCACCTCACTAGGCAAATAAGATCTCACAAATATTTGCAAGGAATTAATGAAAGATTTGCAATGAATTGGATGTAGGGAATGCAGAAACGAACAGAGAAAATAAAAAGATCTAGATGAAGTTTTTTTTGATTAAAGAAGGGGGAAAATATGCAGGAGACAAATGCAAGAACTCAGAGGAACACTAGAGAACTTCATCTAGAAATGGTCGGCGATAAAGTCACTTATGTTAGAGTATATTGACTAAGGAGTCAAGTGAGAACACTTGATCGTAGGTCATACTCATCGTTTAAGCTCAAAATGGGTTTACCATTTTTTGTTTAAGCATTTTGATGTATTCACATCTTGTTGAGCTGCTTTGACCCATGACTTGGGGTAAAACTTCTCTAAGATGGAATAACATACCTTGGATGGTGGTGTTGATCTTGATCATGTAGTTGAACTTGTGTGGGATGCTCAAGGTTGATGTAGCTCATCAAGAGTTGGGAGCACCGCTTGTAGTTTGAGTTCATCTACCTACATGGGTTAGTCTTGCAAGGAAGAGCACTTGTGTATACAAGTTGACAGTTGTGAGATTTGGTACCAAATGAAATTTGATATAGAAGAATTGTCAAAGGATATGTTGAAGAGTTTCATGCTTCCTTGTCTTCAACTACCATATTGTAGAGACTTGGTATGTAGAGATTGCTCAAGATGTGAGTGTTTTGCAATCTCATAGATTTAGAATCATCCAAGTACCTACAAGGGTTAGATAGCATGCAAGGGTGCAAATATATCCAAGACATATGATCATCATCATAAGAGAAATATCAAGGATTAGTTAAAGGCTCATGCCTTGCATGTATCCAAATGGAGTTTCTACTCCAAGTTTGAGGCATCAATGATGTTCAATTCACCTCTCAAACGGCAAAATACTTTCTCATCAAGCAGTTTGGTGAATATATCCGCCAATTGCTTATCAGTACGAACATGCTTAAGATCGATGTCCCCTTTGGCAACATGATCTCGAATGAAATGATGATGAACTTCAATATGCTTAGTTCGAGAATGTTGCATGGGATTATGAGCAATCTTAATAGCACTTTCATTGTCACAAAGCAATGGAACATGTTTCACATAGATGCCATAATCTTTAAGAGTTTGGGTCATACAAAGTAATTGAGCACAACATGAATAGGCGGCAACGTATTCCGCTTTGGCAATAGGTAAGGATACTGAGTTTTGTTTCTTGGAGGACCAAGACACAAGAGATCTACCAACAAATTGACAAGTACCCGAAATGGACTTTCTATCAACCTTGTCTCCGGCATACTCCTAGTCGGAATAGCCAACAAGATCAAAAGAAAACCTCTTAGGATACCAATTGCCAAAATTTGATGTGTGAATTAAGTATCTCACTATCCTTTTTACATCCTTGAGATGACATTATTTGGGGCCGCTTGATATCGTGCACACATGCACACACTTAGCATAATATCGGGACCGGAGGCACATAGATATAACAATGAACCAGTCATAGAGCGATAAACCTTTTGGTCAACCGGCTCGCCATCCTTGGTCAAGTCAAGATGTCCACTAGTAGGCATGGGTGTATTCATACCTTTGCATTCTTGCATGTTGAACTTCTCGAATAAGTCCTTAGTATACTCTGTTTGGGAAACAAAGGCACCCTCCTTAGTTTTCTTGATTTGCAAGCCAAGAAAGAACTTGAGTTCACTCATCATAGACAACTCAAACTTCTCCGACATTAGATTTCAAAACTTTTCACTAAAATGAGGGTTAGTTGAACCAAATATGATATCATCAACATAAATTTGGCACACAAATAATTCACCATTAACCCTCTTAGTAAAAAGAGTAGAATATATCTTTCCAATCTCAAAGCCTTTTTCAACAAGGAACTTGGTCAAGCATTTATACCACACTCTAGGAGCTTGTTTAAGACCATAAAGAGCTTTGTGAAGTTTGTAAACATGGTCAGGTTTCTTAGGATTAACAAAGCCTGGAGGTTGTTTAACATAAACTTCCTCCTCAATTTCACCATTTAGAAAACCACTTTTAATGTCCATTTGGTACAAGGTAATATCATGGTGATTAGCATAGGCAAGTAAGATGTGGATGGACTCAAGTCGAGCAATGGGGGCATATGTCTCACCATAGTCCATACTTTCAACTTGAGTGTAGCCTTGGGTGACGAGACGTGCTTTGTTGCTAACTTCTTGTCCATCTTCTTCTTGCTTGTTGCGAAACACCCATTTGGTACCGATGATGTTGTGGTTGTTGTTGGGCTTCTCAACCAATGTCCACACTTGGTTCCTCTCAAAGTTGTGTAGCTCTTCATGCATGGCATTTATCCAATCCGGATCTTCCAGTGCTTCTTCAACCTTCATAGGTTCAATGCTAGAGATGAATGAATAATGTTCACAAAATTTTCCAAACGAGTTTTAGAGCGAGTGATTCTCCCGGTTTGGATATCATTGAAGATTTTCTTGATGGGATGGTCTCATGCAACTCTTGCTCTAACTCGTGGGAGCTTTTGTTTGGGTCAGGGAGGAACATCTTCTTCATCATCTTGTTCTTCCTCTTGGTCTTCTTCATTATTGATGTTGTCGTTCTCTTGTCAAGGTGGAGAAGGAGGTTGATGAGGTTCATCTTGGTGTACTTCCTCATTTTCTTCATCTTGGTGTGTCCCACTTGTGGATGCCTTCGTGTCAACTCTTGGTTCACCTTGTTGTGAGGTAGAAGCTTCCACTTGGATGGACAAGGTACTCTCCTTCACCTCCATTGGACGAATCTTGCCAATAGACAAGTCTTGGATTGCTTCCGAGGGGTCTTTGTCTCCTACATCAATTGGCATTTGCTCTACTTGTGAGCCGTTAGATTCATCAAACTTCACATCTACCGTCTCTTCAACCTTTAGGGTGAAATTGTTGTAGATACGGTAAGTGTGAGAGTTTGAGCCATAACCAAGTAGGAAACCCTCATGAGATTTAGGAGCAAATCTAGAACGATGATGCTTATCAAGAATATAGCACTTTGAGCTGAATACTCGAACGTATCCAACATGGGGTTTGTTACCGGTGAGAAGCTTGTATGCCGTCTTGCTGAGTAGCTTATGAAGATACAAGCGATTTGTTACATGACAAGCTGTCTCAACCGCTTCCACCCAAAAGTTTTTTGGAGTCTTGTACTCATCAAGCATCGTTCTCTCCATCTCAATAAGAGTCCAGTTCTTCCTCTCACCAACTCCATTTTGTTGAGGCATTTACGTAGCCAAGAACTCATGCGAAATCCCTTCTTCATTAAGAAAGGTATCCACATTTTCGTTCTTGAACTCCGTTCTGTTGTCGCTGCTAACCTTCTTGATCTTCACTTCAAATTGATTTTGGGCCTTCCTAGCGAGTTCTTGAAGATCTTTTGGACCTGTGATTTATCATCAAGGAAGAACACCCACGTAAATCTTGAAAAATCATCGACTATGACTAGACCAAATGAGTTTCCGCCGAGACTTTTTAAGGCATTGGGACCAAAGAGATCCATACGAAGTAGCTCGAGCGGTCTTCTCGTGGTCATGATGTTCTTCACGGGGTGACTTCCTCCAACTTGTTTTCCTGCTTGACAAGCACCGCACAATCTATCCTTGTCAAAAATAACATCTTTCACTCCAAGGATATGATCACCTTTAATAAGCTTATCAAGACTTCGCATGCCCACATGACCTAACCTTCTATGCCACAACCATCCTTTAGAGGACTTAGCAATTAGGCAAGTTCTAGGTTGAGCCTTTTTAGTGAAGTTAACAATGTATAGATCACCTCAATGTAAACCGGTAAAGACTATATTATGATTATCTCTACGAAACACTTGGCAATCTACTTCAGTAAATAGGACATTGAAACCAAAGTTAGCAAGTCTAGATATGAAGAGTAAATTATAGCCAAGGGATTCAATGAGCATAACATTTTGTATGGAGCTATCATGTGAGATGGCCACCTTACCAAGGCCAACCACCTTACCCTTTGAGTTGTCACCAAAAGTAACATACTTTTGAGGGCCATTGTTTTTAGCAAGCTCACGAAACATATCCTTGTCTCCGGTCATGTGATCGGTACATCCACTATCAAGGACCCATCCCTTTCCACCAGCCATGTAGCCGCGAAGATTAGCCATAAGAACAAAATGTCTCATAGACTCATCAAGATAATAGTCACTATCATCATCCTCATCATAGTATCCATGTTCAACATCATCTTGTGATTGATCAACTCCTAGGGAGAGTGATTCATTAGATAAATGATCATCACAATGTTCGTCTTTATGAATTCTAATAGCTTTGGAGATGATGTTACTAATGATTCCAACATCTCCTTTGGCACGCATGAGGTTAGTAAGCTCAAATAGACAATCACCAAACTTAGGATCATTGGAATTCATCTTACTCAAAGCAATAGACTTATGAAGAATCTCGTCTAAGTTTTGCAAGGAATAGTTTGGAAATCGTTCCTTAAGAAATCTCCATATGGTGTAGGCACAATCAAGAGCAGGCAAGCTAGCAATCAAGTTTGTAGGTAATCCTCTAGTGATTAAATTGACAGCTCTAAGATTACGGATCATATTAATAGACTCATCAAGGGTAGCATGCAAGGGGTCAACAAGGGGTGCACAAGGGGTAGTAATGTACTTTTTCAAGTGATATTCATTGAAAATCTCAAGCATCTCAATTTTTCCACTCATGAAAGAACTCTCCATCAACTATAGGCACTCTACGTCTAAGACTCCCCAACATAGACTCATCCATCTTCCTACAATGGTGATTAAACCAAAGCAATGGAGACCAATGCTCTGATACAAATTGTAGGATTGAGAAGAGGTGTCTAGAGGGGGGGGGGGAGTGATTAGACCCTCAACAAAAAAATAGAAGTTTTTAAATTCTTTAAGTTAAGGTGGAGTTTTAGCACAAGTTTAAACATTCACAATACATTTCAAGCAAACTTGGCAAGAGTATATGAGCAGCGGAAAGTAAAGCATGCAACTTGCAAGAAAGTAAATGGATGGGATTGGAGTGTGCAAATGCAATTGGAGACACAGAGACTTTTGGCATGGTTTCGATAGGTCGTGCTATCGTACATCCACATTGATGGAGACTTCAACCCATGAAGGGTCCACGAAGAAGCAACCTTGTCTATCCCACCATGGCCATCGCCCATGAAGGACTTGACTCACTTGGTAGATCTTCACGAAGTAGGCGATATCCTTGCCCGTACAAACTCCTTGATTCAACTCCACAATCTTGACAGAGGCTCCCAAGTGACACCTAACCAATCTAGGAGACACTACTCTCGAAAAGGTAATAGACGGTGTGTTGATGATGAACTCCTTACTCTTGTGCTTCAAATGATTGTCTCCCCAACACTCTACTCTCTCTCACTGATTGGGATTTGGTGGAAAGATAATTTGAGTGGAAACCAACTTGGGGAAGGCTAGAGATCAAGATTCTTGTGGTTGGAATGGAATATCTTGGTATCAACACATGAGTAGGTGGTTCTCTCTCAGAAAATGAATGTTGGAAGTGTAGGCACATTCTGATGGCTCTATCCACAAATGGAGGATGGGTGTAGGGGTATATATAGCCTCCACACAAAATCTAGCAGTTACACACAATTTACCAAACTCGGTGGGACCGAATTATTAAACTCGGTCAGACCGATTTAGTTCAAAATGTGAACGTTAGGATTTTCGGTGGGACCGATATGATCAACTCGGTGGGACCGATGTGCTAGGGTTAGGGTAAAACCTCAACTCGGTTTGACCGATTACACAAACTCGGTGGGACCGATTTTGGTAATAAGCAAAGTAGAGAGTTGGTGAAGCAAACTCAGTGGGACCGATTGCATATCTCGTTGAGACCGAAATAATTGCAATAGGCAATAGAGAGTTTGCAAGCCCATCTCGGTGAGACCGAGATCCCATCGGTGAGACCGAATTGATCGGCGTTTCTAACAGTGGCTATGTCAAGTGAACTCGGTGGTGCCGAATAGATCAAATCGGTGGGGCCGAGTTTGACTTTTGGTTTGGGACATATGTGGAAATGAGAAAGTGGTTGAGGGCTTTGGAGCATATCACTAAGCACTTTGAGCAAGCAAACCATTAAGCAACACCTCATCCCCTTTTAATAGTATTGGCTTTTCCTATGGACTCAATGTGATCTTGGGTCACTAAAATGAAAATGTAGAGTCTTGAGCATTTGAGGCTTTTGTCAATCTTGTGTCCTTAGCATTTCGATGGGGTTCCACATCCCCTTGTCCAAGCCACTCCACTGTTGAACTCATCTGAAATATACTAGATAAAAGTATTAGTCCAACAAGAGATATCTTGACATTAATTACCAAAATCACCCAGGGAGCACTTGTGCTTTCAACGTCTCCCCTAGTGCACCATCACAGGTGCTCCCTCTAACTTGGCACTATTATATGTTGTTGCATGTTATGCATGATGTCTAGCTTGTATTGCTTCAGATTTAGTTGAATTCCATCTCTTACTTTACACATTATACTTGTGACTAAGACACGTGTTCCTGTTTATAGAACATACAATATCTATCTATCACACCATGTTCTTACATAAAAGTACTATTGTTGTGTAACCTGCGACAATCACTTATCATAAGACACGTTTGACTTGGTAGTGTGATATAGGTTACATCTCGCAGTCTTTTCTAGCTTGTACTACTTCTAATTTGTTGAAATGGCACTTATGACGAGACAATTTTAACTTGGTAGAGTGATATTCATTGCATCTTTCATATGGTGTCTAGATTTCATTGCTTCTAATTTGTTGAAATGCCTTCTCCTTAGTTTACACATCATAAGCTGTGAATATGCAATGGCACTAATGACGAGAGACCTTTAACTTGGTAGTGTGATGTTTTTTGCATCATGCATATGATTTATTTCTTGTACTTCTTCACATTTGTTTAAACACCAGTTATGATGAGACACTGTTAACTTGGCAGAGCGATATTTGTAGCATATTTCATATGGTGTCTACCTTCCATTGCATTGCTTCTAATTTAGTGAAATGTATTTTGCTTAGTTTACACATCATAGTTCTGGTTATCTCATGCCGTCCTATTTTTCGTACATATTACATCCTCCTATCATGTGGTTGTCTAACATCAAAGTTCAGTTCGTCTGTATCACGCATCAATTTGTTCTAAAGAATTAAATTATTATTCCTTTTTCTTGTCAGCTTGACTTAACATGGCACAGAGAAAGAGGAAGGGACAGAGAATGACAGGGGATGGTGTTAGTACTAAGGACACATGGAAAGTGAGCTGGAAGAATCCTGCAGATTCTGCTGGTACTGATGGTGCTATAGAAGGTCAAAGTCCAATGGGAAATTGTACAAACAGGGTATCCCGTGCTACATGAGCTGCAGAACAAGCCAAACAGAAACAAATAGGTGCCACCAAACAAGCAGAGACAACCCTAGTTGTTGCAACACCTTCCACAGTACCACTAGCTGCACGAGTTACTCGTTTGTCAACCCGGCTAGCAGCATGTTCCCAAGCTCCCTTGTCACCTGACACTACTTCCGAAGCACTCTCGACACAAGACGAGTTGGCAAGATCAGATAAACTTTGTGAGCTTCAACAGCAAGAAGGTAGTTGCTGGAGTCAAGTTACAGTTGCATGCATCTTTATATGTAGTCTCACAGTTTGATGTACACTAACACTTCCTATGTTCGTTGTTGGACTAGCACCTAGGCGCAAGAGGAAACAAACATCAGGGATAATGCTCGATAGGTTAACTAATTCTAGAGGAGGAAGAATGGAGATCCGTTTTGAGGCAGGTTTAAAAAGGCCATGTGATGCTATAGAGTCAGCCATGTTAGTATCAGAGGCAGTGGTTGCTGCTAGGTGTCATGTGCGTATCCTCCCAACATGGATTCAGTACAGGAATGACAAAGACGAAACCCAGTTCAACACCTTCCTGGACCATTTATCTATAAGTATGGTTATGTATGGAAACTAGTAATATCGTCTTGCCCTGTCCCATACTTTCTAGGTTGTTGATAATGAGACTCGCATAATTTTCAATAGATGAGGTTCAAGTTGGATAGCCAAGTTGATGCAACTAGACAAGCTTGCACCCATGTTTTCAAGTCTGCTCTGCGACAATATCAGTATAACTTGAGAAAAACTCACTTTGAAGGCAAGGCTAACAGTGAACTTGCCCAATCATCTCGAGTGGAAAATATATCGGATGAAGACTGGAGAGGCCTCGTTAAACACTGGTGTGATCCAAAGTATCAGGTACATTATATATATGTGATCATATCACATGTTGAAGTCCTATTTATGCATGTGCCTCACAAATCCAAAGAACAAGGCCTCACACGTTAAACACTGGTCTGATCCAAAGAACAAGGCCAACCGTACGAAAGTGAAATTCCAACAGATGACAGGATCTCATAGCTATATTGCACACTTCGAGGCTCTTGTAGTTAGCTGCTGTTTCACTCTTTTCACTGTACCACATTATCAGATCTATATTGACTTGTTCCAAATGCAGAGGAAAGCCCGCAAGGACCAAAAAGTACATGAACCAAATGCTGTGGAAATCTTCAAGGACTGTCACACCAGCAAGACGAAGGGCATGACTACACCAGTCAAAGCCGCTGTTGTAAGTCCTTAATCCTCATGCCTTTTAACTACTACTCACTCTGACTTGTGCATTGAACAGCATGGTTTGCAGCCAATGTCTATTACTCTTTTCAATTTTATACACAATTGTCTTAGCGTATCATTGCACCTTACAAGGTTTAAAAGAGAGGAGTGATGTTCCTTTGATCTTGATCTGTAATCTAGTTCCTTGCTGGACTTGCCCACACAATGTTACAATTGCATGTTTGTCTATTCTCAGTTGTTTTGTGATATGAATGATGTCATACTATGCTTACGGTATTATAAACTTTGTCTCTTTATCCTTAGCTGTCAATATAATGTGAAGAAATAGACAATACATTAGCCATGGTACATGATCATATGTTTGGAACATGGTTTTTTATGTACATTGCAGTAAAATACAACTAATATTTTACATGGGTTCACCAGAATAATTTCTGTATATAGACCAAACCTTTCTTGTTTGGTTTTGCTGCCTCCTTAATATCTTCTTTTCTGGTACTACTAATGTAAAAACTCAACTTTTCAGCAAGCTATGGAAAAAATGGTGGAACTGCCACCTTCTGAAGGTGACGAGGCAACTATAACCACCATGTCACGTCTTGCTGCAGTGGGCCAGTACCTGTCCACTAACAGTGCGAAAAGCACGTTCTTGCGTAATACTGGGTTGGTTGTTAAGGCAATCTCGTCCAAACAGCCTCATGATCAATATATGCAAGCTCAAACCAATGTTATATCTGCGCTCGAGACACAAGTCCATTCCCTAACAGAGACCCTTTATGAAACAAGGACAGACGTTGTTCGATGTCGTCAAGATATGCTTGTTTTTGAAACCAAACTATCAGACATTTGCTATGTTGTTCAGGAGACTAGGAGAAATGAAGGCGAAGGGTGCTCCATCGGACAATACAGCATGAAAAATGTAAAAGTCAGGTCAAATGAACCGAGCTTCTGAACTTCTGGTGGTGCATTTATCTGCCATACTATTAACTTTTATGCCAAACTTCCTTTTGTTTTATGGATGTAATTTGATTTGTTGTGATACAAAATTTGTTCTCAACGTGCAGCCACCGGATGAAGAAAACAGCAACCCATTTTTGTATAGTGTAGGATGTTCCCTATATTTGCACTGGTGGCGATCTTTGATGCCCAGTGGATGTAATCTGTGCAATCGCCTTAATAGCATAGCGTTAGTTTCGGGCTTATTTATTTCCTAGTCTTATTTTTCACTAGTTTGCTAGTGGCCGCAACAACGATGGGCCATATACGGACCGTGGTAACCTTGACCCTGCTACAGGCCGTAGGATCCATGGGCCTCCTACGGGCCGTCGGATAAATGGGCCTCCAATGGGCCGTAGAATCGGTGGGCCTCAGGCCGTTGGATAAATGGGTCCACATGGGCCGCAAACGGGCGTAATTGGTATTGGCCCAACATGGTAACGGGCCGTTAACAGGCCGAAGGACATCAAAGGCTTAATTCTATCACAGGCATAATGGGTCGTTAATGGGCTAGAATATAGGACGGGCTGGAAACGTCACAACGGGTTAACAGGCCACAAACGGGCCGATTCTTGCCACGGGTTGAATTTGGCCCATCAGGAGAACATGCCAGTAACAGGTCAGAAGTAATCGAGGGCCGGAAAGAAGCCCAAGAACGTATGGCCGTCAGTAGGCCGAAAGCTAATACGGGTTGGGAACGGCCCATGTGAATCATGGGCCGTCAATGGGTACAAAGAAATTTATTGTTCATTATGGGCTAGAGTCACCGTGGGCCACTAGAGGGCCTAAAGTTACGAAAGGCCTCATATGGGTCGAAAGATGCCGTGGGCCATACCTAGGCTGAAAGTGAAATAGGCTGGTGTTATATTCGACGGCCCACATGATGTTATTGGGCAGATTTTAGGAAGGCCCTTGATACGTCTCCATCGTATCTACTTTTCCAAACACTTTTGCCCTTGTTTTGGACTCTAACTTGCATGATTTGAATGGAACTAACCCGGATTGACGTTGTTTTCAGCAGAATTGCCATGGTGTTATTTATGTGTAGAAACAAAAGTTCTCGGAACGACCTGAAACTTCACGGAACGTCTTTTTGGAAATAATAAAAAATCCTTGCAAAAGATGAAGACTAGGGGGCCCACACCCTAGCCACGAGGGTGGGGGCGCGCCTGCCCCCCTGGGCGCGCCCCCTACCTCGTGGGCCCCCTGGAGCTCCTCTGACCTCAACTCCAACTCTATATATTTGCTTTTGGGGAGAAAAAATAGGAGAGAAGGATTCATTGCGTTTTACGATACGGAGCCGCCGCCAAGCCCTAAAACCTCTTGGGAGGGCTGATCCGGAGTCCGTTCGGGGCTCTGGAGAGGGGAATCCATCGCCATCGTCATCATCAACCTTCCTCCATCACCAATTTCATGATGTTGACTGCCGTGCGTGAGTAATTCCATCGTAGGCTTGCTGGACGGTGATGGGTTGGATGAGATTTATCATGTAATCGAGTTAGTTTTGTTAGGGTTTGATCCCTAGTATCCACTATGTTCTGAGATTGATGTTGCTATGACTTTGCTATGCTTAATGCTTGTCACTAGGGCCCGAGTGCCATGATTTCACATCTGAACCTATTATGTTTTCATGAATATATGTGAGTTCTTGATCCTATCTTGCAAGTCTATAGTCACCTACTATGTGTTATGATTCGGCAACCCTGAAGTGACAATAATCGGGACCACTCCCGGTGATAACCGTAGTTTGAGGAGTTCATGTATTCACTATGTGTTAATGCTTTGGTCCGGTACTCTATTAAAAGGAGGCCTTAATATCCCTTAGTTTCCACTAGGACCCCGCTGCCACGGGAGGGTAGGACAAAAGATGGCATGCAAGTTCTTTTCCCTAAGCACGTATGACTATATTCAGAATACATGCCTACATTACATTGATGAATTGGAGCTAGTTCTGTGTCACCCTAGGTTATGACTGTTACATGATGAACCGCATCCAGCATAATTCTCTATCACCGATCCATTGCCTACGAGCTTTCCATATATTGTTCTTTGCTTATTTACTTTTCCGTTGCTACTGTTACAATCACTACAAAATACCAAAAACATTACTTTCGCTATCATTACCTTTTCCTACCGTTACCACTACTATCATATTACTTTGCTACTAAATACTTTGCTGCAGATATTAAATTTCCAGGTGTGGTTGAATTGACAACTCAACAGCTAATACTTGAGAATATTCTTTGGCTCCCCTTGTGTCGAATCAATAAATTTGGGTTGAATGCTCTACCCTTGAAAACTATTGCGATCCCCTATACTTGTGGGTTATCAAGACTATTTTCTAGCGCCGTTGCCGGGGAGCATAGCTCTATTCTTTGAGTCACTTGGGATTTATATCTGCTTATCATTATGAAGACCTTGAGAGATCCAAAAACCAAGATTTATCCCTCAACTACGAGGGGAGGTAAGGAACTACCATCTAGCTCTGCACTTGATTCACCTTCTATTTTGAGTAAGCTTGCGACACCTGAACCTGCTTCTGCTATTGATTCTGATATGTCGCATGTTATTGATGATGCCACTTCTGCTATGCATGGTACTTATGATGAAACTGCTTCTATGCTTGATACTACTATGCCACTTGGTGAATTTCTTGATGAACAACTTGCTAGGGTTAGAGAGAATGAAATTATTGAAACTGATAATATTGATGAAAGTGATGATGAAGACTCTCCCCCTAATAAATATGAATTGCCTGTTGTTCCTGAGGGTTATGTTCTGGATGAAGAATCTGCTAGAGCTATTTTAGCTTGCAATGATAGATATGATCTAAAGAGGTTATTAGCTAAATGGAAGCAGCAATCCCTTAATGCTAGAATGAAACCTGACCCTGCTTTTGCTACTTCACCTATCTGTGTTACTGATAAGGATTATGAATTCTCTGTTGATCCTGATATAATTACTTTGGTTGAATCTGATCCTTTTTATGGCTATGAATCTGAAACTGTTGTGGCACATCTTACTAAATTAAATGATATAGGCACCCTATTCATTAATGATGAGAGAACTCACTACTTTTATATCCTTAAAATATTTCCGTTCTCATTAAAGGGTGATGCTAAGATATGGTTTAATTCTCTTGATCCTGGTTGTGTGCGTAGTCCCCAGGATATGATTTATTACTTCTCTGCTAAATATTTCCCTGCTCATAAGAAACAAGCTGCTTTAAGGGATATATATAATTTTGTGCAAATTGAAGAAGAGAGTCTCCCACAAGCTTGGGGGAGGCTTCTCCAATTACTTAATGCTTTGCCTGATCATCCTCTTAAGAAAAATGAAATACTTGATATCTTTTATAATGGACTAACCGATGTTTCCAGAGATTACCTGGATAGTTGTGCTGGTTCTGTTTTCAGGGAAAGAACACCGGATGAAGCTGAAATTCTATTAAATAACATGTTGACTAATGAAAATTATTGGACACTTCCTGAGCCTATTCCTAAACCAACTCCGAAGAAGAGAGGTGTTCTATTTCTCAGCCTTGAGGATATGCAAGAGGCAAACAAATCCATGAAAGAAAAGGGTATTAAAGCTGAAGATGTTAAGAATTTACCTCCTATTGAAGAAATACATAGTCTTAATTTACCGCCTGTCGAAGAAATGCATAATTTTAACCCATCTCCTATTGAAGAAATACATGGTCTTGATAACCCAACACAGGTAGCAAAGATAAATTCTCTCTATAGATATGATAAAGCTGAAATCCCATTTACTAAGTTTGCTAGCCTATGCTTAGATGAGTTTGATAAATTTATGGTTAAGCAAGAAGACTTCAATGCTTATTTTGGTAGAGAATTAAAATGCAGTGCTGATATGCTTGAACACTTGGGTGATTATATGGCTAATGTCAAAGGTGAACTTAAACTTATTAGTAAACATCCTTCTATGGTTACCACTCAAGTAGAACAAGTACTTAAAGCTCAAAATGATTTGCTCAATGAATTGAATAGTAAGAATAATGATTATGCTGTTAGAGTGGCTACTAGAACTGGTAGAATGACTCAGGAACCTTTGTATCCTGAAGGCCACCCTAAGAGAATTGAGCAAGATTCTCAGAGAAATAATATAGATGCACCTAGTCCTTCTAAAAGGAAGAAAAAGAAAAATGATAGGACTTTGCATGCTTCTAGTGAACCTATTACTGAAACACCTGAGAATCCAAATGATATTTCTATTTCTGATGCTGAAACACAATCTGGTAATGAACCTGAAACTAGTGATAATGTTAATGATAATGTTCATGTTGATGCTCAACCTAGCAATGATAATGATATAGAAATTGAACCTGCTGTTGATCTTGATAACCCACAATCAAAGAATCAACGTTATGATAAGAAAGACTTTGTTGCTAGGAAACATGGTAAAGAAAGAGAACCATGGGTTCAGAAACCCATGCCTTTTCCTCCCAAACCATCCAAGAAAAAGGATGATGAGGATTTTGAGCGCTTTGCTGAAATGATTAGACCTATCTTTTTGCGTATGCGATTAACTGATATGCTTAAAATGAATCCTTATGCTAAGTACATGAAAGAAATTGTTACTAATAAAAGAAAGATACCGGAAGCTGAAATTTCCACCATGCTTGCTAATTATACTTTTAAGGGTGGAATACCAAAGAAACTTGGAGATCCAGGAGTACCCACTATACCATGCTCCATTAAAAGAAACTATGTTAAAACTGCTTTATGTGATCTTGGAGCCGGTGTTAGTGTTATGCCTCTCTCTTTATATCGTAGACTTGATTTGAATAAGTTGACACCTACTGAAATATCTTTGCAAATGGCTGATAAATCAACTGCTATACCTGTCGGTATTTGTGAGGATGTGCCTGTTGTGGTTGCAAACGTTACTATTTTAACGGACTTTGTTATTCTTGATATTCCCGAGGACGATAGTATGTCCATTATTCTTGGAAGACCCTTTTTGAATACTGCAGGGGCTATTATTGATTGCAACAAAGGCAATGCCACTTTCATGTTAATGGTAATGAGCATACGGTACACTTTCCGAGGAAACAACCTCAAGTCCACAGTATCAATTCTATTGGAAAAATTCCATCGATTATTTTTGGAGGTTTTGAATTTCCTCTTCCTACTGTCAAGAAGAAATATGATATTCTTATTGTTGGGGATGTGCATATCCCCGTTGAGGTAACCTAGTGTTATTCGAAAATTCTCCGGTTCCATGTTATTCGGAATGAGTTTGTTAACAAGACCTGATCAACCTTGTTAGTGGATTCCTTTTGATGATCATGAGATGGATGAATTTAGAAAACACAACTCTCTGTAACCTCCTTTTACTTTTTGTTATTTATATTAAATAAAATAAGAATAGTATTTTTTTGTCTGTTATCTGAATTATCTGTGCAATATAAAAATACCCCAAAAATAAAAGTTATACAAATGCCCTAAAATTTAAATATGATTTTTTCTGGAATATTTGAGAATATTTGGCACTGAGAACACAACAGGGGGGCATCCACCTGGCCACGAGGGTGGAGGTCGCGCCCTACCCCCTAGGCGTGCCCCCTGCCTCGTGGGCCCATGGTGGCCCTCCTCCACTTATTCCTGCACCCACACACTCCTTCTTCCTCCCACAAACACAATTATCCAGTTCAAACCCAAGTCCAAGCTCATTTTGCTGCCATTTTTGATCTCCTTGCTCAAAGCACCTCTCACAAAACTGCTTGGGGGGATTGTTCCTTGGTATGTGACTCCTCCATTGGTCCAATTAGTTTTTGTTCTAATGCTTTATTCATTGCAAATTTGTGCTGCCTAGGTGACCCTGTTCTTGAGCTTGCATGTCAAATTTATATGGTTCCAAGTAGTTTTGATGCATGATATAGGCTCTAGGCACTTGTAGGAGTAGTTGCTATCAATATTGTTGAGCTTGGTTCACTTTTATTTTAAGTTACTAAAAATTTCAGAAATTTTCCAGAGGAAGAAATATGTTTAGGAAAATATACCAAGGTGGCTCTTCAAGGAAACAAGAACCCAGGCTTGCAATGCGTGATGTTGATGATGAGCCACCAAGGGACGCTCCAGTGCGGCCTTGTGAATGGCCTTCAGAGGACTTTATGGATCGAGTGGAAATCAAGGAAGAATTTAACGCATATTTGCGCAATGCTGATCTTGTGAGCTTCGAGGAGGAAAAGTGCCGCCAGTACCACTATCTCACTAGTTCCTTTGTAAGGAGGTTTGAATTTTCATCTTCACACAATTCTCCAACTGTCCTGTTTGATCTTTATGAAAAATCTTATATGATGGACTTAGAGGATTTTACCATTGCTTGCAAACTTCCACAATGGGGTAGTGTTAGGAACCTCGCAAATCTGAATTTAGAGATTTTCTTGCTAGTATAACTGTGGGGGAATCTAGAGATATAACACACGCTACCATAGGGAGCATTCACTTTCCTACTATACATTATTTTGCTCTCTTCATAGGTAGATGCATCAATGGTAAAGATGAAGCATGTCACATGTGTGTCCGAGACCTCAGTATTCTTAGGAGTGCTGTGTTAGGAGATAAATCTTATAATTTGGGAGCTATTGTTGCACGTAGGTTGCATCTTAATAGATTTAATGGAGATTTCTTTGGTGGAATTTATGCAACCCGCATAGCTAATTTTCTTGGTATAACCATACATGAAGATGATATTGAGTTGCCCCCTGCTTATTTGGATTATGAGGCTATGGTTCGTCATCAGTTTGTTGAGAGGAACGATCAGTTCCTCCAGTACCGACTAATCTTTGACAGACGACGCACCTATCACGTCGCTCTCCCTGCTTCTACTTTCTTTGACTTTCAGGCAAAAAGGAGATATTTTATAACCAGAGAGGAGGCGGAAGAGTATAAGAGGAGAGCTGAGATAGCTCACCTCCAAGCTGCAGCCCATGATGCAATGACTGCTGCATCGCAGTACGACCCCAGTTACAACTTTGGATATCTGCCAGGCCAGCCGTGGCCATAGACCAACTTAGGCCAAAAGCCTAAGCTTGGGGGAGTACGTATTTCTCACGGACATTACATTTATGTTCACACACTCATTGTTAGATGTCGGTGCTCATACTTTTTCATTGTATCACCCATGCTAGTTTATTTCCTTTTTATGCTTTCTTCCTGTGTGTTTAATAAGCCTTAAGAAAAACAAAAAAAATTAGTTGTAGCTTTTAGCTAGTTTTAATTTCCATGCTTGTAGTAGTAATTAAAAATAAAACCCAAAAAGATTTCATGTTCTTCTTTTTGCTTGTTGGGAGCTTTCCCGTGTAAATAGTTTTATTTCTTTTCTTTTCTTTGGGGGTCGATAGGAGAAGACCATAATTAAATTGTTGAAGTGGCTCTTATATGCATTATTGTTGATCTGACAAAAGAGCCCATATTGCCTTGTCTCCTCCTGTTTATTGAATGCTTGCAGATTCCAGCTTAGTCCAATGCACATGCACTATTGTTATTATTATTATTATTATTATTATTATCCACGTCGTTCGGTCGTGCAAGTGAAAGGCAATAATGATGATTATATGATGAACTTATTGAGATGAGAAAAGCTGGTATGAACTCGACCTCTCTTGTTTTTGTAAATATGATTAGTTCATCGTTCCTGATTCAGCCTATTATGAATAAACATGTTTGCAATGACAATTAGAGATCACAGTTTCTTGTGCCATGCTTAATTAGCTAGAAGCTTATAATGGTTTACCTTGCGTGCCAACATGCTATTAAAATGGTTGTGGTGTGGTATGATAGGGTGGTATCCTCCTCCGAATGATTTAACTGACTTGACTTGGCACATGTTCACGCATGTAGTTGAAACAAAATCAACATAGCCTTCACGATATTTATGTTCGTGGTGGATTATATCCTACTCATGCTTGCATTTGGTGTTGATTAATTTTAATGCATGTTCATGACTGTTGTCGCTCTCTAGCTGGTCGCTTCCCAATCTTTTGCTAGCCTTCACTTGTACTAAGCGGGAATATTGCTTGTGCATCGAATTCCATAAACCCCAAAGTTGTTCCATATGAGTCCACCATACCTACCTATATACGGTATCTACCTGCCATTCCAAGTAAATTTGTATGTGCCAAACTCTAAACCTTCAAATAAATATCCTATTTTGTATGCTCGAATAGCTCGTGTATCAACTAGGGTTGTCCGCATCTTCCATGTTAGGCGAGTTATTCTCAAGAGGAGTGGACTCCGCTCCTCACTCACGAGAAAGTGGCTGGTCACCAGGATGCCCAGTCCCATGCTTTATGCAAACTAAATCAAAATAATTGCAAACAAAACTCCCCCTGAGGCTCTTGTTAGTTGGAGGCACTCGTTGTTTCGAGCAAGCCATGGATTGATGCTTGTTGGTGGAGGGGGGTATAAACTTTACCATTCTGTTTGGGAACCGCCTATAATGTGTGTAGCATGGAAGATATCGCCATCTCTTGGTTGTTATGTTGAAAATGAAAGTATACCGCTCAAAATATTATTCACCTCTATTTCAAAACCGAGCTCTGGCACCTCTACAAATTCCTGCTTCCCTCTGCGAAGGGCCTATCTATTTACTTTTATGGAGTCATCATCCTCTTATTAAAAAGCACTAGTTGGAGAGCACCGCTGTCATTTGCATTCATTACTGTTAGTTTACATTGAGTATGACTTGACTGGATCTCTTTTACCATGAATTACAATGTCTAGTCAGTCCTTGATCTTTAAAGGTGCTCTGCATTTATGTTTTGCGGTCTCAGAAAGGGCTAGCGAGATACCATCTTGTTATATCATATTATGATTGTTTTGAGAAAGTGTTGTCATCCGAGATTTATTATTATTGCTCGCTACCTCATTATGCCATTGATATGAGTAAACATGAGACCTAAGTGTTATTGTGAGTATGGTTAGTTTATAATATTTGCCGAAAACTTGAATGCTGGCTTTACATATTTACAACAACAAGAGCAAACAGAGTTTGTAAAAGTTTTTCTTTATCACTTTCAGTTTGTCAACTGAATTGCTTAAGGACAAGCAAAGGTTTAAGCTTGGGGGAGTTGATACGTCTCCGTCGTATCTACTTTTCCAAACAATTTTGCCCTTGTTTTGGACTCTAACTTGCATGATTTGAATGGAACTAACCTGGACTGACGCTGTTTTCAGCAGAATTGCCATGGTGTTATATATGTGTGATACGTCTCCAACGTATCTATAATTTTTGATTTCTCCATGCTATATTATCTACTATTTTGGATGTCTATGGGCTTTATTATACACTTTTATATTATTTTTGGGACTAACCTATTAACCCAGAGCCGAGTGCTAGTTTCTGCTTTTTTGCCTATTTTAGGGTTTCGAAGAAAAGGAAAATCAAACGGAGTCCAATTGACCTGAAACTTCACGTAACTCATTTTTTGGAAGGAAATCATCCCGGGAGACTTGGAGTCTATGTCAAGGAAGCTTCAAGGAGGCCACGCGGTAGGGGGGCGTGCCCACCCCCTCTGGGCGCGCCCTCCACCCTCGTGGGCCCCTCGTGGCCCCCCTGACGTACTTCTTCTGCCTATATATCTCCATATACCCTAAAACTTCCGGAGAGCACAATAGATCGGGAGTTCCGCCGCCAGAAACCTCCGTAGCCACCGAAAGCCAATCTAGACCCATTCTGGCACCCTGCCGGAGGGGGAATCCTTCTCTGGTGGCCATCTTCATCATCCCGGTGCTCTCCATGACGAGGAGGGAGTAGTTCTCCCTCGGGGCTGAGGGTATGTATCAGTAGCTATGTGTTTGATCTCTCTCTCTCTCTCTCTTGTGTTCTTGAGGTGATACGATCTTGATGTATCGTGAGCTTTGCTATTATATTTGGATCCTATGATGTTTTCTCCCCCCCTCTACTCTCTTGTAATGGATTGAGTTTCCCCTTTGAAGTTATGTTATTGGATTGAGTCTTTCAAGATTTGAGAACACTTGATGTATGTCTTGCGGTGCGTATCTGTGGTGACAATGAGATATCACGTGATTCACTTGATGTATGTTTTGGTGATCAACTTGCAGGTTCCGCCCATGAACCTATGCATAGGGGTTGGCGCACATTTTCGTCATGATTCTCCGGTAGAAACTTTGGGGCACTCTTTGAGGTTCTATGTGTTGGTTGAATAGATGAATCCGAGATTGTGTGGTGCATATCGTATAATCATACCCACGGATACTTGAGGTGACATTGGAGTATCTAGGTGACATTAGGGTTTTGGTTGATTTGTGTCTTAAGGTGTTATTCTAGTACGAACTCTAGGGCTGTTTGTGACACTTATAGGAACAGCCCAACGGATTGATTGGAAAGAATAACTTTGAGGTGGTTTTGTACCCTACCATAATCTCTTCGTTCGTTCTCCGCTATTAGTGACTTTGGAGTGACTCTTTGTTGCATGTTGAGGGATAGTTATATGATCCAATTATGTTATTATTGTTGAGAGGACTTGCACTAGTGAAAGTATGAACCCTAGGCCTTGTTTCAACGCATTGCAATACCATTTACGCTCACTTTTATCATTAGTTTCCTTGTTGTTTTTATATTTTCAGATTACAAAAACTATTATCTACTATCCATATACCACTTGTATCACCATCTCTTCGCCGAACTAGTGCACCTATACAATTTACCATTGTATTGGGTGTGTTGGGGACACAAGAGACTCTTTGTTATTTGGTTGCAGGGTTGCTTGAGAGAGACCAACTTCATCCTACGCCTCCTACGGATTGATAAACCTTAGGTCATCCACTTGAGGGAAATTTGCTACTGTCCTACAAACCTCTGCACTTGGAGGCCCAACAACGTCTACAAGAAGAAGGTTGTGTAGTAGACATCAAGCTCTTTTCTGGCGCCGTTGCCGGGGAGGTGAGTGCTTGAAGGTATATCTTTAGATCTTGCAATCGAGTCTTTTAGTTTCTTGTTTTATCACTAGTTTAGTCTATAAAAGAAAAATTACAAAAATGGAATTAAGTTTGCCTCATACGCTTCATCTTTTTAATATCTTTCATGAGTATGATGGAAAGGATAATTGTGCTCAAGTGCTAGAAGAAGAAATCTATAAAATGTTTGGCACTAAATATTTGAATGATTAGCATGATTGCAATGTTGCTAGTACGAATTCTTTGAATATACACGATGCTAATGATATGCAAGCCACAAGCTTGGGGAAGCTATGTTTGATGAAGATGATATTTTTTGTCCCCCAAGTTTTGATGAGCAAATTTATTATGATGAAAGCATGCCTCCTATCTATGATGATTATTGTGATGACACGTATGCTTTAAAGAATAATGATAACCATAAAACCTGTCATCATGATTTTAGCTTTCAATTGGATTATGCCTCACATGATAGTTATTTTGTTGAGTTTGCTCCCACTACTATTCATGAGAAGAAGTTTGCTTATGTGGAGAGTAATAAAAATTCTATGCTTGTAGATCATGAAAAGAATGCTTTATGTGCTGGTTATATTGTTGAATTCATTCATGATGCTTGATGTCTACTACACAAACTTCTTCTTGTAGACATTGTTGGGCCTCTAAGTGCAGAGGTTTGTAGGACAGTAGCAAATTTCCCTCAAGTGGACGACCTAAGGTTTATCAATCCGTAGGAGGCGTAGGATGAAGATGGTCTCTCTCAAGCAACCCTGCAACCAAATAACAAAGAGTCTCTTCTGTCCCCAACACACCCAATACAATGGTTAATTGTATAGGTGCACTAGTTCGGCGAAGAGATGGTGAAACAAGTGGTATATGGATGGTAGATAAAGGTTTTTGTAATCTGAAATAATAAAAACAGCAAGGTAGCAAGTGATAAAAGTGAGAGTAAACGGTATTGCAATGCTAGGAAACAAGGCCTAGGGTTCATACTTTCGCTAGTGTAAGTTCCCTCAACAGTACTAACATAATTGGATCACATAACTATCCCTCAACATGCAACAAAGAGTCACTCCAAAGTCACTAATAGCGGAGAACGAACGAAGAGATTATGGTAGGGTACGAAACCACCTCAAAGTTATTCTTTCCAATCAATCCGTTGGGCTATTCCTATAAGTGTCACAAACAGCCCTAGAGTTCGTACTAGAATAACACCTTAAGACACAAATCAACCAAAACCCTAATGTCACCTAGATACTCCAATGTCACCTCAAGTATCCGTGGGTATGATTATACGATATGCATCACACAATCTCAAATTCATCTATTCAACCAACACATAGGACCTCAAAGAGTGCCCCAAAGTTTCTACCGGAGAATCACGACGAAAACATGTGCCAACCCCTATGCATAGGTTCATGGGTGGAACCCGCAAGTTGATCACCAAACATACATCAAGTGAATCACGTGATATCCCATTGTCACCATAGATATCCACGGCAAGACATACATCAAGTGTTCTCAAATCTTTAAAGACTCAATCCGATAAGATTACTTCAAAGGGGAAACTCGATTCATTACAAGAGAGAAGAGGGGGAGGAGAAACATAAGATCCAACTATAATAGCAAAGCTCGCGATACTTCAAGATCGTGCCAAATCAAGAACACGAGAGAGAGAGATCAAACACATAGCTACTGGTACATACCCTCAGCCCCAAGGAAGAACTACTCCCTCCTCGTCATGGAGAGCACCGGGATGATGAAGATGGCCACCGGAGAAGGATTGCCCCCTCCGACAGGGTGCCGGAACGGGTCTAGATTGGTTTTTGGTGGCTACGGAGGCTTCTGGCGGCGGAACTCCCGATCTAATCTCTGTTCTGGAAGTTTTACGATACATAGGTATATATGGGTGAAAGGAGTATGTCGGTGGACCGAAGGGGGGGGCACGAGGCAGGGGGGCGCGCCCTAGGGGGGTGGGCGGGCCCCCTACCCTCGTGAGCTCCTCTTCATCTTCTGACGTAGGGTCCAAGTCTATCCGGTAGGTTTCCTTCCAAAAATAACTTCTCCAGTTGATTTCGTTGCGTTTCGACTCCGTTTGATATTCCTTTTCTTCGAAACAATGAAATAGGCATAAAACAACAAATCTGGGCTGGGCCTCCGGTTAATAGGTTAGTCCCAAAAATAATATAAAAGTGGAAAATAAAGCCCAATATTGCCCAAAACAGTAGATAATATAGCATGGAGCAATCAAAAATTATAGATACGTTGGAGACGTATCAATGCTACTGAAAATTATTATGAGGGAGGAATATATGCTTGTAGGAATTGCAATAATATCAAGTTTCCTCTCTATGTGTTGAAAATCTTGAAGTTATGCTTGTTTTGCCTTCCTATGCTAGTTGATTATTGTTCCCACAAGTTGTTTGCTCACAAAATCCCTATGCATAGGAAGGGGGTTAGACTTAAATGTGCTAGTCATATTCTTCATGATGCTCTCTTTATGCTATCTTTTATGTGAGCATCATTGAAATCATCATGCCTAGCTAGGGGCGTTAAATGATAGCGCTTGTTGGGAGGCAACCCAATTTTATTTTTTGTTCCTTGCTTTTTGTTCCTGTTTAGTAATAAATAATTCATCTAGCCTCTATTTAGATGTGGTTTTATGCTTTTAATTAGTGTTTGTGCCAAGTAGAACCGTTGGGAAGACTTGGGGAAAGTCTTGTTGATCTTGCTGTAAAAAACAGAAACTTTAGCGCTCACGAGAATTGCTGCCATTTTTATTTGGAGAGTGTTATTTAGTTAATTATTTTTGCAGGTTATTAATAGATAAATTCCTCACGTCCAGAAATTTATTTGATAATTTTATGAGTTCCAGAAGTATACATTTGATATATATTACTACAGACTGTTCTGTTTTTGACAAATTCTGTTTTCATTGTGTTGTTTACTTATTTTGATGAATCTATGGCTAGTAAAAGAGTTTACAAACCATAGAGAAGTTGGAATACAGTAGGTTTAACACCAATATAAATAAATAACGAGTTTATTACAGTACCTTGAAGTGGTGATTTATTTTCTTATACCAACGGAGCTTACGAGTTTTCTGTTAAGTTTTGTGTTGTGAAGTTTTCAAGTTTTGGGTAAAGATTCGATGGACTATGGAATAAAGAGTGGCAAGAGCCTAAGCTTGGGGATTCCCAAGGAACCCCAAGGTAATATTCAAGGATAACCAAGAGCCTAATCTTGGGGATGCCCCGGAAGGCATCCCCTCTTTCGTCTTCGTTCATCGGTAACTTTACTTGGAGCTATATTTTTATTCGCCACATGATATGTGTTTTGCTTGGAGCGTCAATTTATTTTGTTAGAATTTTCTTACTATTATTTAGAAAAATGTTCTGCATATTTTTACAATAAAAGTGGCATTGATAGCCTTTACTATGCTTATTTTAGAAGTCCACATGTTGCTGTTTGAAAACAGAAAGTTTACCGCTGTTGCAATAATTCCCTAGAAAAGTCAGAATGTGATAAAATGTTGAAACCTTTTGCATACTAAGATCTGATGAATTTAATACAGTGATAATTTTCTTTCATAATTTTTGGAGTTAGGGAAGTATGGATCTAGCTGTATTCTTTACAGACTGTCCTGTTTAGGCAGATTGTTGTTATGATTGCATTGTTTGCATATGTTTGTTTCTTTAATGATTCTATTTGAGGATAGGACTATTAAATATGCAGAGGCATTTAGTATGCAATGTTGAATAATAATTTTTGTGATTTGCTACAGTATAGGATGATAAGGTTTTTGCATTGATTTATACTAATTTATCTCATGAGTCCTTGTTGATTTTTGTGTGGATGAAGCTTTTGAGATTTAGGGAGACCGTGATATGAGAGGAATTAAGGAGACACAGAAGCTCAAGCTTGGGGATGACCAAGGCATCCCAAGATAATATTTCAAGAAGTCTCAAGCTTCTAAGCTTGGGGATGCCCCGGTTGGCATCCCACCTTTCTTCTTCAACAACTATAGGTTAGTTTCGGTTGATCCTAAGTTTTTGCTTCTTCACATGATGTTTGGTATTCTTAGAATGTCATTTTATTTTGCTTTTCTTGCTGTTTGAATAAAATACCAAGATCTGAAATTATTAAATGTTAGAGAGTCTTCACATAGTTGCATAATTATTCGACTACTCATTGATCTTTACTTATATCTTTCGGAGTAGTTTGTCATTTGCTCTAGTGCCTCACTTATATCCTTTTAGAGCACAGTGGTGGATTTGTTTTATAGAAACTATTGATCTCTCATGCTTCACTTAGATTATTTTGTGAGTCTTAAATAGCATGGTAATTTGCTTAAATAATCCCAATATGCTAGGTATACAAGATTAGTAAAAACTTTCTTATGAGTGCATTGAATACTAAGAGACGTTTGATGCTTGATGATTGTTTTGAGATATGGAGGTAATAATATCAAAGTCATGCTAGTTGAGTAGTTGTGAATTTGAGAAGTGCTTGTGTTGAAGTTTGCAAGTCCCGTAGCATGCACGTATGGTAAACCTTATGTAACAAATTTGAGACATGAGGTGTTATTTGATTGTCTTCCTTATGAGTGGCGGTCGGGGACGAGCGATGGTCTTTTCCTACCAATCTATCCCCTAGGAGCATGCACGTAGTACCGAGGTTTTTGATGACTTGTAGATTTTTGCAATAAGTATGTGATTTCTTTATGACTAATGTTGAGTCCATGGATTATACGCACTCTCACCCTTCCATCCTTGCTAGCCTCTTCGGTACCGTGCATTGCCCTTTCTCACATTGAGAGTTAGCACAAACTTCGCTGGTGCATCCAAACCCCATGATACGATACGCTCTGTCACATATAAACCTCCTTATATCTTCCTCAAAAAAGCCACCATACCTACCTATTATGGCATTTCCATAGCCATTCCGAGATATATTGCCATGAAACTTTCCACCATTCCATTCATCATGACACATTCAT
Source organism: Triticum aestivum (assembly GCF_018294505.1). Taxonomy (NCBI): domain Eukaryota; kingdom Viridiplantae; phylum Streptophyta; class Magnoliopsida; order Poales; family Poaceae; genus Triticum; species Triticum aestivum. The sequence continues at coordinate 129,296,459 of NC_057794.1, forward strand.
CATTGTCATATTGCTTAGCATGATCATGTAGTTGACATAGTATTTGTGGCAAAGCCACCGTTCACAATTCTTTCATACATGTCACTCTTGGTTCATTGCATATCCCGGTACACCGCCGGAAGCATTCATATAGAGTCATACTTTGTTCTAGTATCGAGTTGTAATCATTGAGTTGTAAATAAATAGAAGTGTGATGATCATCATTTTCTAGAGCATTGTCCCAAGTGAGGATTAGAAAAAGGAGAAAGGCCATAAAAAAGGCCCAAATAAAAAAAACGAGAGAAAAAGAGAGAAGGGACAATGCTACTATCGTTTGCCACACTTGTGCTTCAAAGTAGCACCATAATCTTCATGATAGAGAGTCTCTTGTTTTGTCACTTTCATATACTAGTGGGAATTTTTCATTATATAACTTGGCTTGTATATTCCAACAACGGGCCTCCTCAAGTGCCCTAGGTCTTCGTGAGCAAGCAAGTTGGATGCACACCCACTTAGTTTCTTTTGTTCAGCTTTCATACATTTATAACTCTAGTGCATCCGTTGCATGGCAATCCCTACTCCTTACATTAACATCAATCGGTGGGCATCTCCATAGCCCATTGATTAGCCTCGTTGATGTGATACTTTCTCCTTTTTGTCTTCTCCACATAACCCCCTCATTATTCTATTCCACCCAAAGTGCTATGTCCATGGCTCGCGCTCATGTATTGCGTGAAAGTTTATAGGTTTGAGATTACTAAAGTATGAAACAATTGCTTGGCTTGTCATCGGGGTTGTGCATGATGAGAGCATTCTTGTGTGACGAAAATGGAGCATGACTAAACTATATGATTTTGTAGGGATGAACTTTCTTTGGCCATGTTATTTTGAGAAGACATAATTGCTTAGTTAGTATGCTTGAAGTATTATTATTTCTATGTCAATACGAACTTTTATCTTGAATCTTTCGGATCTGAATATTCATACCACAATTAAGAAGAATTACATTGAAATTATGCCGAGTAGCACTCCGCATCAAAAATTCTGTTTTTATCATTTACCTACTCGAGGACGAGCATGAATTAAGCTTGGGGATGCTGATACGTCTCCAACGTATCTATAATTTTTGATTGCTCCATGCTATATTATCTACTGTTTTGGATGTTTATGGGCTTTATTATACACTTTTATATTATTTTTGGGACTAACCTATTAACCCAGAGCCCAGTGCCAGTTTCTGTTTTTTTGCCTATTTTAGGGTTTCGAAGAAAAGGAAAATCAAACGGAGTCCAATTGACCTGAAACTTCACGGAACTCATTTTTGGAAGGAAAGTATCCCGTGAGACTTGGAGTCTACGTCAAGGAAGCTTCAAGGAGACCACGAGGTAGGGGGGGCGTGCCCACCCCCTCCAGGCGTGCCCTCCACCCTCGTGGGCCCCTCGTGGCCCCCTGACATACTTCTCCCGCCTATATATCTCTGTATACCCTAAAACTACCGGAGAGCACAATAGATCGGGAGTTCCGCCGCTAGAAGCCTCCGTAGCCACCGAAAACCAATCTAGACCCGTTCTGGCACCCTGCCGGAGGGGGAATCCTTCTCCGGTGGCCATTGAGGGAGTCCTGGATTAGGGGGTATCTGGACAGCCGGATTATATCCTTTGGCCGGACTGTTGGACTATGAAGATACAAGATTGAAGACTTCGTGTTGTGTCCGGATGGGACTCTACTTGGCGTGGAAGGCAAGCTAGGCAATACGGATATGTATATCTCCTCCTTTGTAACCGACCTTCTGTAACCCTAGCCCCCTCCGGTGTCTATATAAACTGGAGGGTTTTAGTCCATAGGACAACATACAATCATACCATAGGCTAGTTCTAGGGTTTAGCCTCTCCGGTCTCGTGGTAGATCAACTCTTGTAATACTCATATCATCAAGAATAAATCAAGCAGGACATAGGGTTTTACCTCCATCAAGAGGGCCCGAACCTGGGTAAAACATCATGTCCCCTACCTCCTGTTACCATACGCCTTAGACGACAGTTCGGGACCCCCTACCCGAGATCCGCCGGTTTTGACACCGACATTGGTGCTTTCATTGAGAGTTCCTCTATGACATCACCGTAAGGAAGGATGCCTCATCTCGTTGTTAAAAACAACATTACCACCAGGGGAGCTCTGGCTGTCGGCCAAACTCTCCGGCTAGGCAGTTTCGTCATGACTACCTGTTCGGCCGTTGCACCGACGATGACTTCTCGGGTCATCAAAAACAGCCTCCACATCGGCTCGGAATTCGCCGAGCAGATGGATCCAATGGAGCTCTCCTCCCTAAACGAACTCTTGGATCGCATCGCCGCCTTGGGAGTCGCTACGGACTATGATCAGATTGGTCTTAAACCCGATCAAAGGGAGGAAGACTCATCGGGTAACATACTGGAACCTGAACTTCCAAGATCGGAAACCCCTCGGCCCCTGGGTCTCAGATCGGGTAGGGGTCCGGACTCAAATCCACCCACCCACCCACCAAGACATAAACGATTTTTCCCACATCAAGCAAGAGCCCCATGAAACAATACATCATTATTGGGCCAGATTCCTCCTTGTGATGAACAAGGTTAAGGACTGCCGCGAGGAAGACGTAGTCTCACTTTTCTGCAATAACTACGCGGACAAGGGAATCCTTAACGCCATAAGTCGCTGTGACATATCATGCTTCACCGACTTGGCGTCCATAGTACGAAAGTACTATGCGATGGAAAGTGCCTGGAAAACCGAAACGAAATTTTGGGATAATTCGGCTCCGTATACGCATCCAGTCCAGGGTAAAAGGGTGCACTATCATAAGACACCCGAGTTTATTACAAAGAAGCAAAAACCCTCTACAGGGCACGGAACCGTATTGGAGGGATGGCTTAATGGACCCTGCAAAATTCATAGCACAATGGATACAATACCAACACACATCCTTAGAGCATATTGGATACACCGGCAGGTGGCCAAAAGCGGTGAGGATCTTCTTATCCCAAATGCCACAGAGCACCATCCCGTGGATAACAATACGGTGTTAACAGTCTTTGAGACCTTCGCGTTAAATAATAGGCGCAAGCGAACACTCCGTAGCATGGCCGAAATCTGCCATGTATCAGCAGTAAATCCATGGAGTGACATGGCTATTACCTTCAATGCCAGTGACGAACCTAAATTCCGAACAGCCCGAGCACCAGCCGCACTGGTCCTCAGTCCAATCGTGGATGGCTTTCGACTCACCAAGGTACTAATGGACGGCGGCAACGGATTAAACCTCATCTATGAGGAAACTCTTCAAAAAATGGAAATAGACTGGAACCGCATTGAGCAAAGCAGCACAACCTTCAGAGGAATCATACCCAGTCGGGAGGCACAATGCGCTGGGAAAATCACACTAGATGTGGTATTCGGTACGCCAGAGAACTATAGGTCCGAAGGAATTACATTTCAAGTGGCCCCGTTCAGCAGTGGATACCACGCCCTTTTAGGACGTGAGGCGTTCACGATCTTCCAAGCTGTACCCCATTATGGGTACATGAAGCTCAAAATGCCCGGTCCCAACGGAATCATCACTCTCGCCAATGATTCGGACATAGCACTCCGCGCCAAAAACCAAACAGCCGCACTAGCCCTCGAGGCATTATCCGAAGCCCTCTCGGCCGAGGAATTAACCACGCTATGCTCCACAGTGGACAGGGACGACGTGATACTCGACAAGAGATCCAAGTCCACCTCTTTTAAACCAGCGGATGAAATAGTCAAATTCCAATTCCACCCAACGGACCCTACAAAATAGCCTCCATCGGGGCACAGTTAAACCCCGCCGTTGACGCCGCACTACGAGAGTTCCTGCGCGAGAATTGGGACATATTCGCCTGGCATCCCTCAGACATGCCAAGAATCCCACGCAGGCTGGCCGAGCATAGCCTCAATATCCTAAAGGGATTCAAGCCAGTCAAGCAAGCTCTTCGGCGTTTCTCCGAACCTAAGAGACAGGTCATGGGAGAGGAACTAGCCAAGTTATTGGAGGCCGGATTCATCAGAGAAATAAAACACCCGGACTGGCTAGCAAACCTAGTGATGGTACCAAAGAAGGATAAATCCTGGCGCCTTTGTGTCGATTTCAAGGACCTCAACAAAGCTTGCCCAAAGGATCCCTTCCCTGTCCCCCGCATCAATCAAATTATTGATGCTACCGCAGGACACGAGTCATTGTGTTTCCTCGACGCATACTCCGGTTACCACCAAATCAAGATGGTGGAGTCCGACCCAGCCGCAACAACATTCATCACACCATACGGTCCCTTTTGTTTCAACACAATGCCTTTTGGGCTCAAAAACGCCGGCGCAACATATCAGCGCATGATTCAGACATGTCTGGAGAAACAAATCAGCAAAATAGTAGAGGCATACGTAGACGATGTGGTTGTCAAAACCAAACACGTCGACTCTTTGATAGAAGACTTGAGGCTCACATTCGACAATCTCCGAACATACGACATCAAGCTCAATCCGGAAAAATGCGTTTTTGGCGTACCAGCCGGAAAGCTCCTGGGTTTCATTGTCTCCAGTAGAGGTATTGAAGCTAATCCGGCCAAAATCCAAGCTTTGTCACAGTTGGCTACCCCAACAGACCTCAAACAAATCCAGAAGTTAACTGGATGTGTGGCGGCTCTAAGCCGCTTTATTTCCCGCTTAGGAGAAAAGGCATTACCCCTTTATCGCCTCCTTCGGCGCACCGAACACTTTGAGTGGATGGACGCTGCATAGCCGGATTGGAAGAAATAAAAGCCATACTGGCAACCAACCCAATCCTGGCTGCGCCAAACATCGACGAACCAATGCTATTGTACATTGCGGCAACTCATCAAGTTGTAAGCGCAGTGCTCGTCGTCGAACGAGAAGCGGACAGACATAAATTCCCTCTTCAAAAGCCGGTATATTATGTATCCACCGTCCTCACTCCATGCAAATCACGGTACCCACATTATCAAAAGATAGCCTATGCGGTATTCATGGCATCCCGGAAACTGCGACACTACTTTCAAGAGTGTTCGATTACAGTAGCCTCGAAGGTGCCACTCAATGATATTATTAACAACCGCGATGCCATGGGCCGGATTGCCAAATGGGCCATCGAGCTCCTCCCGTTTGACATAACATACAAACCTCGGTGAGCCATTAAATCACACGTATTAGTCGACTTTGTCGCCGAATGGATGGAAGCCGAACTCCCTAAAGAGTACGGCGCATACTCCAATTGGATTATGCACTTCGACGGCTCCAAAATGCTGGCTGGACTGGGGGCTGGAGTCGTCCTGAAGTCCCCAACCGGATTTACAGTTCAATACGTACTGCAGATACTATATACAGACTCCAACAATGTAGTCGAATACGAAGCCCTGTTACATGGTCTTCGGATGTCAGTTTCCATGGGCATTCAGCGCCTGGAGGTGCATGGGGATTCGAACCTCGCAATATCCCAAATAAATGGAGACTTTGATGCCAAGGATCCGAAGATGGCGGCCTATCGTAACGCCGTCCTAAAGATGTCAGCTCGGTTCGAGGGGCTCGAATTTCACCATGTGGCTCGGGAAAACAATCAGGCGACGGATATCCTCGCCCGCATCGGCGCAAAACGCGATGCGGTCCCCCCAATATCTTCTTAGAGAGGTTGTTTAAGCCATCTATGGTATGGGAGGGGGACATCGGCAATATTAGTCCGGACCCGGCCATAACACTCGATACCGAACACTCTGACATAATCGGAGGCTCTGCCACCGAAACAACACCTTCAGCCCACGTAATAAAGGCCATCATAGCCCCGTGGGCAGAACCATTCTTGGCCTACCTAACTAGGCAGGAACTTCCGGAGGACCAAAATGAGGCACGCTGCACAGTGCGGCAATCTAAAGCCTACAGGGTCCATGAGTGAGAACTGTATAAAAAAAGCACTACCGGAGTCCTTCAAAGGTGCATCTCCGAAGAGGAAGGGCGGAACCTTTTGGCCGAAATTCACGCCGGACTCGGCGGTCACCACATCGCAGCCCGGGCTCTTGTAAGCAAGGCCTTCCGTACAAGATTCTATTGGCCGACGGTCCGGGCAGACGCACAGGACTTGGTCCAACGCTGCGCCCGTTGCCAGCTTTTTGCAAATCAAAGCCACATGCCACCCACCGCCCTCCAAACCATCCCCATTACATGGCCCTTCGCGGTCTGGGGGCTTGACATGGTTGGACCCCTTAAAGGGGGAACCCACAAGAAAAAATACTTACTGGTCATGGTAGATAAATTCACCAAATGGATAGAAGCCAAACCTGTCAAAACAGCCGAATCCAAGACCGGTGATAGACTTCATATACGGGGTCGTACACCATTATGGCGTCCCCCACAACATCATCACTGACAACGGCACGAACTTCATGGCTGATGAGGTAAAACTCTCGAGCAGCAAAATGGGCATCAAGCTCGATTATGCTTCAGTCTATCACCCACAAACCAATGGCCAAGTTGAGCGAGCAAACGGTCTTATAATGAGCGGCATTAAACCCAGGCTAGTGCGGTCCTTAATGGAGTCTAACACACACTGGGTAGAGGAGCTCGACTCCGTACTCTGGGGGCTGCGGACCACGCTGAACCGTAGTACCGGATATACACCCTTCTTTATGGTGTACGGCGCAGAGGTAGTCTTGCCTTGTGACATAATTCATGACTCACCTCGAGTGCGCATGTACGAAGAAAGAGAAGCCGAGCTCGATCGGAAGGACAGTCTGGACACCGTGGAGGAGGAGCGCGACGTGGCAAAAGCTCATTCCGCATTTTATCAGCAACAGGCTCGCAGATACCAAAGCGGAGAAGTACGCACCAAAACTTATAACATTGGCTAATTAGTTCTACGCCTGCCGGATAAGAAAAAAAACAAGCTCGAGCCCAAATGGGAAGGTCCCTTCATTATTGACCAAGTTCTGACCGGTGGGGCATACCGTCTGCGGGATGCATCAAATAATGGACTCGAACCGAACCCATGGAATGTGGCCAGGCTCCGAAGATTCTACGCCTAGCGCCGGACTCCATGTTCGTCTCCTTCCTCTGTCCATTTTTTGTATATACATTATCTGCCTTGTTTTTCTTTCTCTCTTTCTTTTATTCCTTCTCTAGGCCTTCAAAGGCCAACTTGTGCCTCGCTTGCACATTATAGATGCGCTAGCCACGCTCATCATACCTAGGGGCTTCTTTCACAGAAGCTTAATTATTTATCTGGGCCTCGTGCCCCGCACATGTGTTACGCTTCCGCATGTACCTTTATTTGCCATTATATGCATCGATATGACTTAAGTTTTGGCCAAGCTGGGTTGCATGGCTCTTGTATTTATGCACTACGTTCCCGTTAATTCGGCTAGGGCATAAAGGGAGCACCTTTGCGATTGTTACTGCCGGGTCAGCCGGATGTGTACCTCAGACTGGGTGAAGCCGAAAGCTAGCGTTCTTAAGGGAATATTCGGTCGGTGAACAAAAGATGATTTTTACTTATTTTCCATATCTTCCCCCAGATGTTTTTTCCTGCGTTTCTTATCGCAGTCCGGACATGCACCTTAGGGCATGCGTACCCAGGGAAAGGAACCCTTAACGGAACTATTCTCCCTGGAGGATGTTTCTTACTACCCAGGTAATATAACATAACTAGTTGGGCACTTGTCCGTTCAAGAACTAATGACCCCTACGCCTGGTCTCCACGCATACCCTGGTTCTTATATAACTGAGCGGGTATTCGGATACACTCCGGACTATGGGGTCTCGAGGTTGAAGCGAAAAGGTCCGCCAAGACAAATGATCTACAGTCCGGCTAGAAGGCATTATACATGTCACTTTAATTACATAGTCATGCAGACTGACTAAATTCCTCTTCTATACCATCCAACAGGCGGTCTAGCCTACAATCCTGTTGGGAATACTTTGCGGCTAATTCTACTTGCCCATAAACTAAGCTAACGGGGATCTCTTTTTCGTCGGGCCCCACAGGTCCGACCTCGGCCATGTGATTTGGGTCAGCCTTGGTATACTGCGTCTTCACCATGGCCCAGGCTTCTCTGGCACCTTGACGGCATGCCGATATATTCCATAATCGGAAGCGCTGCCGCGCTCCCTTGAGCTTCTCCATAAGCTCTGCAACACCTTCTGGCAGGGAGACGGATGGCCACAAGGCCTGGGCAACACCTTGCATCACCTGCCGAACTTGTTCGTGCAGATGTGAGAGCTCGGATAGAAGATCACCCACAGACTCGAGCATTTCCTCTGCGGGACGACCCGTCAGCATACCTACAGACATAACACTGTTAGTTGGCTTCTTCGCCGAACTCCTTCAAAAGGATTCATTCAAGCACTTACTGAAAATGCCACGCCGAAGCCGCTTATTCTCCTTCTCAGAGTCTGCAAGCTGGGCTCGAACGTCTTTTAGTTCCACGCTCAGCTTGATATTGGCGTCTTGGAGATTGTTTTTCTCCCGCCTAACCTTAGTCAGCACGCGTTTGACAGCCTCTAGCTGTCGCACGACATGCTGGTCCTCCGGATTTTCTCCGGATTCATCTGCAACATCTTTTGTTAGATCTGTAGCCACGCCGCACACTCTATGGCAACCAACATTCTTTAAAGTAAATGTTACCAGTGGGGGACTTTTTTGGTTCCTTCAATACGGCAACAGCGGCCCGCAGTTGGGTCTTGCATTACTCCAGCTCCTGTGACAGCCTAGTATTCTTCTCTGTAAGAACCTGCACAATAAAGATGATCCTTAAATCAGTTCTGCTAACTGTTTCAAGTCTCACGGGCTACTGATACATATAAATCGTCAGATTTACTTACCCGTACATCCTTTACATACTGATTCGTGGCTCTGGCTAGACCATCTTGAGCAGCACGGAGGTACGCCTCTCCAGAATTGAAGGCATCAAATGCCTCTGGTGAGAAACAAGCGTCGTGGAGTATGGCCCGGCGGCGCCTATGATTCATGGTGCTTTCCACTTCTGAGTTTGTAGCGGATAATCTATCTGCGTCCTCTGTAGGGGGATTATCCGGCGCCCGCCCCATATCGGCTTCCCCCTCTATGTCCGGTCCTGGCGCCCGACTGGTGGAAGCGTGATTAGCAACGTCATCGGACATATTCCGGCGAGCGTTTTTCCTGTTAAAGAAACACGGGCATCATTACATTTCGAGAAAGACGACAACCACGGAGCAGGGTTTCTATTATACCTTTGCGCCAGCGTCTCCGTCCTGACCGCCTTCCTTTTTGGCCTGCCCGGCCTCGGTGCCTCCTGTTGGCGAGTTGCTGCGGGTTCGGCAGGGCGTCCCGAATGCCTTCCCTGTAAAAATGCCATATGTATATGGTAGGTGAAGTGTCTAACAGGGGATCCTAGTTTTTGGAGTTGGGATTTTTTGGTTTTCTTACGTGCGATGCAGGAAGTAGTCCGGGATAGTCGGCTGTAATGGCCACCATGGCATCATCACAGCTTAACTTATAGAACTGCCGGTCTATCAGCTCCATGAATATAACCGGATCTTCTTCGAGTCTGGAGTCGAGGGCCCGGCCAGGGTCCTCTGGTTGTGGAGAAGGGCTGCTGACCTCCTTTATGGCTTTTCGCAGTTCCTGCCGCAAAGTGGCAAGGTGAATATTTACGACAAAGAATGCGGGAAAAATGGGAGTAAGGAGATATAACTTACCCAGCTTGGAGGATTGTACATGGAGAATCCATCCCGTGGCTTGATGCGGGTGAACTCCTCTTCCTCTCCCTTGAACAATTCAGACAGAATTTTTGCTAAAGCGGCAGCATTGTCCGGACCCTTACGCCCGCAGCGGGTGGCATCATCTGCCCCGTTAAAACACCACAAGGGGTGCCCATGATATTGAAGTGGTTGCACTCCCCGCACTATGCAAACCGACATAACTTCGATTACCGTCAATCCTGATTGAGCCAGTGCTTTAATCCGGTTCATCAGATAGAGGACTTCTCCATTGTCTTCCACCTTGGGGCTCCGTGGGCGCCAACTTCGGTGTTTCTTCAGAGGGGCATTGCTGAACTCAGGAAGACCCCGCCGAACAGGGTCCGGAAGGGGAACGTCCTCCATATAAAACCATTCCGAAGGCCAGTCTTTGGACGACTTTTTCGGGGTACCGGACAGGTATCCGATACCGGCGATGCATCATATTTTGGCTCCGCCCACTTGATAAAGTGACCCCCTCTGTGTGCGAGGGACGAGGCAAAATAGCCTTTTCCACAGCCCGAAGTGAGCGTCGCTGCCCAGGAACAACTCGCAGAGAGCAACATAGCTGGCGATTTGTAGAATGGAGGCAGGGGTGAAATTGTGTAGTTGGAGGCCGTAGAACTCCAGGAGCCCGCGGAGGAACGGATGAATTGGAAATCCAAGTCCCCTTAATAAATAGGGAACAAGGCAGACCCTCTCCCCCATAGAGGGATTGGGGAAGCTCTCTGCTTGCTCCCTGCCATTGTAGGTGGCAAGCCCGGCTCGAACGGGCACCATTTATGCTGGAGGGAGGAATCCCTTACTCTGCAGTTTGATTAATCGACTGTGTGGGACGAAACACCTCTCCCAATCACCAGGCTTAGGGCTACGGGGCGGGAGGAGGAGCTGCGGAGGTCGGCCATGCTGGAATGGATCTTTCCGAAGCACGCTCTGATGGATTCTCGCTGGGGGAGGATGGTGTGGATCGGATCTGAGAATCCCCGTCCTTTTAATAGACAATTTATTTATCTGGCTAGGGGGGCGAATGTAAAAACGCCCTGGTGCCTCGTATTCATTCGACGCGACGAAAATAGCCCTTATTGGGCACAGAAGCCAAGAGGTCCAAACATTTATGGGGCCGAACACTGCTTTACAAATGTTCGAAATATGGAGAAGAACCCGACTTGCAATGCCGAAGACAACACTACGCGCCGGACTCGTCGTCATTGAATCCTGGTTCGGTGGCCATTGAGGGAGTCCTGGATTAGGGGGTATCCGGACAGACGGATTATATCCTTTGGCCGGACTGTTGGACTATGAAGATACGAGATTGAAGACTTCGTCTCGTGTCCGGATGGGACTCTACTTGGCACGGAAGGCAAGCTAGGCAATACGGATATGTATATCTCCTCCTTTGTAACCGACCTTGTGTAACCCTAGCCCCCTCCGGTGTCTATATAAACCGGAGGGTTTTAGTCCGTAGGATAACATACAATCATACCATAGGCTAGCTTCTAGGGTTTAGCCTCTCCGATCTCGTGGTAGATCAACTCTTGTAATACTCATATCATCAAGAATAAATCAAGCAGGACGTAGGGTTTTACCGCCATCAAGAGGGCCCGAACCTGGGTAAAACATCATGTCCCCTGCCTCCTGTTACCATCCGCCTTAGACGCACAGTTCAGGACCCCCTACCCGAGATCCGCCGGTTTTGACATGGTGGCGGATGAGGAGGGTATGAGAATGGGTGCCATGGTAGAAAGCCAGGCGCCATGGATTGGAGCAGAGGGCCAGCCTTGATTCCTTGAGCCGTTAATGGCGAGGAGGAGCCGGACTAGTCAAACGGGGTGGCAACCTCCACGAAAAAATCTGACCCTCCTCCCCCACTCGGCTATAATAGGGGATGCGAGGCGAGATGTTTTCCTGCGCCTCCTCCTCCCTCCATTCTTGTCGTAGTCTTTGCCTATCATGGTGAAGGTCGGGGGTCGGGCGTTGCTCCAGCAGCGACGGGAACTTCCGCTCGACAGCGCCTCCCTCTGAAGATGCAAGGGCGGAGCCCGTTGTGAAAGGAGGTGGGAGGGGGCGCGGTCGAGGTCGTCGTGGTGTACGGAGTCGAGGAGGACGGGGCGGTGCCCCGTTCGTGCCCCCACTGGACATTCCTCCCCTGATGGAAGGCCATGTTGGAGACCATCCCTTGGAGTTTGTTATTAGGCTATACAAGCCTCCGCACGGCTGCCTCCTTCTCCCCACCCCATTCACAAGGGATATGGAGCTCGAACAGCCGCGGGCGTTGAAACTGCACATGAGGGGTTGTGGGAATGGCATCATACGGGTGGATGTAGATTTCCTTGCCCCTCATGTCATGTACTTCCACCGTGGTTGGAAGACCTTTGCCCGCGCCCATAGCTTGTATGAAGGTCACGTCCTCCATTTTAAGTTAATGGAGGCCGATTTCCTTTCTGTCAAGGTTTTTGGGAGCTCAGGTGCTCGCTTAGGGTGCTGCGCGGAGAGCTCGACTGACGACGAGAGCTCCTCCTCGAGCGATAGGGATGAGGTGGACAATGACGACGATGATGAAGGCATCGGCCGGGAGGGCGACGACTCTGACTCCGGCTGAGCACCAGCTGCACCGTCACCGTTAGGCAGCGACACCATCATCTGCACCTGCATCTCCTCTCTGGCGTGGTGATTTGTCGGGGAGTTGGGTCTAGGGGTGGGGATGATGCCCTGGGGCTCCTCCAGCAGCCTTCCAGTTGGGCCCCGGCAAGCTTCCTCGTGGGCTGCAGCTTCGTTCGCCCTGACGTGCCCTGCCGGCCCTGGTGGTGGCAGTTGACGGGTCGCCTCCGCCGATCTCTTCACCATAACCTTCGCCTGCGCCTTCCTGGCCTTGTCTGGCTACCTCTCCTGGAGCCCAACAGGGTCAGGCTGAGCTTTTGCCTAGGCTCCCCTTTTGTCCTCTTCACCTCCTACACAAGTGCCTAGGAGGAGAGGGATAAGAAAGGGCATCACGGGGCACTTATCTTTTTCAATCTAGAATCTAATGGCACTTGACATACTTTAGTTCAAATTATGTAATCTCTTTTATCCATGTTTGTGTTCTATAAGATTTGTACTTGTTGATGAGCATATTAATGAAAAAGATAAGCCTTGCCGGAGACTTGTGCATGTAATGTGTCCATGCAGAGGTGGGATGCCTCTATACTTTTAAGTAAACAAGTTTCCTCTGGCAGGTTATCCTGTTAGTACCCTCAGTTCATTGGCGCGGAGTTAGGCTTGCCGGGCACAAAACTTAAAGAGGGCTCAGCCCCCTGCCAGACCTTTTTCTCCAAAGGACACTGTCGGTGTCAAAACCGGTGGATCTCGGGTAGGGGGTCCCGAACTGTGCGTCTAAGGCGGATGGTAACAGGAGGCAGGGGACACGATGTTTACCCAGGTTCGGGCCCTCTTGATGGAGGTCAAACCCTACGTCCTGGTTGATTGTTCTTGATGATATGAGTATTACAAGGGTTGATCTACCACGAGATCAGAGAGGCTAAACCCTAGAAGCTAGCCTATGGTATGATTGTGGACTAAAACCCTCCGGTTTATATAGACACCGGAGGGGGCTAGGGTTACACAAGGTCGGTTACAAAGGAGAGATATCCATATCTGTATTGCCTAGCTTGCCTTCCACGGCAAGTAGAGTCCCATTCGGACACGGGACGAAGTCTTCAATCTTGTATCTTAATAGTCCAACAGTCCGGCCAAAGGATATAGTCCGGCTGTCCGGAGACCCCCTAATCCAGGACTCCCTCAATAGCCCCTGAACCAGGCTTGAATGACGATAAGTCCGGCATGCAGTGTTGTCTTCAGCATTGCAAGGCGGGTTCCTCCTCCGAATACACCATGGAAGAGTTTGAATGCAAGGATAGTGTCCGACCCTGCAAAATAAGTTCCACATACCACCGTAGAGAGAATAACACTTCCACAAATCTAATCTGCTGACATGTTTTGATAGTACGACATCACTTCATGGCTCGGTTATTATTCGAACCGCTTTTTCTCAACCAGCTCCGCACATATCGCGAGGCGGTTTTCTTGATACGTCTTGTCAAAGCAGAGATCGCGTTCCCCTTATCACGGGATTCTCATCAATACGGGCGTGGGTAACCCAACCGCGCCATCAATTGTGGTGCCTGGGGAATAAGCGATTTTGCCAGGCAAGTGGGGAGACTCATCGCCTCCTCCGCCCTTATAAAGGGACAAAGATTTACTTTTTACACCCACGCCTTCTTCCTTCTCGCTTACCCATTCCCGCACACTCGAGCTCTAGCGCCCAAGCTCGCGTTCTTCTTCTCAAACCACTCCAAGCATGTCTGGAGCAGGAGGCAAGTGGATGGTTTCCTCCGTGACAGAGGAAAACATCAAAAAGTTACGGGGAGCCGGATACCTAGCTGCGAATATCGCGCACCGGCTGTCGAATGCGGGGCAGATCGTCCCCTGCCTGAACCCCATGAGAGGGTAGTTTTTCTTACCCATTTCGTCCGCAGACTGGGATTTCCTCTTCACCCATTTGTCCGCGGGCTCATGTTCTACTACAGGCTGGTTTTTCATGATCTGGTCCCCAACTTCATCCTCAACATCTCAGCATTTATCGTCGTGTGCGAGGCCTTCCTCCGCATCAGGCCCCACTTCGGCCTATGGCTGAAAACCTTCAATGTCAAACCGAAGGTGGTGGGTGGCCAGCAAGCAGAGTGCGGAGGTGCCATGGTGGACAAGATGCCTAATGTCACCTGGCTCGAGGGTACCTATATGGATACCATAAAGGGGTGGCAATTGGGGTGGTTCTACATCAACGAGCCACGCGACTCCAACTGGGTGGCGGCCCCCAAATTTCGATTCGGAATCCCCACGCGGCTCACCTCCTGGAAAAATAAGGGCCTAACCTGGGGTTCTTCGATAGAGCTAACCGGACTCCAGACCTGCATCCAGAACATGAAGAACAAGAAAATTAAGCTCGTCAACAAGGTCCAAGTTATGCTCTTCCGCCGGATCCTTCCGTGCCAATGACGGGCATTTTTTTTGTGGGAGTTCGACTCAGCCCAGTACCAGATGTTGCGAGATATCTACGACACGACGCATGAGGACGTCTGGAAGGTGCTGTTCAAGGGTGCCGAGATGCCTCCCTCCCTCACCGAGGACCGCAGACTCAGCGCAAAGCGTCGCGCCCATCCGGTAGGCTTTTATATCTCCCAGGGTATTTATGTGCCCTGGTTTGGTTATGCGTTGGATCTAAGCTTTCATGTCATTAACAGGACTGGATAAAGACAACGGAGCAACTTGATTGCCCAGCCCCCAGCCCGAAGACCCTGCAAACGCTCTTCTAACGAAGATGCTGACTCCGGCACCTTACGAGGTGCTGGAAAAGACGGCCAAGAAGAAGGCCGCGGGGACCCGAAAGGGTCTCCGGCGCAAGGTGGTTCTATCGGACTCACCGTTCGATAGTCCGACGCGCACTCCTCCAACGGAAACGAGGAGGATGAGAAAATTCCCCCCCCCCAGCCGAGGGAGACAAGAAAAGGAAGGCTGAACCATCCGGGGAGGCCGAAGGGTCCAAGAAGATAAAAACCCTCCCTCCGGACTGTGCCACGACGGCCGCCGACAGCGGCGACGAGTGGCTCCCTGGGGACAAGCCCCTGGCGAAGTCGTAAGTGTCTGGACACCATAGTACTTCATGGTATGTTTTATTGTACTGCCTTTGCTCATGCCGAACATGATTATGCAGTCTGGCCCGAGCTCATCTCGACGTACCCTCGTCGAGCGGCTCTTTGGGCTCGTCGGATATGAACAGTGGTTCTCCTATGGCGGCTTCCACCCCTCGCCCTACGGACAACACCGAGGTGGTGTCTCAAAAGGCACCGACCCAAGGGAAGGTGATCCTGGGGGCGCCTCACTGCGACCTCCCGGACCCTGAGTACCAAGGGAGCGAGGCTCCTATGGGCTTCGAGTTCGGGCCCCAGCCGGACACTACACCGGAATGTTCAATTGTTCCGGACTCCGGCAGGCGGTCCCCCATTAAGGGGGGCCAACCATCCATGCCGGTGTCCTCTGTCCAACAAGAGGCACCGAACAACTTGCTGGAAGCGCTTCACAGCGCTTCCATCGATGAAGAACACCGCACTATCATGAGTGTGGTGGTCAAGAAGGTTCAGTCTACCAAAAATGGACTGACCGAAGCTTGCGCCAGCCGTCTAACAGGCTTTGAGGTAAGCATTCAAAATATAAAAATATTACCGCATAGATAGTAGCCCCTGATGCTCTGTTCGGTGTTCGTGAAGAAAAGCCGAATATAGTATCAAATGATAACTCAGGAGTCTAATTAGAGTATGTCAATGTGTATGTGCAGGCTTCCTTGCTAGCCGCTGCCGCACGTACTGCGGAGGTCTCTGCGTTGAAGCAGGCCCTGAAGCGGTCCGAGGACGAGCTCGGCCTTACCAAGGGGCAGCTTGAAGAGAGCAAAGGTAAGATATACCCCAGTTTATATAGTTAAAAAGAAGTTCGGTGTAAAGTAATAGGATCATCATGAATTTGTCAGGGGCCACGACCGAGGTGGAGACCCTGAGTAAGGCGTTGTCCGCGGCCGAAGACAAAGCGGCCAAAGAACGCATTGAACGGGAGAGATAAGAAGCCCGAGTGGGCGAGGTGCAGCAAGAGCTCGAGGCTCTCGCCAAACAGCACGAGTCCTTGGAGCTTGACTCCCAGACGCGAGAGTCCGAGCTCGCGCAGGCGCTTGAAAGCGTCCGGAGCGCCAAGGTCGAAGCCCACAAGGCCCTCCAGGAGATTGATGCGGCGAACAAGATAACAGCGGGTAATGCATTCAATATGCAAAGCAAGCATGTGAAGGAGACTTTCCTTTTTCTTACCCGAGTTCGGAGCTCTCCAGGAGCATTTGCAGATCTTCCCCGCAGTGTGCTGGATGCCGTGGAGTTTTACCGGGCTGAGGAGGGGAGCTCAACGGAGAAGTTGTTCTGGTCTTAGTATACTGGGACCGAACACCCCGTGTCCTTGAGGGACCAGCTGAAGCAGTTGGTCAAACTTCACAAGGCGGCCGAACAAGCCATGGGGGGCCTTATAGTCCGGATGTGGCCTGGCGAGCCCCTGTCCGGCAGCTACTTCAGTCTGGTGAGGCGGCTGGTCGAAGCCTGCCCACGGCTTGAGGTCATCAAGCGGTCCGTCTGCATCAAAGGTGCACGCAGGGCTTTTGCCCGGGCGAAGGTGCACTGGGCGAAGCTGGACGCCTGAAGCTTGTGAAGGAGGGGCCGCCGGAGGGCAAGGAGCATCGCTGCCCCGGGAATTACTATGAGAGCGTCCTGAAGGGTTCCCGCTTAGTGGCAGATGAGTGTGCCAAGGATGTAATCTTTGAATGAACATGCCCATGTGATCCTGTAATATGAAACGAGTTCTTTTGCGCCATGAGACGCTTTCTTAATTTAAAATATTACCTTCTATGTGGCCGTTTATAAAATCTGAGAGTTGGCCAGTCGTCGGCTTCTGCCCCCATGTAACTAGTACTGGGGAGTTCGGGGTAAATCTGAACACTCTTTACCCCAATTTTGGGTCCTTCAAGGGAGGTGCTCAGCGCAACGAACCAGGCAATCAGACTATAATGCTTTATCACTCTCACTTAGCCATAGAAGTCTATGATTTTAAATTTTTGGCGGAGCCCCTGGTATTCGGAGGGCCGAATTTGGGGTGCTATACACGCCTAAGCCGGACAAGGCCGACTCCTTGCCCGAAGCGGAAAAAGTCTTTAAGGACTTGAGACCTCTTGAACAGCGACCAGTTTCTCACCTTACCATGACAGTCAGTTTTTGGCTTTTTCTACTGAGGTGCTCGTCCGGAAGAACCGGGACACAATCGCAGTAGTTCTCCCACCGCTACCTTAGCCGATATAGCGGAACATAAGGTACCAAAGCATGGGAGCCGGGCAACCCAACATTTGACCCAAGACATGATTCGGAGCTGATGCATATAATGCTATAAGTTCGGGGTACCACACTATCGAATGTGTTCGGACTTCTTGCGCCATATTACAGGGTAAACGAGAGCCCCTAACGTACTGACCGCACCCGAGCGTGCATGTGCGGAATGTCGTAAATGGACATATAAGAGAAAGAGAAATAAATAAATAATGCAATTACATATTAATAATATGCATTGTTATTTGAATAATATGTCGAAGCGTACTGGTACAAGTAGTGCAATAAGCATAAAGTAGGACAATTTGAAATGTCCTATCTCAAGGCAAGCTACGCATAAATAGTGAATAGCGGGTATATCAAGTATTACTAGAGACCACCTGGCGGTTCCCGTGTTCATCCTAGCTTCTTGCCACCGTGGTTGTTGCTTCCGGAATGTGTCCGGCAATCAGACTACCGGAAAGGGCTTCCAAAGAGTTAGGCCCTGAAAGAGAAATGGAATGTCAAAGGTATACAACCCCTGGTGTGGTTAAGCCACAATGCGGGGCGTGTCCTGATTGTGCCCCCGCCTATGTCCATGGTATTTTCAATGTGTAATTATGTACGCGCGGCATGAATTTCGTCGCTGCACTGGGACTGGGACGGGGGCCGAATTGCTAGGCGAGCGTTGATCACGCCAGGCGATCCTATTGCAGATTGTTCCGGACTCGCTTGAAAGTGTTCGGAGGCTGTAACGCCGAATGAGTGGTCTGCATGAACATGCTGCTTTGGGCCTCTACTGCAAGGGCCGCAGTGTGCTCTTCTGTACGGATCGAGCGTTCTGTGTTTCCATTTACTGTTATGACCCCACGGGGTCCTGGCATCTTGAGCTTGAGGTATGCGTAATGTGGCACTGTGTTGAATTTTGCAAATGTTGTCCGTCCGAGCAGTGCATGATAGCCGCTGCGAAACGGACGATGTCGAAGATTAACTCTTCGCTTCGGAAGTTATCCGGTGATCCGAAGACCACTTCCAGTGTGATTGAGCCTGTGCAATGAGCCTCTACACCTAGGATGATGCCTTTAAAGGTGGTTTTGCTGGGATTGATCCTTGAGGGATCGATACCCATTTTTTGCACTGTATCCTGATAAAGCAGGTTCAGGCTGCTGCTGCCGTCCATAAGGACTCGAGTGAGGTGAAAACCGTCAATGATGGGGTCAAGGACCAGTGCGGCGGATCCGCCATGACGGATGCTAGTGGTGTGGTCCCTGCAATCGAAGGTGATCGGACAAGCAGACCATGGGTTGAAATTCGGGGCGACAGGCTCCATCGAGTAGACGTCCCTTAGTGCATGCTTCCGCTCGCTCTTGGGAATGTGGGTTGCGTATATCATGTTCACTGTCTTCATTTGTGGGGGAAACCCCTTCTGTCCTCCTGGGTTCGGCGGCCGGGGCTCCTCCTCGTCATCGCTATGCAACCCCTTGTCCTTGTTTTCGGCATTTAACTTGCCGACCTGCTTGAACACCCAACATTCTCTGTTGGTGTGATTGGTTGGCTTGTCAGGGGTGCCATGGATTTGACACGAGCGGTCCAGTATGCGATCCAGGCTGGACGGAGCCGGAGTATTTCTTTTAATTGGCTTTTTCTGCTGACCGGATTTAGAGCCTCTAAATCCGGCATTGACTGCCGTATCTTCGGTGTTATCACCGTTATTGCGGCGCTTTGGTCTATTACGACACTGCCTACCGTTAACATCTTTGGTATCTGAGGTATTCGGATTCCTTGATGTGTTGTTGCTGCGAGCCAGCCAGCTGTCCTCGCCCGCGCAAAAGCGGGTCATGAGTGTTGTGAGGGCTGCCATAGATTTCGGCTTCTCCTGGCTGAGGTGGCGGGCGAGTCACTCATCGCGGATGGTATGCTTGAATGCCGCTAGGGCTTCTGTATCCGGACAGTCTACAATTTGATTTTTCTTAGTCAGGAACGGTGTCCAGAATTGTCAGGCCGATTCCCCTGGCTGTTGGGTTATGTGGCTCAAGTCATCAACATTTGGTGGCCGCACATAAGTGCCCTGGAAGTTGTCAAGAAATGCGTCTTCCAAATCCTCCCAACTGCCAACAGAATCTGCTGGCAAGCTATTCAGCCAATGCCGAGCTGGTCCTTTGAGTTTTAGTGGGAGGTACTTGATGGCATGTAGATCGTCACCGCGAGCCATGTGGATGTGAAGGAGGAAATCCTCAATCCATACAGCAGGATCTGTTGTGCCGTCGTATGATTCGATATTTACGGGTTTGAAACGCTCCAGGAATTCATGATTCATAACTTCATTAGTGAAGCATAGGGGGTGTGCGGCGCCTCTGTGCCGGGCTATATCCCGACATAGTTCGTATGAGTCTTGTCTGCTATATTCGGCCCGGTCGGATTTACTCTTGGTGTATCCAACGCGACGATCATCGTCCCGTGTGGGCGCACGTGCTCGTATCCTGTATATTGACCTTGCGATTTTTGCCTTACTGTCCAAGATGTCTCGCAGGTCCTCTGTGTTGCCCCAGGCCTTAGTATTTTTGACTGAGTGGCGACGGGGTGCGGTCTGAACTTTAGGCTGAAACACCTCTCTGGCTCGGCCGCGTAGTGGCCGGTCAACCACATTGTACACTGGTGAATGAGGTTTCAATGCTTCCTCCTTGAGGTGAGATAGCAACCTGCGTTTTGGGTAACTCTTGGACAGGCACTCGAGTTCATGCTCCTTGGCCGCAAGGACTTCGGTCCATCTGTCTGCTAGCAAGTCTTGATCAGCTTGAAGCTGTTACTGTTTCTTCTTTAGGCTACTTGCCGTGGCCATAAGTCGGAGCTTGAAGCGCTCTTGCTCGACAGGGTCCTCAGGCACGATAAACTCGTCATCGTCAAGGCTCACCTTGTCTTCGGAGAGAGGCATGTAATTGTCCTCCTCCGGTTCTCCATCTGCTGCCTACTCTGGGGTGCTAGCTTGTTCGTCCTCTAGCTCTGCACCGTGCTGGAGGGGATTGTTGTTGTCTTCGGTGCTATCCGGAGTGTTATTAGCTCCTGTGCCGGTTGTCGTGGTTCTAAGCCTGACAGTAGAGTGGGGGGTAGGTATGGAGAGGGAAGGTCCTAGCTATGGAGAGGTTGTAAACACAAGGGACGTACGAGTTCAGGCCCTTCTCGGAAGAAGTAAAAGCCCTACGTCTCGGAGCCCAGAGGCGGTCGAGTGGATTATGTGTATATGAGTTACAAGGTGCCGAACCCCTCTACCTGTGGAGGGGGGTGGCTTATATAGAGTGCGCCAGGACCCCAGCCAGCCCACGTAGGAGAGGGTTTAAGGTGAGTTAAGCCCGGGGTGTTACTGGTAACGCCCCACATAAAGTGTCTTTACTATCATAAAGTCTACTTAATTACAGGCCGTTGCAGTGCAGAGTGCCTCTTGAACTTCTGGTGGTCGAGTGAGTCTTCGTGGTCGAGTCCTTCAAGTCAGTCGAGTGAGTCCCTCGTTGGTCGACTGGAAGGTGACCTCTTCTAAGGGTGTCTTTGGGCAGGGTACTTAGATCAGGTCTGTGACCCTACCCTAGGTACATGACCCCATCATTAGCCCCCGAATGGATTGAGGTTTCGAGTGAGGAAGGAGTTGATGTTGTTTCCGATTAACTTTTGCACACTGGTCGTGCGTTGTTCTGGACCAAAGAATCTCTTCGTTGATAGTGACCAACTTGTCTTCAGTCGACTCGATCCATTCTCTTCTTTCGTCGAGTGATCTTTCGGGCTTTGACGATTTCCGAGCGACGGATCGCAGGAAATCCCGCGTCTGACAGACCGGTCTGCCGTTCGCGGATTCCGTGGGATGCGAAATTTGGGGAAGCGCGCGAAGCAGAGCGGACCGCGGCGTTCGGATGGGACGGGACATAGACGCCTCGATCCCCGCGCCGCTTTCTTCGCCACGTATCCCGCCTGCATAACTGTTCCTGGATATGATTAGATCGACCGGGCCCACCTGTCATCCACTCGGAAGGGACCTTATAAATGCGCCCGGCGAGGGTTTTTTGTACAGTGCCTCAGCATTCTCTTTCTCTGCTCCCTTCGTCTCCGCCCAACGCGCTCGCTCTCACCTCCGCCCAACCTCTCCTCGCGCGTCTCACCGACAACCATGGCCAAGGAGAAGACGGCGGTGCTGGAACGCGCGAAGAAGGCGTCGGCGATGGAGAAGGCGAAGGGGAGATCCACCAGCCGCGGCGGGTCTTCGTCTAGATCCCGCCTGCCGAAGGGCTGGGTCCAAGGAGATTGGATCCAGTCAACCATCATGGAGAAAGATCTCCTCGACATGGCCAACGAGGGCCTGATCCCCCATGGAGCTGCGAGGCTTCCGGGGAAGGAGTGGCAGCCCCAGCCAGAAGAGGGTGAGTGCGTGCTCCTGGCTACCCATGTCGATCGTGGATTTTCTTTGCCGCCGAGTATTTTCTTCCGTGGTTTCTTGAACTTCTTTGGAGCGCAGCTCCACCACTTTACCCCAAATTCTATCGCCTATCTTGCCGCGTTCGTGTCCATGTGTGAGGGTTTTCTGGGCTGTCGACCGCACTGGGGCTTGTTCAAGCATATATTCACGTGTCGCTCTCAGACCGTGAAGAAGGCGAGCCCAGGCGACGAAAGAACCCGAGTCGTCCAAATGTGTGGGGGCCTGGGGATCCAGGTGAGGAATAAGAGCACCTTCCCAGCCATGACTTTTCCCGAGTCAGTCAGAGGCTGGCAGTCGACCTGGTTCTACTGCCAGGATCAGTCGACGCCGGGGCAGTCGAGTGGACTCCCTCAGTTTACCATGGACCGAGTGAACAAGCCCTCCTCTCTGAAGTTGATTCCGGAGGAGAAAGCTGACGTGAAGATGTTGATGGAGCGCGTAGTACAGTTGGTTCGGGAGGGAGTGACGGGCATGGATCTCATGGAGGTTTTCCTTAGGCGTCGTATCCAGCCCCTTCAGTTCCGGAGCCACTGCATGTGGTTGTACTGTGGGACTGAGGACGAGACTCGGGTCCATCCAGAAGCAGTCGACGATGTCACTCTGGAAAGATGGATGGCCGCCGTTACCGGAAACAAGGATAACCCACGCGGAGCCAGAAGGATTCCTCCACTCGACCACCACAGTGATCCAAACAAGGTATGCCTGCTCTACTCTCCACTGTGTTCTTGTCATATTCATTTCTGTTTATTCTGCCAATTGGTCGATTGATCCTTGTCTTGATGTCTACCAGGCCCTCACCGAGCTGTACTCGATGCCCAATGGAGCACAGGCTCCGACTGAGGAGGGTGAGGCGAGTGGGGGCGAGAGCCAGGAGGAGGAGGAGTGGGACTCGGACGTTGCTGAGGATGATGATGACGATGACGACGATGATGGTGATGAAGATGACGCTGAAGACGAGGAAGAAGAGGAGGAGGAGGTCGTACCACCGTGCTCAGAAAGGCGGTCGAAGCTTGTCCACGACCCTTCGACTGAACGTGGCAAGGGGGTTGTGACCGTTGCACAGTCGACCAAGCGCCCTCGGACCACCTCTCCAGCGCCGACTGAAAAGGCGCCGAAGCAGCCCAAGGCGGCTCCGTCAAAGCCGACCAAGCTCCTGCCGAAGATGAAGGTGTCCATCCCCACCATATCAGGGTAATCATGCTGCTTAAGTCTTCTTATTTTGTGTGAACTTTGTCTCTGGTTGACGCTGAAGTTAGTCGACTGATTCTTTGGAGTTGCAGTGCTGCTACTTCTGAGACCTCAGCCCGGGCTGATGACCATGAGATGGAGGACGCAGCAACCTCAAAACCAGGTACTATATTCTTAACGCCGTTTTTGTCGACTGACTCATGATCTCTAATCCTGATTCTTCTCTGTAGCTCCACCCAATGTTGTTATCACTCTCCCTGATGATGATGAGGATGAGGAACCGCTGAAGCGCAGAAGGAGTAGGAAAGCGTCCGCTAGCAGGGTGCCCCAGGATGTGACGGCGCCTGAGACTCTGATTGCGGAGGAAGAGAACACCACTCGACACACTATGTCCTTCGCAGATCCACTGACGAGTGCTCACCAGCCCTCCCTCTTCACGACGCACCATGTCCCAGAGGACCAAGCTGGCGCCGTGAAGGAGGCGATACGCCAGGCAGGGATCATGATGGAGCAGTTAAGGACCATCCGGGATGCGAGCCAGGCAGCTTACGACGCCAGTTCCGCTCTTCAAAGCAATGTTCAGGTCAGTCGACCACCACCTGTTCTGTTAGGATATGCTATCAAAAACTTTTCTTTCTATAATTTATAGTAGTCACCCACTGGGTGTGTCGATTCAGACTCCGTGTTAGCGGGGGCACGCTGAGTGCACCCGCTGGGTGTAGTCCCCAAGGCTAAGGTCGACTGCTGGCAGTCGGCCTTAGGCTTTATAATTTCAGTCTTTGCGTCATTCGACTATGGCGACTGGATATCACAAAACGGGTCGACTGGTCGACTCTGTCTTCAATAGGATTAGTGGGGGCACGCTGAGTGCACCCACTGGGTGTAGTCCCCAAGGCTAAGGTCGACTGCTGGCAGTCGGCCTTAGGTTTTATAATTTCAGGCTTTTCGTCATTCGATTATGCCGAATGGATTTCGCAAACCGGCGGGGGCACGCTGAGTGCACCCACTGGGTGTAGTCCCCGAGACTGTGGTCGACTGCTTGCAGTCGATTACAGTCTTAAATAATACATTTCTCTTTTTTTTTGAGGTCGACTGGTCGACTCTATCTTCAATAGGATTAGTGGGGGCACGCTGAGTGCACCCACTGGGTGTAGTCCCCGAGACTACGGTCGAATGCTTGTATTCAGCTGTAGTCTTAGAAACGTGTGATTTTTCCTTTTTTACTCGGAAGTGAATTATATTTGACATCTAGTCGATTGGTTCTTCATAGAACTCCTGTGATCTTGTGGCTCGCTACTCTGAGCTGGAAAACAAGCACACTCAGCTCGAGCTGAACTTGAAGCTGGTTCAGGAGAAACTGACGAAGGCAAAAGAGGAGACCGAAGGTATGTTTGGTGAGACCTTGACGACTGCTTTTCCCTTTGTTTGTTTCAAAATCTGATCTTGCTGTAACTTGCAGGTAAGGTAAGGGAGGCCCAACAGAAGAAAGACCTTGAACTAGCTGAGAAGATCAAGCTTGCTGACGAGAAGTTAGCTTCAGTCACCAAGCTTGAACAAGACAATACCAATCTGAAAGCTGCTCTTGGGATCGCCAACAAGGAGGTCAGTCAACTGAAAACTGATAAAGCTGCCCTGACCGACCAAGTCAGTAAGTTGACTGGGAAGAAAAATGATCTGGAGGCCTTCCTGAGTGGTCTTGCCAAGAAGCTGTTTCTTATGCTTGAAGGTAAACCTCTATGCTCGGCAATTATTTCCAATCGTGGTTTTTCCATTCGACCATCACCTTGACTCGGTGATCGTCCTTGCAGAATTTTGTCAAAACTTTGAAGAAGAAACTAGCCGGTTGGAACCAAACCTCGACCCCGTCAATTCTCCGGTGAACGACGAAGTTGCCATGAACGTTTTCCGACTGGAGTCCCGTGTTGCAGCTGCCGTGGACTATCTTGCAAGGCTGAAGGTCGCCACATCTCGCATCGACTCGACGCTCTGGCCCAGGGAGACACTTCAGAATGACCTTGAGTCGCTGATGGCTTGCTTGAACACGACCCCTGGTCGAGTGCAGGAGTGGAAAAAGTCCTCGGCTCGGTGCGGTGCAGATGTTGCTCTGTGTCTGGCCCGAGTCCACTGCAAAGATGCGCGAGAAGAGAAGCTGGCGGCCCTCCGGGTGGCCAACACCAAAAAACACGACTTCAGGTCCTTTATGGAAACTTTCCTTGCGGCTGCCACTCGGATCGCAGATGGAATTGATCTTGATGAGTTTGTTGCACCTTCCAGCCCTCCACAGGAGGGGTAAAAAACCTCTTCTAAGCTCGACGCTTTAAATTTTCCTCGGTATGCCGAGTGGAGTTGTAACCGATAAACCTTAACGGGCTTAGCGCCCGAGCACTTTCGGTCCCTTTAGGTATCTATCCGAACTTGAATTTGTCGTTTGAATGTGATTGCTTTTGGCTCGAAATGTCTTTTGCAGGTTCAAAGCAGGGCACTTACTACAATCGACTTATTCCTTAGTCCACTTGGGTGAGCGCTGGGCTACAGCTAAGCCCCCGAGTGAGAGGTTTACTTTTCACTCGGTAGGATTTCTGATAACTTAGGCGAGCACTGGGCTGCAGCTAAGCCTCCGAGTGAGAGGTTTGCTCTTCACTCGGTAGGGTTTTATATCTTAGGCGAGCACTGAGCTGCAGCTAAGCCCCGAGTGAGAGGCTTGCTCTTCACTCGGTAGGATTTCGATAACTTGGGCGAGTACTTGGACTGCAGCTAAGCCTCCGAGTGGAAGTCCGGCTTACCACTCGGTAGGATTTTTATATCTTAGGCGAGCACTGGGCTGCAGCTAAGCCCCCGAGTGAGAGGTTTGCTCTTCACTCGGTAGGATTTTTGATAACTTAGGTGAGTTCTTGGACTGCAGCTAAGCCCCCGAGTGGAAGTCCGGCTTACCACTCGGTAGGTTTTTTGATAACTTAGGCGAGTACTTGGACTGCAGCTAAGCCTCCGAGTGAGAGGTTTGCTCTTCACTCGGTAGGATTTTTGATAACTTAGGCGAGCACTGGGCTGCAGCTAAGCCCCGAGTGAGAGGTTTGCTCTTCACTCGGTAGGATTTCGATAACTTAGGCGAGTACTTGGACTGCAGCTAAGCCTCCGAGTGGAAGTCCGGCTTACCACTCGGTAGGATTTTTATATCTTAGGCGAGCACTAGGCTGCAGCTAAGCCCCCGAGTGAGAGGTTTGCTCTTCACTCGGTAGGATTTTGATAACTTAGGCGAGTACTTGGACTGCAGCTAAGCCCCCGAGTGAGAGGTTTGCTCTTCACTCGGTAGGATTTCGATAACTTAGGCGAGTACTTGGACTACAGCTAAGCCTCCGAGTGGAAGTCCGGCTTACCACTCGGTAGGATTTTTATATCTTAGGCGAGCACTGGGCTGCAGCTAAGCCCCCGAGTGAGAGGTTTGCTCTTCACTCGGTAGGATTTCGATAACTTAGGTGAGTACTTGGACTGCAGCTAAGCCCCCGAGTGAGAGGTTCGGCTTACCACTCGGTAGAATTTTTATATCTTAGGCGAGCACTGGGCTGCAGCTAAGCCCCCGAGTGAGAGGTTTGCTCTTCACTCGGTAGGATTTCGATAACTTAGGCGAGTACTTGGACTGCAGCCCGAGTGAGAGGTTTGCTCTTCACTCGGTAGGATTTTTGATAACTTAGGCGAGTACTTGGACTGCAGCTAAGCCCCCGAGTGAGAGGTTTGCTCTTCACTCGGTAGGATTTCGATAACTTAGGCGAGTACTTGGACTGCAGCTAAGCCCCCGAGTGAGAGGTTTGCTCTTCACTCGGTAGGATTTTTGATAACTTAGGCGAGTACTTGGACTGCAGCTAAGCCCCCGAGTGAGAGGTTTGCTCTTCACTCGGTAGGATTTTTGATAACTTAGGCGAGTACTTGGACTGCAGCTAAGCCCCCGAGTGGAAGTCCGGCTTACCACTCGGTAGGATTTTAGATAACTTAGGCGAAACGGATTCGCAGCTAAGCCTCCGAGTGGGAGTCTGGCTCACCACTCGGTAGGATTTTTTACAAACTTAGGCGGAACGGATTCGCGGCTAAGTCACCCACTGAGGGGGAATTTTATTAGACAAAATAAAAAGTGACAAAAATTATGGAGGAACTATGACACTATTATTTTGAGGTCCATGAACTACAGAAGTACTTTATTGCAACTCATCCGAGTGATAAAACTTAAGTGTAAAAGGGGCGGAGTAGTTCCGCGTTCCAAGCTCGGGGCTCGTCGATATTATGCTCGACGTTGTAAAGACGGTACGCCCCATTGTGGAGAACCTTGGTGACGATGAAGGGACCTTCCCAAGAAGGAGCAAGCTTGTGTGGTTTGTGCTGATCCACTCGGAGAACCAAATCTCCTTCCTGGAAGGCTCGAC
This sequence comes from Triticum aestivum, assembly GCF_018294505.1. NCBI lineage: Eukaryota > Viridiplantae > Streptophyta > Magnoliopsida > Poales > Poaceae > Triticum > Triticum aestivum. Next base: position 129,324,189 of record NC_057794.1, read on the forward strand.
CTCTCACATTACTGGCGTGGAAACGACGCAAATCTTGTTGGTAGATGGTCGACCAGGTCAGAGCCATCTCCCTTTCTTCCTCTAAAAGGTTGACTGCGTCCTGCCGCGCTTGTTCAGCTTCTGCTTCGTTGTAGACTTCAACTCGAGGAGCATTGTGGAGAAGATCACTCGGCAAGACTGCTTCAGCTCCGTAGACCAAGAAGAATGGAGTTCTTCCGGTCGACCGATTAGGTGTGGTCCGCAGTCCCCAAAGCACTGAGGGAAGTTCGTCGACCCAAGCTCCAGCTGCATGCTTGAGATCACGCATCAGTCGAGGTTTCAATCCCTTGAGAATCAGGCCATTGGCTCGCTCTGCTTGTCCATTCGACTGCAGATGGGCGACTGAAGCGTAGTCGACCCGTGTGCCTTGAGAGTTACAGAAATCTCTGAATTCCTCCGAGTCAAAGTTCGACCCATTATCCATAATGATGCTGTGCGGGACTCCATATCTGAATATTAGTTCCCTGATGAAGCTAACAGCAGTACCAGCGTCAAGGTTCTTGATTGGTTTAGCCTCAATCCACTTGGTGAACTTGTCGACTGCCACCAGTACATGCGTGAAGCCACTTCGCCCTGTTCTCAAAGGACCGACCATGTCCAACCCCCATACTGCGAAAGGCCAGACGAGTGGAATGGTCTTCAGGGCTGATGCAGGCTTGTGCGACATATTCGAGTAAAACTGACATCGCTCGCACTTATTCACTATCTCCTTTGCCATCTCATTCGCCTTTGGCCAGTAAAATCCGGCTCGGTATGCTTTGGCCACGATGGTCCGAGAGGACGCGTGATGACCACAGGTCCCCGAGTGAATATCATTAAGGATGATTCGACCTTCTTTCAGCGTTATGCACTTCTGACCGACTCCAGTCGTGCTTTCTCTGTATAACTGTCCTTTGATTACGGTAAAGGCCTTAGATCGGCGGACGATCTGTCGAGCCTCTTCCTCATCCTCCGGGAGCTCTTTTCTCAGGATATATGCGATATATGGAACTGTCCAATCGGGAATGACCACCAAGATCTCCATGACCAAGTCGACCACTGCTGGGACTTCAACCTCAGTCGGATCTGTGGCACTCTTGGGCTGTGGAGCTTCTTCGGTGAAAGGATCTTCTTTGACTGACGAAGTGTGTACATGCTCCAAGAACACACCACTCGGAATGGCTTCTCTCTTGGAACCTATCTTTGCTAGATCATCAGCTGCTTGATTTTTCAGTCGGGGTATATGGAGCTCCAACCCCTCGAACTTCTTTTCCAGCTTCCTCACTGCACTGCAGTATCCAGTCATGGCTGGGCTTCTCACGTCCCACTCCTTCATCACTTGATTGACCACTAAATCCGAGTCGCCATAGACCATCAGGCGACGGACGCCGAGTGAAATGGCCATGCGCAACCCATATAAGAGGGCCTCATATTCTGCCTCATTGTTGGATGAATCAAAGTGAATCTGGAGCACATATCTGAGCATATCTCCTCTGGGGGAAACCAGGACAACCCCAGCACCGGAACCATTCAACATCTTAGAGCCATCAAAGAACATGGTCCAATGCTCCGAGTGAACTTCAGTCGGCTGCTGTTGTTCAATCCACTCGGCGAGGAAATCTGCTATTGCCTGGGACTTAATGGCTTTCTTTGCCTCAAACTTGATATCAAGGGGAAGAAGTTCAATCGCCCATTTGGCCACTTGACCAGTTGCATCTCTGTTGTGCAAAATCTCTGATAGTGGAGCGTCGTTGACGACTGTGATGGAATGATCAGAGAAATAATGAGCAACCTTCTTTGTGGTCATGTATATTCCATACACAAGCTTCTGATAATGAGGATATCTCTGCTTGGATGGAGTCAAGACTTCAGACAAATAATACACTAGGCGCTGAACTTTGAGAGCTTTTCCTTCTTCTTCCCGCTCGACCGTAAGCATAGTACTGACGACTTGTCCTGTGGCTGCGATATAGAGCAACAGAGGCTCTTTGCTGATTGGAGCAGCAAGCACCGGCTGGGTGGAGAGCAGAGCTTTTAGCTCGGCAAACGCTGCATCAGCTTCTGGAGTCCACTCGAACTTGTCTGCCTTCTTCATCAGTCGGTAAAGAGGCAATGCCTTTTCACCGAGTCGTGAGATGAATCGACTTAATGCGGCCAAGCATCCAGTAAGCTTCTGGACATCGTGCACTCACACAGGGCGTTTCATTCGGAGAATAGTGCTGATCTTCTCTGGATTAGCGTCGATTCCTCGTTCGGAAACGAGAAAACCGAGTAACTTGCCACCAGGAACTCCAAATGTGCACTTTGATGGATTGAGCTTGATATCATACCTTCTGAGGTTGGCAAATGTTTTGGCGAGATCAGCGAGCAGGTCGGAACCTTTTCGTGAATTGACAATGATATCATCCATATATGCTTCCACATTCTGACTGATTTGAGTGAGTAGACACTTCTGAATCATTCGCATAAATGTGGCTCCGGCATTCTTGAGGCCAAATGGCATGGTGATATAGCAGAAGCACCCGAATGGAGTGATGAAAGCTGTTTTTATCTCGTCGGGTCCGTACAGACGGATCTGGTGGTACCCGGAGTAGGCATCTAGAAAAGACAGTCTCTCGCATCCCGTGGTCGAGTCAACAATTTGATCTATGCGAGGGAGAGGAAAATGATCTTTCGGGCAGGCCCGGTTGATGTGCTTGAAATCAATGCACATTCGGAGTGATTTGTCTTTCTTAGGAACCATGACGACATTAGCGAGCCACTCGGAGTGGTATATCTCTTGGATAAATCCTGCCGCCAACAGTCGAGCCACTTCCTCACCAATGGCTTTTCTCTTCTGGACGGCGGACCGCCAAAGATGCTCTTTGATTGGTTTTGCAGATGAGTCGACTCTTAGGCGATGCTCAGCCAGTCCCCTGGGAACACCTGGCATGTCAGCGGGCTTCCATGCAAAAATGTCCCAGTTCTCACGGAGGAACTGGATGAGCGCTTCTTCCTTTTTCGGGTCGAGTGTTGTGGAAATGTGGGTCGGAGCTGCATCGGGGTCGGTCGGGTGAATGTGAACAGGCTTCGTCTCACCGGACGACTGAAATGCAGACTCCGTGGCGGGTTTCTTGGACCGCAGCAAGTCACTCGGATCTGCGTTTTGCTTGTATTCTTTGAACTCGACCGCTGTCACCTGGGAATCAGCAATCTTTGAGCCTTTTTGGAAGCACTCTTCTGCCTTTTTCCGATCACCAGTGACAGTGATCACTCCTTTGGGGCCGGGCATCTTCAGTTTGAGGTACACGTAACATGGTCGAGCCATGAATCGTGCATAAGCTGGTCTCCCCAAAATGGCATGATATGCACTCTGAAAATCCACGACCTCGAACGTCAACTTCTCTTTGCGAAAATGTTTCGAATCGCCAAACACCACGTCCAGAGCTATTTGGCCGAGTGACTCGGCTTTCTTTCCTGGTATAACTCCATGAAAGCTCATGTTACTGGTGCTCAGTCGGGACATCGGAATGCCCATTCCTTTTAGTGTGTCTGCATATAGCAAATTCAACCCACTACCACCGTCCATAAGCACTTTTGTCACTCGAGTGCCTTCAACAACTGGATCGACCACCAAAGCTTGCCTCCCAGGGGTGGCAATATGAGTCGGGTGATTAGATTGGTCGAAGGTGATGGGTGTTTGGGACCATTTCAGATAATTTGCTTTTGCTGGGGCAACCATGTTCACCTCACGGTTAATTACTTTCAATCGACTCTTGCTCTCCACATCTGCAAAGATCATTAGAGTAGAGTTGATATGCGGATATCCTTCCTCACTGTCCTCCTTGTCTTCGGCCTTGTCCGACTCCTTCTCCTTGTTATTAGACTGTTTTCCCTGAAACTGCTGGATCAGGAGTCGACATTGGCGAGTGGTGTGCTTCGGGTAGATGATATTCCCCTCTTCGTCTTTCTTCGTGTGGATGTGACATGGCATATCCATTACGTCGTTCCCTTCTTTATCCTTTACCTTCTTAGGGTTCCAGGATCCTTTTGGTTTCCCTTTAAACTTTCCCTGAGTCACAGCCAGAGCCTCTCCAGGAGCTGCCGGTTCAGCCTTCCGCTTCTGTTTCCGACTGGTGTTTCCTTTTTCCGACTGACTCGGCTTGTGCTTGCCGCTTCGGAGTCGGTCTTCTTCTTCGCCGTTGGCGTACTTGGTAGCAATCTCCATCATCCGACTCAAGGTCATGTCACCGGTTCGACCAAACTTCAAACTCAATTCTCTGTTCTTGACGCCATCTTTAAAGGCGCAGACTGCCTAATGATCAGACACATTCTCCACAGTATGGTGCAAAGTGATCCATCTCTGAATATACTCTCTGAGAGTCTCATTGGTCTTCTGCACACAGACTTGCAACTCTGTCAGTCCAGCTGGTCGCTTGCAAGTTCCTTCAAACGTTCTGGTGAACACTCGGGACAGATCTTCCCAAGTGTAAATGCTGCTAGGAGGTAATTGAGTCAACCATGCCCTGGCAGAACCTTCTAGCATGAGAGGCAAATGCTTCATGGCCACCTCGTCGTTCCCACCACCAATCTGAACTGCCACTCGGTAGTCCTCAAGCCAAGTTTCAGGCTTAGACTCACCAGTGAACTTGCTGACTCCTGTTGCCAACCTGAAATTGGGAGGGATAACTGCGGCTCTGATAGCTCTGCTGAAACATTCAGGACCAGAAACATGCACTCGACTGCTTGTGGGCGCATCTCTGTCGAGTCCACCTCGATGGGCTCTGTTCCGGTCGACCAAACCTTGCACGATTATGGATCGCGCGTCGAAGCCTGGTTCTCTGGGGTCGACTGGAACTCTTCGCCCCGCACTGAGCTGACGTCTGTCATCTTGCTGCCGAGGAGCGTAAGACCCATCTCTCGGAGGGGAATTGGGTACTCGACGCCTATCATCTCGGTCGAGCCAGTCACCATGTTGGTCTCGTCGATTCTCGTGCCCTTCACGCCGCGGAGGCGATCTGGGGCTGTGAGCCGACTGAACCGTATTCGCAGCAACGGATCGACTGTGAATTCTGTTGCGCGACTGCGACACGGCCAAATTCTGATCTCCTGCTGCCCGGAGCAGATCCCTGATCTGCATCAAGCCTCTGCCACCTTCCGACTGAGAGGGCTGGATGGACTCTGCTATACGGGTCGCAGCTGCTAAATTCTGGATTGGGGTTCGATATACCTGAGTCGGCGGGAAGAGTTGACGTCGACTGGTGTCGGGAACTCGTTGCCGCGCACGCTCGTCGAGTGCTCGCTGAAGATTCTCCAGTCGAGTGCGTTCGGCCAAATTGGCCAAACGTGCCTCCTCCAAGGCGCGAGCCTCGGGGGTTTCTCCTGCGATGGGAGTACGCAGGACATCCACGTTCCTGCGGCGAAGTTCTTCTCTTTGCAGAGAGTCGAGTGGCTCGGGCTGGTACTCTTCGTGATATCGTGTGGGGTCGCCTCCGTCGCCTGCTCCACCATCACGGGCGAAGCCAGGGGGACTGCGGGGCCCGTCGACCATCAGGATTTCCGCCGCTGGATCACTGCTATCGCACTCGGATGCGGTCTCTACGGAGCCAGTCGACAGATCGAACAGGCCGTAGAGAGATTCGTCGGGCTCGATTGCTGCAACTTGGGTGGTGGCCATCTAGCGAGCCACCGCGTGCCTCACCCACCGCTAAATCCTCGATCGGCCCGAGCGCTTGCGCTGGCGGGAGACCGGGAAGGTGGTCGATGGGGATGTCGACCGATACGGGGTCGACGGTTGCCGCAGCAGAACGCCGCGGACACATGCGCGAAAATGCGTCGCACCGCGGATGGGGAGCGCATCAACGTCGAGTGGAGCCTCCTGGAGCCAGGCGGAGTCGTCGGCGATGAAGATGAGAGCGCCGAGACGGATCTCTCGACCCTCGACCAAAACTCCAGCAGCCACCATGATGAAAGTACTCGGAAGAATCGCAACTTCCCCACAAAATTGCTAAAACACCTGCCCCACGGTGGGCGCCAACTCTCGTGGTTCTAAGCCTGACAGTAGAGTGGGGGTAGGTATGGAGAGGCAAGGTCCTAGCTATGGAGAGGTTGTAAACACAAGGGATGTACGAGTTCAGGCCCTTCTCGGAAGAAGTAAAAGCCCTACGTCTCGGAGCCCAGAGGCGGTCGAGTGGATTATGTGTATATGAGTTACAAGGTGCCGAACCCCTCTACCTGTGGAGGGGGGTGGCTTATATAGAGTGCGCCAGGACCCCAGCCAGCCCACGTAGGAGAGGGTTTAAGGTGAGTTAAGTCCGGGGTGTTACTGGTAACGCCCCACATAAAGTGTCTTTACTATCATAAAGTCTACTTAATTACAGGCCGTTGCAGTGCAGAGTGCCTCTTGACCTTCTGGTGGTCGAGTGAGTCTTCGTGGTCGAGTCCTTCAAGTCAGTCGAGTGAGTCCCTCGTTGGTCGACTGGAAGGTGACCTCTTCTAAGGGTGTCTTTGGGCAGGGTACTTAGATCAGGTCTGTGACCCTACCCTAGGTACATGACCCCATCACCGGTATCATTGCTCTTGCTGTGGCGGGACTTAGAGTGGCGCTGATGACGTCGGCGCTTGGGTTGCTTCTTGGAGGGGTCATCCTCCGCTTTCTCGTCGCCACTGGCTTGTTTTGGGGTGTCCACCATGTATATATCATATGATGAGGTGGCGGTCCAGTGCCCCGAGGGCGGTGGATCCTGTTTGTCTCCGGCCTCGTCGTCCATACCGTCGAAGTCTTCGGAGCCGAAGTCGAGCATGTCGGTTAAGTCGTCGACAGTGGCTACTAAGTGGGTGGTGGGTGGGCAGCGAATTTCTTTGTCGTGTGCATCCCGTTCTAGCCGGACATAGTTCGGCCAAGGTTCTCCTGACAGGGAGAGAGACCTTAATGAATTTAGCACATCCTCGAAGGGTGAGTGCTGAAAGATGTCCGCGGAGGTGAACTCCATGATCGACGCCCACTCGGACTCGACGAGCACGGATATGAGCGGCTCGGAGTCCTTGGCCGGAGATGAATCCAGTGGTTTGGCGACACATCTCTCGTAGGGGGTGAAGTCAGTATCCAGCTCTATCGCCACTGAGAGTGCGGCCTCCATGGCGGGGTCCATCCCTCCACTCTCGGATGGTGCGACTTGCTCCGGATTGATGGACAGAGTAGCTACGGATGCGATGTCCCGAACACTCTTTGATGGCAGAGTTACGTCATGCTTGTCAAGACTGTACGGCGCGTCCGACATGGGCCCAAATCCATCGAAGATCAAGTCTCCGCGGATGTCGGCCGTGTAGTTCAAGTTTCCAAATCTGACCTGATGGCCAGGGGCATAGCTCTCAATCTGCTCCAGATGGCCAAGCGAATTAGCCTACAATGGAAAGCCGCCGAATATGAAGATCTGTCCAGGGAGGAAAGCCTCTCCTAGGACCACATCACTAGCGATGATCGAAGGAGCCATCAAGCCTTATGGTGACGACATAGTGGAACTCTCAATGAAACCACCAATGTCGGTGTCAAAACCGGCGGATCTCGGGTAGGGGGTCCCGAACTGTGCGTCTAAGGCAGATGGTAACAGGAGGCAGGGGACACGATGTTTACCCAGGTTCGGGCCCTCTTGATGGAGGTAAAACCCTACGCCCTGCTTGATTGTTCTTGATGATATGAGTATTACAATAGTTGATCTACCACGAGATCAGAGAGGCTAAACCCTAGAAGCTAGCCTATGGTATGATTGTATGTTGTCCTACAGACTAAAACCCTCCGGTTTATATAGACACTGGAGGGGCCTAGGGTTACACAAGGTCGGTTACAAAGGAGGAGATATCCATATCCGTATTGCCTAGCTTGCCTTCCACACCAAGTAGAGTCCCATCCGGACACGGGCCGAAGTCTTCAATCTTGTATCTTAATAGTCCAACAGTCCGGCCAAAGGATATAATCCGGCTGTCCGGAGACCCCCTAATCTAGGACTCCCTCAATAGCCCCTGAACCAGGCTTCAATGACGATAAGTCCGGCATGCAGTGTTGTCTTTGGCATTGCAAGGCGGGTTCCTCCTCCGAATACACCATGGAAGAGTTTGAATGCAAGGATAGTGTCCGACCCTACAAAATAAGTTCCACATACCACCGTAGAGAGAATAATAGTTCCACAAATCTAATCTGTTGACACATTTTGATAGTATGACATCACTTCATGGCTCGGTTATTATTCGAACCGCTTTTTCTCAACCAGCTCCGCACATATCGCGAGGCAGTTTTCTTGATACGTCTTGTCAAAGCAGAGATCGTGTTCCCCTTATCACGGGATTCTCATCAATACGGACGTGGGTAACCCAACCGCGCCATCAATTGCGGCGCCTGGGGAATAAGCGGTTTTGCCAGGCAAGTGGGGAGACTCATCGCCTCCTCCGCCCTTATAAAGGGACAAAGATTTACTTTTTATACCCATGCCTTCTTCCTTCTCGCTTACCCATTCCCACACACTCGAGCTCTAGCGCCCAAGCTCGTGTTCTTCTTCTCAAACCACTCCAAGCATGTCTGGAGCAGGAGGCAAGTGGATGGTTTCCTCCATCACGGAGGAAAACATCAAAAAGTTACGGGGAGCCGGATACCTAGCTGCGAATATCGCGCACCAGCTGCCGAATGCGGGGCAGATCATCCCCACGCCCGAACCCCGTGAGAGGGTAGTTTTTCTTAACCATTTCGTCCGCAGACTGGGATTTCCTCTCCACCCATTTGCCCGTGGGATCATGTTCTACTACGGGCTGGATTTTCATGATCTGGCCCCCAACTTCATCCTCAACATCTCGGCGTTTATCGTCGTGTGCGAGGCCTTCCTCCGCATCAGGCCCCACTTCGGCCTATGGCTGAAAACCTTCAATGTCAAACCGAAGGTGGTGGGTGGCCAGCAAGCAGAGTGCGGAGGCGCCATGGTGGGCAAGATGCCTAATGTCCCCTGGCTCGAGGGTACCTACGTGGATACCATAAAGGGGTGGCAATCGGGGTGGTTCTATATCACCGAGCGGCGCGACTCCAACTGGGTGGCGGCCCCCAAATTTCGATCCGAATCCCCACGTGGCTCACCTCCTGGAAAAAGAAGGGCCTGACCTGGGGTTCTTCGGTAGAGCTGACCGTACTCCAGACCTGCATCCAGAACATGACAAACAAGAAAATTAAGCTCGTCAACATGGTCCTGGTTATGCTCTTCCGCCGGATCCTTCCGTGCCAACGACGGGCATTTGTTTTGTGGGAGTTCGACTCGGCCCAGCACCAGATGCTGCGAGATATCTACGACACAACACACGAGGACGTCTGGAAGGTGCTGTTCAAGGGTGCCGAGATGTCTCCCTCCCTCACCGAGGACCTCGGACTCAGCGCAAAGCACCGCGCCCATCCGGTAGGCTTTTATATCTCCCAGGGTATTTATGTGCCCTGGTTTGGTTATGTGCTGGATCTAAGCTTTCATGTCATTAACAGGACTGGATAAAGACAGCGGAGCAGCTTGATTGCCCAGCCCCCCTGCCCGAAGATCCTGCAAATGCTCTTCTAACGAAGATGCTGACTCCGGCACCTTACGAGGTGCTGGAAAAGACGGCCAAGAAGAAGGCCGCAGGGACCCGAAAGGGTCTCCGGTGCAAGGTGGTTCTATCGGACTCATCGTTCGATAGTCCGACGCGCACTTCTCCCACGGAAACGAGGAGGATGAGAAAATTTCTCCCCCCAGCCGGGGTAGACAAGAAAAGGAAGGCTGACCCATCCGGGGAGGCCGAAGGGTCCAAGAAGAGAAAGTCCCTCTTTCCGGACTGTGCCACGACGGCCGCCGACAGCGGCGACGAGTGGCTACCCAGGGACAAGCCCCTGGCGAAGTCGTAAGTGTCCGGACACCATAGTACTTCATGGTATGTTTTATTGTACTGCCTTTACTCATGCCGAACATGATTATGCAGTCTGGCCCGAGCTCATCTCGACGTACCCTCGTCGAGCGGCTCTTTGGGCTCGTCGGATATGAACAGCGGTTCTCCTCCGGTGGCTTCCAGTCCTCGCCCTACGGACAACATCGAGGTGGTGTCTCAAAAGGCACAGACCCAAGGGGAGGTGATCTTGGGGGCGCCTCACTACGACCTCCCAGACCCTGAGTACCAAGGGAGCGAGGCTCCTACGGGCTTCGAGTTCGGACCCCAGCCGGACACTATGCCGGAATCTTCGATGGTTCCGAACTCCGGCAGGCGGTCCCCTATTAAGGGGGGCCAACCATCCGTGCCGGTGTCCTCTGTCCAACAAGAGGCACCAGACAACTTGCTCGAAGCGCTTCACAGCGCTTCCATCAATGAAGAACACCACACTATCATGAGTGCGGTGGTCAAGAAGGTTCAGTCTGCCAAAAATGGACTGACCGAAGCTTGCGCCAGCCTCCTAACAGGCTTTGAGGTAAGCATTCAAAATATAAAAATATTACCGCATAGATAGTAGCCCCTGATGCTCTGTTTGGCATTCGCGAAGAAAAGCTGAATAGAGTATCAAATGATAACTCAGGAGTCTAATTAGAGTATGTCTATGTGTATGTGCAGGCTTCCCTGCTGGCCGCTGCCGCACGTACTGCGGAGGTCTCTGCGCTGAAGCAGGCCCTGAAGCGGTCCGAGGACGAGCTTGGCCTTACCAAGGGGCAGCTCAAAGAGAGCAAAGGTAAGATATACCCCAGTTTATATTGTTAAAAAGAAGTTCGGTGTAAAGTAATAGGATCATCATGAATTTGTCAGGGGCCACGACCGAGGTGGAGACCCTGAGGAAGGCGTTGTCCGCGACCGAAGACAAAGCGGCCAAAGAATGCATTGAACGGGAGAGACAAGAAGCCCGAGTGGGCAAGGTGCAGCAAGAGCTCGAGGCTCTCGCCAAAAAGCATGAGTCCTTGGAGCTTGACTCCAAGACGCGAGAGTCCGAGCTCGCGCAGGCGCTTGAAAGTGTCCGGAGCGCCAAGGTCGAAGCCTGCAAGGCCCTCCAGGAGATTGATGCGGCGAAGAAGATAGCAGCGGGTAAGGCATTCAATATGCAAAGCAAGCATGTGAAGGAGACTATCCTTTTTCTTACCCGAGTTCGGAGCTCTCCAGGAGCATTCGCAGATCTTCCCCGCAGTGTGCTGGATGCCGTGGAGTTTTACCGGGCTGAGGAGGGGAGCTCAACGGAGAAGTTGTTCTGGTCTCAGTATACTGGGACCGAACACCCCGTATCCTTGAGCGACCAGCTAAAGCAGTTGGTCGAACTTCACAAGGCGGCCGGACAAGCCATGGGGGGCCTTATAGTCCGGATGTGGCCTGGCGAGCCCCTATCCGGCAGCTACTTCAGTCTGGTGAGGCGGCTAGTGGAAGCCTGCCCACGGCTTGAGGTCATCAAGCGGTCCGTCTGCATCGAAGGTGCACGCGGGGCTTTTGCCCGGGCGAAGGTGCACTGGGCGAAGCTGGACGCTGTGAAGCTTGTGAAGGAGGGGCCGCCGGAGGGCAAGGAGCATCGCTGCCCCGAGAATTACTATGAGAGCTTCCTGAAGGGTTCCCGCTTAGTGGCAGATGAGTGTGCCAAGGATGTAATCTTTGAATGAACATGCCCATGTGATCCTGTAATATGAAACGAGTTCTTTTGCACCATGCGACGCTTTCTTAATTTAAAATATTACCTTCTGTGCGGCCGTTTATAAAATCTGAGAGTTGGCCAGTCGTCGGCTTCTGCCCCCATGTAACTAGTACTGGGGTGTTCGGGGTAAATCTGAACACTCTTTACCCCAATTTTGGGTCCTTCAAGGGAGGTGCTCAGAGCAACGAACCAGGCAATCAGACTATAATGATTTATCACTCTCACTTAGCCATAGAAGTCTATGGTTTTAAATTTTTGGCGAAGCCCCTGGTATTCAGAGGGCCGAATTTGGGGTGCTATACACGCCTAAGCCGGACAAGGACGACTCTTCGCCCGTAGCGGAAAAAGTCTTTAAGGACTTGAGACCTCTCGAATAGTGACTAGTTTCTCGCCTTACCATGACAGTCAAGTTTTGGCTTTCTCTACTGAGGTGCTCGTCTGGAAGAACCGGGACACAATCGCAGTAGTTCTCCCACCGCTACCTTAGCCGATATAGCGGAACATAAGGTACCAAAGCATGGGAGCCGGGCAACCCAACATTTGACCCAAGACATGATTCCAAGCTGATGCATATAATGCTATAAGTTCGGGGTACCACACTGTCGAATGTGTTCGGACTTCTTGCGCCATATTACGGGGTAAACAAGAGCCCCTGGCGTACTGACCGCACCCGAGCATGCAGGTGCAGAATGTCGTAAATGGACATATAAGAGAAAGAGAAAAACTTAAATAATGCAATTACAGATTAATAATATGCATTGTTATTTGAATAATACGTCGAAGCGTACTGGTACAAGTAGTGCAATAAGCATAAAGTAGGACAATTTGAAATGTCCTATCTCAAGGCAAGCTACGCATAAATAGTGAATAGCGGGTATATCAAGTATTACTAGAGACCACCTGGCGGTTCCCGTGTTCATCCTAGCTTCTTGCCGCCTTGGTTGTTGCTTCCGGAATGTGTCCGGCAATCGGACTGCCGGAAAGGGCTTTCGAAGAGTTAGGCCCTGAAAGAGAAAAGGAATGTCAAAGGTATACAACCCCTGGTGTGGTTAAGCCACAATGCGGGGTGTGTCCTGATTGTGCCCCCGCCTATGTCCATGGTATTTTTAATGTGTAGTTATGTACGCGCGGCACGAATTTCGTCGCTGCACTGGGACTGGATGGGGGCTGAATTGCTAGGCGAGCGTTGATCGCGCCAGGCGATCCTGTTGTAAATTGTTCCGGACTCGCTTGAAGGTGTTCGGGGGCTGTAACACCGAATGAGTGGTCTGCATGAACATGCTGCTTTGTGCCTCTGCTGCAAGGGCCGCAGTGTGCTCTTCTATACGGAGCGAGCGTTCTATGTTTCCATTTACTGTTATGACCCCACGGGGTCCTGGCATCTTGAGCTTGAGGTATGCGTAATGTGGCACTGTGTTGAATTTTGCAAATGTTGTCCGTCCGAACAGTGCATGATAGCCGCTGCGAAACGGGACGATGTCGAAGATTAACTCTTCGCTTCGGAAGTTATCCGGTGATCCGAAGACCACTTCCAGTGTGATTGAGCCTGTGCAATGAGCCTCTACACCTAGGATGACGCCTTTGAAGGTGGTTTTGCTGGGTTTGATCCTTGAGGGATCGATACCCATTTTTTGCACTGTATCCTGATAAAGCAGGTTCAGGCTGCTGCCGCCATCCATAAGGACTCGAGTGAGGTGAAAACCGTCAATGATGGGGTCAAGGACCAGTGCGGCGGATCCGCCATGACAGATTCTAGTGGGGTGGTCCCTGCGATCGAAGGTGATCGGACAAGCAGACCATGGGTTGAAATTCGGGGCGACAGGCTCCATCGAGTAGACGTCCCTTAGTGCATGCTTCCGCTCGCTCTTGGGAATGTGGGTTGCGTATATCATGTTCACTGTCTTCACTTGTGGGGGAAACCCCTTTTGTCCTCCTGGGTTCGGCGGCCGGGGCTCCTCCTCGTCATCGCTATGCAACCCCTTGTCCTTGTTTTCGGCATTTAACTTATCGGCCTGCTTGAACACCCAACATTCTCTGTTGGTGTGATTGGCTGGCTTGTCAGGGGTGCCATGGATTTGACACGAGCGGTCCAGTATGCGATCCAGACTGGACGGAGCCGGTGTATTTCTTTTAAATAGCTTTTTCTGCTGACCGGATTTAGAGCCTCTAAATCCGGCATTGACTGCCGTATCTTCGGTTTATTGCGGCGCTTTGGTCTATTACGACACTGCCTACCGTTAACATCTTTGGTATCTGAGGTATTCGGATTCCTTGATGTGTTGTTGCTGCGAGCCAGCCAGCTGTCCTCGCCCGTGCAAAAGCGGGTCCTGAGTGTTGTGAGGGCTGCCATAGATTTCGGCTTCTCCTGGCTGAGGTGGCGGGCGAGCCACTCGTCGCGGATGTTATGCTTGAATGCCGCTAGGGCTTCTGCATCCGGACAGTCTACAATTTGATTTTTCTTAGTGAGGAACCATGTCCAGAATTGTCAGGCCGATTCCCCTGGCTGTTGGGTTATGTGGCTCAAGTCATCAGCATTTGGTGGCCGCACATAAGTGCCCTGGAAGTTGTCAAGAAATGCGTCTTCCAAATCCTCCCAACTGCCAACAGAATTTGCTGGCAAGCTATTCAGCCAATGCCGAGCTGGTCCTTTGAGTTTTAGTGGGAGGTACTTGATGGCATGTAGATCGTCACCGCGAGCCATGTGGATGTGAAGGAGGAAATCCTCAATCCATACAGCGGGATCTGTTGTGCCGTTGTATGATACGATATTTACGGGTTTGAAACCCTCCAGGAATTCATGATTCATAACTTCATCAGTGAAGCATAGGGGGTGTGCGGCGCCTCTGTGCCAGGCTATATCCCGACATAGTTCGTATGAGTCTTGTCTGCTATATTCGGCCCGGTCGGATTTACTCTTGGTGTATCCAACGCGACGATCATCGTCCCGTGTGGGCGCACGTGCTCGTGTCCTGTATATTGACCTTGCGATTTTTGCCTTACTGTCCAAGATGTCTCGCAGGTCCTCTGTGTTGCCCCAGGCCTTAGTATTTTTGACTGAGTGGCGACGGGGTGCGGTCTGAACTTTAGGCTGAAACGCCTCTCTGGCTCGACCGCGTAGTGGCCGGTCAGCCACATTGTACACTGGTGAATGAGGTTTCAATGCTTTCTCCTTGAGGTGAGATAGCAACCTGCGTTTTGGGTAACTCTTGGACGGGCACTCGAGTTCATGCTCCTTGGCCGCAAGGACTTCGGTCCATCTGTCTGCTAGCAAGTCTTGATCAGCTTGAAGCTGTTACTGTTTGTTCTTTAGGCTACTTGCCGTGGCCATAATTCGGTGCTTGAAGCGCTCTTGCTCGACGGGGTCCTCAGGAACGATAAACTCGTCATCGTCAAGGCTCGCCTCGTCTTCGGAGAGAGGCATGTAATTGTCCTCCTCCGGTTCTCCATCTGCTGCCTGCTCTGGGGGGCTAGCTTGTTCGTCCTCTAGCTCTGCACCGTGCTAGAGGGGATTGTTGCTGTCTTCGGCGCTATCCGGAGTGTTATTATCTCCTGTGCCGGTATCATTGCTCTTGCTGTGGCGGGACTTAGAGTGGCGCCGCTGACGTTGGCGCTTGGGTTGCTTCTTGGAGGGGTCATCCTCCGCTTTCTCGTCGCCACTGGCTTCTTTGGGGGTGTCCACCATGTATATATCATATGATGAGGTGGCGGTCCAGTGCCCCGAGGGCGGTGGATCCTGTTCGTCTCCGGCCTCGTCGTCCATACTGTCGAAGTCTTCGGAGTCGAAGTCGAGCATGTCGGTTAAGTCGTCGACAGTGGCTACTAAGTGGGTGGTGGGTGGGTGGGCAGCGAATTTCTTTGTCGTGTGCATCCCATTCTAGCCGGACATAGTTCGGCCAAGGTTCTCCTGACAGGGAGAGAGACCTTAATGAATTTAGCACATCCCCGAAGGGTGAGTGCTAAAAGATGTCCGCGGAGGTGAACTCCATGATCGGCGCCCAGTCGGACTCGACGAGCACGGATATGAGCGGATCAGAGTCCTTGGCCGGAGATGAATCCAGTGGTTTGGCGACACAACTCTCGTAGGGGGTGAAGTCAGTATCCAGCTCTATCGCCACTGAGAGTGCGGCCTCCATGGCGGGGTCCATCCCTCCACTCTCGGATGGTGCGACTTGCTCCGGATTGATGGACAGAGTAGCTACGGATGCGATGTCCCGAACACTGATTGATGGCAGAGTTACGTCATGCTTGTCAAGACTGTACGGCGCGTCCGACATGGGCCCGAATCCATCGAAGATCAAGTCTCCGCAGATGTCGGCCGTGTAGTTCAAGTTTCCAAATCTGACCTGATGGCCAGGGGCATAGCTCTCAATCTGCTCCAGATGGCCAAGCGAATTAGCCTACAATGGAAAGCCGCCGAATATGAAGATCTGTCCGGGGAGGAAAGCCTCTCCTAGGACCACATCACTAGCGATGATCGAAGGAGCCATCAAGCCTTATGGTGACGACACAGTGGAACTCTCAATGAAAGCACCAATGTCGGTGTCAAAACCGGCGGATCTCGGGTAGGGGGTCCCGAACTGTGCGTCTAAGGCGGATGGTAACAGGTGGCAGGGGACACGATGTTTACCCAGGTTCGGGCCCTCTTGATGGAGGTAAAACCCTACGCCCTGCTTGATTGTTCTTGATGATATGAGTATTACAATAGTTGATCTACCACGAGATCAGAGAGGCTAAACCCTAGAAGCTAGCCTATGGTATGATTGTATGTTGTCCTACAGACTAAAACCCTCCGGTTTATATAGACACCGGAGGGGGCTAGGGTTACACAAGGTCGGTTACAAAGGAGGAGATATCCATATCCGTATTGCCTAGCTTGCCTTCCACACCAAGTAGAGTCCCATCCGGACACGGGACAAAGTCTTCAATCTTGTATCTTAATAGTCCAACAGTCCGGCCAAAGGATATAGTCCGGCTGTCCGGAGACCCCGTAATCCAGGACTCCCTCAATAGCCCCTGAACCAGGCTTCAATGACGATAATTCCGGCATGCAGTGTTGTCTTCGGCATTGCAAGGCGGGTTCCTCCTCCGAATACACCATGGAAGAGTTTGAATGCAGGGATAGTGTCCGACCCTGCAAAATAAGTTCCACATACCACCGTAGAGAGAATAATAGTTCCACAAATCTAATCTGCTGACACATTTTGATAGTATGACATCACTTAATGGCTCGATTATTATTCGAACCACTTTTTCTCAACCAGCTCCGCACATATCGCGAGGCAGTTTTCTTGATACGTCTTGTCAAAGCAGAGATCGTGTTCCCCTTATCACGGGATTCTCATCAATATGGACATGGGTAACCCAACCGCGCCATCAATTGCGACACCTGGGGAATAAGAGGTTTTGCCAGGCAAGTGAGGAGACTCATCGCCTCCTCCGCCCTTATAAAGGGACAAAGATTTACTTTTTACACCCATGCCTTCTTCCTTCTCGCTTACCCATTCCCGCACACTCGAGATCTAGCGCCCAAGCTCGCGTTCTTCTTCTCAAACCACTCCAAGCATGTCTGGAGCAGGAGGCAAGTGGATGGTTTCCTCCGTCACGGAGGAAAACATCAAAAAGTTACGGGGAGCCGGATACCTAGCTGCGAATATCGTGCACCAGCTGCCGAATTCCGGGCAGATCGTCCCCATGCCCGAACCCCCTGAGAGGGTAGTTTTTCTTACGCATTTCGTCCGCAGACTGGGATTTCCTCTCCACCCATTTGCCCGCGGGCTCATGTTCTACTACGGGCTGGATTTTCATGATCTGGCCCCCAACTTCATCCTCAACATCTCGGCGTTTATCGTCGTGTGCGAGGCCTTCCTCCGCATCAGGCCCCACTTCGGCCTATGGCTGAAAACCTTCAATGTCAAACCGAAGGTGGTGGGTCGCCAGCAAGCAGAGTGCGGAGGCGCCATGGTGGGCAAGATGCTTAATGTCACCTGGCTCGAGGGTACCTACGTGGATACCATAAAGGGGTGGCAATCGGGGTGGTTCTACATCACCGAGCCGCGCGACTCCAACTGGGTGGCGGCCCCCAAATTTCGATCCGGAATCCCCACGCGGCTCACCTCCTGGAAAAAGAAGGGCCTGACCTGGGGTTCTTCGGTAGAGCTGACCGTACTCCAGACCAGCATCCAGAACATGACAAACAAGAAAATTAAGCTCATCAACATGGTCCAGGTTATGCTCTTCCACCGGATCCTTCCGTGCCAACGACGGGCATTTCTTTTGTGGGAGTTCGACTCGGCCCAGCACCAGATGCTGCGAGATATCTACGACACGACGCACGAGGACGTCTGGAAGGTGCTGTTCAAGGGTGCCGAGATGCCTCCCTCCCTCACCGAGGACCGCGGACTCAGCGCAAAGCGCCGCGCCCATCCGGTAGGCATTTATATCTCCCAGGGTATTTATGTACCCTGGTTTGGTTATGTGCTGGATCTAAGCTTTCATGTCATTAACAGGACTGGATAAAGACAGCGGAGCAGCTTGATTGCCCAGCCCCCCTGCTCGAAGATCCTGCAAACGCTCTTCTAACGAAGATGCTGACTCCGGCACCTTATGAGGTGCTGGAAAAGACGGCCGAGAAGAAGGCCGCGGGGACCCGAAAGGGTCTCCGGCGCAAGGTGGTTCTATCAGACTCATCGTTCAATAGTCCGACGCGCACTCCTCCCACGGAAATGAGGAGGATGAGAAAATTTCTCACCCCCCTAGCTGGGGTAGACAAGAAAAGGAAGGCTGACCCATCCGGGGAGGCCGAAGGGTCCAAGAAGAGAAAGACCCTCCCTCCGGACTGTGCCACGACGGCCGCCGACAGCGGCGACGAGTGGCTACCCAGGGACAAGCCCCTGGCGAAGTCGTAAGTGTCCGGACACCATAGTACTTCATGGTATGTTTTATTGTACTGCCTTTGCTCATGCCGAACATGATTATGCAGTCTGGCCCGAGCTCATCTCGACGTACCCTCGTCGAGCGGCTCTTTGGGCTCGTCGGATATGAACAGCGGTTGTCCTCCGATGGCTTCCACCCCTCGCCCTACGGACAACACCGAGGTGGTGTCTCAAAAGGCACCGACCCAAGGGGTGGTGATCCTGGGGGCGCCTCACTTCGACCTCCCGAACCCTGAGTACCAAGGGAGCGAGGCTCCTACGGGCTTCAAGTTCGGGCCCCAGCCGGACACTACACCGGAATCTTCGATGGTTCCGGACTCCGGCAGGCGGTCCCCCATTAAGGGGGCCAACCATCCGTGCCGGTGTCCTCTGTCCAACAAGAGGCACCAGACAACTTGCTGGAAGCGCTTCACAACACTTCCATCAATGAAGAACACCGCACTATCATGAGTGCGGTGGTCAAGAAGGTTCAGTCTGCCAAAAATGGACTGACCGAAGCTTGCGCCAACCTCCTAGCAGGCTTTGAGGGAAACATTCAAAATATAAAAATATTACCGCATAGATAGTAGCCCCTGATGCTCTGTTCGGCGTTCACGAAGAAAAGCCGAATAGAGTATCAAATGATAACTCAGGAGTTTATTAGAGTATGTCTATGTGTATGTGCAGGCTTCCCTGCTGGCCGCTGCCGCACGTACTGCGGAGGTCTCTGCGCTGAAGCAGGCCCTGAAGCGGTCCGAGGACGAGCTCGGCCTTACCAAGGGACAGCTCGAAGAAAGCAAAGGTAAGATATACCCCAGTTTATATAGTTAAAAAGAAGTTTGGTGTAAAGTAATAGGATCATCATGAATTTGTCAGGGGCCACGACCGAGGTGGAGACCCTGAGGAACGCGTTGTCCGCGGCCGAAGACAAAACGGCCAAAGAACACATTGAACGGGAGAGACAAGAAGCCCGAGTGGGCGACGTGCAGCAAGAGCTCGAGGCTCTCGCCAAAAAGCACGAGTCCTTGGAGCTTGACTCCAAGACGCGAGAGTCCGAGCTCGCGCAGGCGCTTGAAAGCGTCCGAAGCACCAAGGTCAAAGCCCACAAGGCCCTCCAGGAGATTGATGCGGCGAAGAAGATAGCAGCGGGTAAGGCATTCAATATGCAAAGCAAGCATGTGAAGGGGACTTTCCTTTTTCTTACCCGAGTTCGGAGCTCTCCAGGAGCATTTGCAGATCTTCCCCGCAGTGTGCTGGATGCCGTGGAGTTTTACCGGGCTGAGGAGGGGAGCTCAACAGAGAAGTTGTTCTGGTCTCAGTATACTGGGACCGAACACCCCGTGTCCTTGAGCGACCAGCTGAAGCAGTTGGTCGAACTTCACAAGGCGGCCGAACAAGCCATGGGGGGCCTTATAGTCCGGATGTGGCCTGGCGAGCCCCTGTCCGGCAGCTACTTCGGTCTGGTGAGGCGGCTGGTGGAAGCCTGCCCATGGCTTGAGGTCATCAAGCGGTCCGTCTGCATCGAAGGTGCACGCAGGGCTTTTGCCCGGGCGAAGGTGCACTGGGCGAAGCTGGACGCCGTGAAGCTTGTGAAGGAGGGGCCGCCGGAGGGCAAGGAGCATCGCTGCCTCGAGAATTACTATGAGAGCGTCCTGAAGGGTTCCCGCTTAGTGGCAGATGAGTGTGCCAAGGATGTAATCTTTGAATGAACATGCCCATG
The DNA here is from genome assembly GCF_018294505.1 of Triticum aestivum. Lineage (NCBI taxonomy): Eukaryota > Viridiplantae > Streptophyta > Magnoliopsida > Poales > Poaceae > Triticum > Triticum aestivum. Next base: position 129,344,473 of record NC_057794.1, read on the forward strand.
TGATCCTGTAATATGAAACGAGTTCTTTTGCGCCATGCGACGCTTTCTTAATTTAAAATATTACCTTCTGTGCGGCCGTTTATAAAATCTGAGAGTTGGCCAGTCGTCGGCTTCTGCCCCCATGTAACTAGTACTGGGGTGTTTGGGGTAAATATGAACACTCTTTACCCTAATTTTGGGTCCTTTAAGGGAGGTGCTCAGGCAACGAACCAGGCAATCAGACTATAATGCTTTATCACTCTCACTTAGCCATAGAAGTCTATGATTTTAAATTTTTGGCGAAGCCCCTGGTATTCGGAGGGCCGAATTTGGGGTGCTATACACGCCTAAGCCGGACAAGGCCGACTCCTCGCCCGAAGCGGAAAAAGTCTTTAAGGACTTGAGACCTCTCGAACAGTGACCAGTTTCTCGCCTTACCATGACAGTCAGTTTTTGGCTTTCTCTACTGAGGTGCTTGTCCGGAAGAACCGGGACACAATCGCAGTAGTTCTCCCACCGCTACCTTAGCCGATATAGCAGAACATAAGGTACCAAAGCATGGGAGCCGGGCAACCCAACATTTGACCCAAGACATGATTCCGAGCTGATGCATATAATGCTATAAGTTCGGGGTACCACACTGTCGAATGTGTTCGGACTTCTTGCGCCGTATTACAGGGTAAACGAGAGCCCCTGGCGTACTGACCGCACCCGAGCATGCAGGCGCAGAATGTCGTAAATGGACATATAAGAGAAAGAGAAAAACTTAAATAATGCAATTACAGATTAATAATATGCATTGTTATTTGAATAATACGTCGAAGCGTACTGGTACAAGTAGTGCAATAAGCATAAAGTAGGACAATTTGAAATGTCCTATCCCAAGGCAAGCTACGCATAAATAGTGAATAGCGGGTATATCAAGTATTACTAGAGACCACGTGGCGGTTCCCGTGTTCATCCTAGCTTCTTGCCGCCTTGGTTGTTGCTTCTGGAATGTGTCCGGCAATCGGACTGCCGGAAAGGGCTTCCGAAGAGTTTGGCCCTGAAAGAGAAAAGGAATGTAAAAGGTATACAACCCCTGGTGTGGTTAAGCCACAATGCGGGGCGTGTCCTGATTGTGCCCCCGCCTATGTCCATGGTATTTTCAATGTGTAGTTATGTACGCGCGGCACGAATTTCGTCGCTGCACTGGGACTGGGACGGGGGCCGAAATGCTAGGCGAGCGTTGATTGTGCCAGGCGATCCTATTGCAGATTGTTCCGGACTAGCTTGAAGGTGTTCGGGGACTGTAACGCCGAATGAGTGGTCTGCCTGAACATGCTGCTTTTTGCCTCTGCTGCAAGGGCCGCAGTGTGCTCTTCTGTACGGAGCGAGCATTCTGTGTTTCCATTTACTGTTATGACCCTACGGGGTCCTGGCATCTTGAGCTTGAGGTATGCGCAATGTGGCACTGTGTTGAATTTTGCAAATGCTATCCATCCGAGTAGTGCATGATAGCCGCTGCGAAACGGGACGATGTCGAAGATTAACTCTTCGCTTCGGAAGTTATCCGGTGATCCGAAGACCACTTCCAGTGTGATTGAGCCTGTGCAATGAGCCTCTACACCTGGGATGACGCCTTCGAAGGTGGTTTTGCTAGGTTTGATCCTTGAGGGATCGATACCCATTTTTTGCACTATATCCTGATAAAGCAGGTTCAGGCTGCTGCCGCCGTCCATAAGGACTCGAGTGAGGTGAAAACCGTCAATGATGGGGTCAAGGACCAGTGCGGCGGATCCTCCATGACGGATGCTAGTGGGGTGGTCCCTGCGATCGAAGGTGATCAGACAAGCAGACCATGGGTTGAAATTCGGGGCAACGGGCTCCATCGCGTAGATGTCCCTTAGTGCATGCTTCCGCTCACTCTTGGGAATGTAGGTTGCGTATATCATGTTCACTGTCTTCACTTGTGGGGGAAACCCCTTCTGTCCTCCTGGGTTCGGCGGCCGGGGCTCCTCCTCGTCATCGCTATGCAACCCCTTGTCCTTGTTTTCGGCATTTAACTTGCCGGCCTGCTTGAGCACCCAGCATTCTCTATTGGTGTGATTGGCTGGCTTGTCAGGGGTGCCATGGATTTGACACGAGCGGTCCTGTATGCTATCCAGACTGGACGGAGCAGGAGTATTTCTTTTAAATGGCTTCTTCTGCTGACCGGATTTAGAGCCTCTAAATCCGGCATTGACTGCCGTATATTTGGTGTTATCGCCGTTATTGCGGCGCTTTGGTCTATTACGACTGTGCCTACCGTTAGTGTCTTTCGAATCTGAGGTATCCGGATTCCTTGATGTGTTGTTGCTGCGAGCCAGCCAGCTGTCCTCACCCGCGCAAAAGCGGGTCATGAGTGTTGTGAGGGCTGCCATAGATTTCGGCTTCTCCTGGCTGAGGTGGTGGGCGAGCCACTTGTTGCGGATGTTATGCTTGAATGCCGCTAGGGCTTCTGCATCCGGACAGTCTACAATTTGATTTTTCTTAGTCAGGAACCGTGTCCAGAATTGTCTGGCCGATTCCCCTGGCTGTTGGGTTATGTGGCTCAAGTCATCAGCATCTGGTGGCCGCACATAAGTGCCCTGGAAGTTGTCAAGAAATGCATCTTCCAAATCCTCCCAACTGCCAACAGAATCTGCTGGCAAGCTATTCAGCCAATGCCGAGCTGGTCCTTTGAGTTTTAGTGGGAGGTACTTGATGGCATGTAGATCGTCACCGCGAGCCATGTGGATGTGAAGGAGGAAATCCTCAATCCATACAGCGGGATCTGTTTTGCCGTCGTATGATTCGATATTTACGGGTTTGAAACCCTCCAGGAATTCACGATTCATAACTTCATCAGTGAAGCATAGGGGGTGTGCGGCGCCTCTGTGCCGGGCTATATCCCGACATAGTTCGTATGAGTCTTGTCTGTTGTATTCGGCCCGGTCGGATTTACTCTTGGTGTATCCAATGCGACGATCATTGTCCCGTGTGGGCGCACGTGCTCGTGTCCCGTATATTGACCTTGCGATTTTTGCCTTACTGTCCAAGATGTCTCACAGGTCCTCTGTGTTGCCCCAGGCCTTAGTATTTTTGACTGAGTGGCGACGGGGTGCGGTCTGAACTTTAGGCTGAAACGCCTCTCTGGCTTGGCCGCGTAGTGGCCGGTCAGCCGCATTGTACACTGGTGAATGAGGTTTCAATGCTTCCTCCTTGAGGTGAGATAGCAACCTGCGTTTTGGGTAACTCTTGGACGGGCGCTCGAGTTCATGCTCCTTGGCCACCAGGACTTCGGTCCATCTGTCTGCTAGCAAGTCTTGATCAGCTTGAAGCTGTTGCTGTTTCTTCTTTAGGCTACTTGCCATGGCCATAAGTCGCTGCTTGAAGCGCTCTTGCTCGACGGGGTCCTCAGGCACGATAAACTCGTCATCGTCAAGGCTCGCCTCGTCTTCAGAGAGAGGCATGTAATTGTCCTTCTCCGGTTCTCCATCCGCTGCCTGCTCTGGGGGGCTAGCTTGTTCGTCCTCTAGCTCTGCACCGTGCTGGAGGGGATTGTTGTTGTCTTCGGCGCTATCCAGAGTGTTATTATCTACTGTGTCGATATCATTGGTCTTGCTGTGGCGGGACTTAGAGTGGCGCCGCTGACGCCGGCACTTGGGTTGCTTCTTGGAGGGGTCATCCTCCGCTTTCTCATCGCCACTGGCTTCTTTGGGGGTGTCCACCATGTATATATCATATGATGAGGTGGCGGTCCACTGCCCCGAGGGCGGTGGATCCTGTTCGTCTCCGGCCTCGTCCTCCATACCGTCGAAGTCTTCGGAGCCGAAGTCGAGCATGTCGGTTAAGTCGTCGACAGTGGCTACTAAGTGGGTGGTGGGTGGTCAGCGAATTTCTTCGTCGTCTGCATCCCATTCTAGCCAGACATAGTTCGGCCAAGGTTCTCCTGACAGGGAGAGAGACCTTAATGAATTTAGCACATCCCCGAAGGGTGAGTGCTGAAAGATGTCCGCGGAGGTGAACTCCATGATCGGCGCCCAGTCGGACTCGACGGGCACGGATATGAGCGGCTCGGAGTCCGTGGCCGGAGATGAATCCAGTGGTTTGGCGACATGGCTCTCGTAGGGGGTGAAGTCAGTATCCAGGTCTATCGCCACTAAGAGTGCGGCCTCCATGGCGGGGTCTATCCCTCTGCTCTCGGATGGTGCGACTTCTTCCGGATTGATGGACAGAGTAGCTGCGGATGCAATGTCCCGGACACTGTCTGACGGCAGAGTTACGTCATGCTCGTCAAGACTGTACGGCACGTCCGACATGGGCCCGAATCCATCGAAGATCAAGTCTCCGTGGATGTCGTCCGTGTAGTTCAAGTTTCCAAATCTAACCTGATGGCCAGGGGCATAGCTCTCAATCTGCTCCAGATGGCCAAGCGAATTGGCCTGCAATGGAAAGCCGCCGAATATGAAGATCTGTCCGGGGAGGAAAGCCTCACCCAGGACCACATCACTAGCGATGATCGAAGGAGCCATCAAGCCTTATGGTGACGACAAAGTGGAACTCTCAATGAAAGCACCAATGTCGGTGTCAAAATCGGCGGATCTCGGGTAGGGGGTCCCGAACTATGTGTCTATGGCGGATGGTAACAGGAGGCAGGGGACACGATTTTTACCTAGGTTCGGGCCCTCTTGATGGAGGTAAAACCCTACGCCCTGCTTGATTGTTCTTGATGATATGAGTATTACAATAGTATATCTACCACGAGATCATAAAGGCTAAACCCTAGAAGCTAGCCTATGGTATGATTGTATGTTGTCCTACGGACTAAAACCCTCCGGTTTATATAGACACCGGAGGGGGCTAGGGTTACACAAGGTCGGTTACAAAGGAGGAGATATCCATATCCGTATTGCCTAGCTTGCCTTCCACACCAAGTAGAGTCCCATCCGGACACGGGACGAAGTCTTCAATCTTGTATCTTAATAGTCCAACAGTCCGGCCAAAGGATATAGTTCGGTTGTCCGGAGACCCCCTAATCCAGGACTCCCTCAGCCACTGCGACCATCCTTACCGAAGCAACGTTTGAGTCAAGGGATGGGAGCACCTAAGTTCCGAAGGTGGCAGGGTTTTCTTATGCACATGTCTGTGCTTGCAGAATCATGTATGGATAAAAGAAAAGACTTATATGTATGTCTTGCCGGGGATCGGAATGTAGGCTCATGTTCTCATCTCCTCCTTGGGACCAAGTCCATGGCAGGAGCCTATAGTGTATGCAGATGAAAATGATGCTAGATGCGATCTTATCTACATGAACATGCAATGCTCATGATATGCTTATGCATTCATGCAATTTGTCAGCCCCCCATCACTTCATTTATTTCTCTGTTGCTTAAGGTTTGCGCCTGGCTTTGTACAAGGGGTTACATGCAACAGAGGCAGGCATGTACAAAAGGGTGGCTGTCGGGTAGGGCCCAACAGCTGCGCCTTACGGGTATAACTTGCGGAGAAGCTCAATATTCCATGAGTTTTGTAATTGAATGCCATCTTCGGCCTCTAGTGACTTCGCCAGGTCTGGTGACTCGTACTACCCGGTAAGGGGCTTCCCACTTCAGCGTCAACTTCTTTGTACCCTTGGCGAACCGAACGCGCCTAAGGACAAGGTCGCCTTTCTCAACACACCAGGCATGAACCCTGCGGCTATGATAGCAACGTGGGGCTTGCTGATAGCATGCAGCATGCATAGCAGCCCGGAGATGGTTCTCCTCAAGAAGCTCAGTGGCGTCACGCCGGTGATGTTCTTGCGCTACTTCATCGTAGACAAGCACTCGAGGTGACCCGTAAATGAGTTCCTTGGGGATAACTACTTCTTCCCCATAGACTAGGGAGAAGGGAGTCTACCCGATAGCTCAATTTGGTGTCGTTCTAAGGGACTAAAGAACCATTAGCAGCTTGTCGATCCATCACCTGCCGCACTTCTACAGCTTATCAAATGTTCTCATCTTGAGTCCTCGGAACACATTAGTGTTCGCCTTCTCAGCTTGCCCATTGCTCTTTGGATGTGCAATAGAGGCAAATGAGATCTTGCTTCGGAGGGCATTGCTACCTCTTGAGCACTGTGTTGGTTTTCCCTTGAAGAGGAAAGGGTGATGCAGTAAAGTACCGTAAGTATTTCCCTTAGTTTTTGAGAACCAAGGTATCAATCCAGTAGGAGATCACGCATGAGTCCCACACACCTACACAAACAAATAAGAACCTCGCAACCAACGCGATAAAGGGGTTGTCAATCCCTTCACGGTCACTTACGAGAGTGAGATCTGATAGATATGATAAGATAATATTTTTTGTATTTTTATGATAAGGAAAAATAAAGATGCAAAGTAAAATAAATGGCAATAGAAATAACTAAGTGTTGGAAGATTAATATGATGGAAGATAGACCCGGGGGCCATAGGTTTCACTAGTGGCTTCTGTCGGATTTCGGGTTCCGGCAGACCCTTGAGGTTCGAACACTGGGGTGCGCGCGGAGATTTCGCCTCCTACCTACCTGCACCCCTCCGCCGTGCTAGGATCTGAACTAAGGAAAGAACAACACACGAGACACAGGGTTTATACTGGTTCGGGCCATTGTTGTGGTGTAATACCCTACTCCAGTGTGTGGTGTGGTGGATTGCCTCTTGGGCTGATGGTGATGAGCAATACAAGGGAGAACAGCCTCGCGAGGGTCTGTTCTTGGCTGGGACGATGAACTGCTTGGAGGAGTTCAGTCACCTTTCTCTCTCTCTCTCTCTGATTTCTCTAGCTAACCGACCAAACGACCGAACCCCCTCCGAGAGTCCCTTGCTTTGCGGGTGGCCGGTTCTCGGTCCCCGATCCTCTCGATCCTCTATGGGGGTGGCTAGTCCTATTTATAGAGGACCTGGTCCTCTCCCCAAATATTGAGTGGGAAGGGAGCCAACAATGGCGGGCTAATTTGAAGGGGGACAGCAAGTATCAGCTATCCTGACAAAAGTAGTCTTCGCCTGCACAAAGCTCTGGTGATGACGCCGTCTTGGGCTCCACGGTGACCTCCATCTCGTAGTCCTCCTGGTCTTGGTCTCGTTGCACCGATATGGCAACCTTTGCCTGATGCCTCGGTACTTCACGGCTGCGCTTGCCCCCCTTTGCACCAAAGAGGGAAGGAGGACGCTGCGCGGGCTGGCACCCGCCTGGCGCCCTGAATCGTCATGGCTTGCTTCACGGGCACCTCATGAGGTACCTCGCCTTGATCTCTCCCCCTCCTCGTGAGCCAGCCTGACGAGGCCGTGCCTGAGGAGGCGCTGCATCGTCCGCCTCGCGAGGCTTGGCCCCTCGCGAGGGTCTTGGGTTTGTGTTGGTGAAGATGGGCCGTGCTGGGCCCCCCTTTGAGCCACGCCGCAGGCCGCAGGCAGGCAAGTCTGGGGACCCCCGTTCCCAGAACGCCGACAGTAGCCCCCGGGCCCAAGGCGCGCCCGGACTTGGCCGTGCAGGGAGGCGGAAGGGCGAGAGTGAAGCGCCGCGGGCCCTAACAGCCTGCGGCCTTGGGCACCGCGTGGCGGTTGATTGGACGTGGGCGGCACTGTTCCCCCACGCCCACCTTATCTTGCGCCATGCTAGGCGGACCCGTAGTTGTACACAGCCGTTCCCTTTTCTATTTCTCGAGTGCCCTCTGTCCTTCCTCCGCTCGAACTCCGGCTACTGTTTTCAACCTGATCTCGAACCTTCCTCCCCCCTTCCCATCGCCATGGCTCCGACGAAGAAGGGGAGAGGGAAGAAACCCGTGTCTCTACCTTGCCCGCTGCCGTCAGCGGCCCCCGCCGAGGGCTTGGGCAAGGTCAGCTTGGCTCTGGCCACCATCTTCAATGAATGCGGGAGGACGACGGCCTGGCCCGCATCCCACTTCTCCATCGATAGGAAAGCCACCGAGGTCCCGTATCTTGGCGACGCCCTATGGGCGGGTCTGGTTCCTCCCTTTTCTGATTTCTTCAACGCCGTGCTTTCCCACTGTCAGATCCACATGATGCATCTGGGTCCTGAATCCATCACCCTCCTTTCGGTCTTCGCCTTTGTTTGCGAAGCTATGGTGGGCATCCCTCCTTCGGTTGCCTTGCTACACCACTTCTTCTCATTGCATGTTGTCGACCCTACCCAATGCTGGGCTTGCGTGAGCTTCATTGCCGCGCCTGAGACGGCGGCCTCTGGGATTGACTTCAAGCTCCCCCTGCCCGCGGTCGGGTTCTGCGAGCGGTGGCTGTATGTGGACGCAGGGGTGCCCCGCCCCCTGCTATTGGAGCCGACCTCGCCTGCCGTCCCCAATTCGGGCTGGGGCCAGGAGACGCTTGAGAGCCCCCGGCTCGTCTTCGTCTAGCGCCGCTTCGCGCTCTTGAGGTCGCTTGGCGTGACAGCGCCCAAGGTGGTGAAGGAGTTCCTGCTATGCCGCGTTGCTCCTCTTCAACGCCACTCTCGCCGGATGTGGGCCTTCCGTGGGCGCGAGGATCGTATGAGGCTCCAGGAAGAGGACCTGACTCCTGAGGTGCTGAGGACGGCGCTCTTGACCCTGGCTGGGGACCCCAACCTCGGCAGCGTCCGGCAGGGAGGGGCCTTGCTGTACCTCTGCCAGAGCAGGGGCGACTTTGTGAAGCAGATGCCCGTCTTTGATGAGTGGGGGCCGCGCCCCACCGGCCTTCAGGGGCCTCGCGAGAACCCAGTGGTGGTGACTGCCCTTCCAGTCGGCCAAGGCGACTCGTCCTTGAGTGGCGAAGCAGGGAGGCATGAGGCGCCAGAGGCCGAGGGGGCTCCCGGCGTGGTGACAGCGTCGGGCGAGGCTCATGAGGAAGCAGCTCTTGGGGCTGGTGTCGCTGAGGCTGAGGATGATGAGCAGCTACCCTCAGTGCCTGCGACTGGGGCCCCTGAGGCTCCGGCTGCGTCTCTTGGGGAGGTGATTGGCTGCACACATCAGACAGGCGCCCCTGCCGCAGATCGCCTTGACGCTCCATCTTCATCGCAGGTTGATCCATGCGCCCAACTCCTGGGCCGCTTCCGCGTGAACTTCGAGGCTCTTCGGAAGAGAAGGGAGGCCCTGGGTGACGATTACCCTTGTCGCCTGCTGAAGCGTAGGAAGTACTTCGCCACTGATGAGTAAGTCTTCTCCTTTCCCGGCTCCCGATCCTTCTGTTACTTGTACTGACCCTTGCTCCGCAGGCCCCTTCCAGCCGAGCTTGCGGAGACGGCTGAGGAGCCGCCCCCCTTGGCTTCGCCCCCTCCACCGTCCTCAAGCGCTCTGAGCAGCGGAGCCCTTGTGGTGAGGGTGATCGAAGAGGCGAACCATCCCGAGGCGCACCGTGGCCCCGCGCACCTCGCGATCGTCCTTCGCGGGCCTTCTCGTGGCATAGCCATCCTGCCATGGGCCTCCCGCCTGGTCGTGAACTGCGATTGGCTGAGGCACTTCCTGCGCTCTTCTCCTGAGGACGGGCTGGCCCCAGGCCGGGCTTCTGACGCGGCGTGCCCGGCCGTCGTGAGGGTGCCAGCCCCCAGCCCCCAGCCCGGAGGGGAAGTGCTGACTCGCGGCCCCCGGTGCTTGCTTGGGGCGGATGATGGTGTGGAAGACGTGCTCGAGCGCGCTCGCGAGCGTCGCGCTCTCCGCCAAGGATTCCTTCGAAGGGCGACTGACGCAGTGAGCCTGCTTGGTGAGGAGCTTGCTGATGAAGACGCGCGCCTTGAGGCCGAGGGCCTGCGCCTGGCTGCAGAGAGGCGCGAGCTGGAGGGCGCCATCGCCCTTGCGCGTCGTCAGCGTGATCTTGATGAAGCAGAGGCCAAGGCATCGTTGGTGGCCTCTCGGGAGGCCCGGTCTCGGGCTGCTGAGGAGGCTCGGGAAGCTGACCGGCGGCGAACGGCGGCGGAGGAGCGGGCTCGGGAGCTCCTGGCCTGGTGCCACTCGCTGGAGGAGCAGGTGGAGCTACGCGAGGCAGCTCTTGCGTCGATGATGGTGGCCTCCGGTGACCCAGCAGGGCTCCAAAAGCGTGAGGAGGCGCTGACGCTGGAAGCCGCCGAACGTACCCGTGAGTACGAGCATCTGGAGACGAGGGAGCGCTTGGTGACGTAGGCGGAGGATGATGTTGCCGCATAGGAAGCCCGCGTCCTGGAGGAGGTCGGACGTCGAGTGGCGATGGCGCATTTGAACCTCGAGCACGAGTTCGAAGAGAAGCTGGGGTTGATCCGGGCCGAAGCTGAAGGCAGGACTGCCGCTTTGAGGGCCAAGCTGGAGGAGGCGGTGCAGCGGGCCGATGCTTCCCGGGCCGCCCTTGAGGTGGTGCGAGGTGAGTTAACCACTTCCCAGGCCGAGGTGCTCCTTCTTCACCAGCGGGTGGAGGAGGCTGAGACCGTCGCGCGCCAGAATGCGGACGAGATACGTCAGTGGCGGATCCTGGAGCACGAGCACGGCCCCATGCTCACCACGCTCCGGGAGAGAGCCAATGCGGCCTTGGGAAACATCTGCGAGGAGGCCGTCGGCGAGCCGCACACGGTCAACTACGCGGGCAATCTTCAGTTCTTCACTGATGTGGTGACGCAGCTGGAGGTGCGGTCGACCAGGGCTGACAGGTTGGTGGAGGAGAGGAGCCGCGCCCTGCTCAGGCGCGCCTTCTCCCGCGTCTTCAGTCACCTCCGGAACATGGATCCCCACTTTGATTTCGACGCCGTCATCACCCCAGTCCCCCAGGCCGTCCGAGGCGAGCTGGCGCACTGGGTGGAAGACAATGTGGACACTCTTGTCAGGGCCTTCGCCTCGGACAACGACGACGTGATCGTGGCGGCTGACAAGGGCGGCGTGATGGACGGCTCTGACGCTGTTGGCGGCAACGCGGACAGTGATGGCAACGGCTCTGGTGGTGCTCCTGAGGACGCATTGGGGGATTCATCCGACTGATTGTGCATCGTTCCTGCTTCCTTACCCTGCATGAATAGAACTCAGGTTTTGGCCTGATAGCTGTGAGAGCATTTTGGAGGGAAGGCCCCCCATGTAAAACCTGTGTTTATTGTATCAGTAGAAGCTACATCGCCCATGCGCCCGCACCAAGTGGCTCGCTTAAGCGACGCGCTGGTCGGCTAGTTTACCTTTGTTCCGTGCTGGCCCTGAGGCAGCCCGCGGGGGGTTGTGGTGTCCTGAGTGTCCCCTGATTGAATCCGTAGGATCTGCAGTAAAACACCCTCCTGAGAGGACGCGGCAGCGGCAGTCTAGGCTGCGCGCAAGCTAGGCCTGACCCGGCTCACGAGGGGCTCGCGAGGGGAGGCGGCTGAGGCGAAGTGGTAACCAAAACGCGAGAAACTGCTCGAACGAGACTAAGCACCCCTTCCCCGAACTCATGCAAATCTCAAATTCGAATCCAACTTGAATCCAGCGGGGGAAAGCGACAACCAAAGGGAAGAGCAACAAAGGCAAACAAAAGGCCGCGTCCGGCACCTAGTCTAGTCTTGGACGTCTTCTCACCAGCGCGGAGCTAAGTGCTACCACTGGGCGTGGGAGGGAGCCCCAGGGCCTGACGCCGGCACCCCTGAGACTCTAGGGCGTGTACAGCCCCACTCATTATTACGTGAGAGTGTCACGGGGCAGCGAGCTTCACAGGCACTGGGCCTTCTTCACAGGTACTGGCCTTGCTTCATATCGCCAGATGAGGGCCCCGCCTTGCGCCACACTCTAGTGCCATCAACGACGACCGGAAACCAGGACGCCACCGATGGGGTAGAGCGGTCGCCAGCGGTTCCCCCGACGACCACGGGTTCTCCGCCGGGGACAGGCCCTGGGGCACCTCCCCAGCGGAGGGCCTACTCCTGAGAACACCTTGCTCCGAACGCCGCGGTAGTGATGTCGAATCCCTACCCCTCTCCTGCAGCCCCCTGCGCCCTCCTCCCGAGGGTAGGAGACTGTGGGAGTGGGGCAGCTGCCCGCTGTGGCAACCTGCACCTCCTGCGATCCATGGTTAGCGTATGCCTGCTGAAGAATTAGCGGTACCCGATAATCGTTGCCTGCAGCGTGCCCAGTGGGACCGTCCCGAGACTCTCGGAAGGGCTCAGCTTCTGGCGCCTCGTCCCCACAACTTGGCCTGAGGAGCGAGCCTTGTTCGCCCTCGTGTGGGTGTCCTTGGTCCATCATGTGGGGCACGTACTCCTCTAGCGCCGTCATCCCGAAGGCCACGCCGTAGTGCTCGGCGCGCCACTCGGTCCTGCCTGACGCCCCTACCGTGGGTCGGCGGCGCGACTGTCCACTGGGGCCGCGGGGCGCGTCGAGTCCTTCTTCTTCACGGACCAGGAGCGGGGGCAGCGCCGCCGCCGGTCCGGTGCTGACAGCCTCGCTGGTGTTGGAGTAGCCTTGGAGCCCGCGGGCCCGTGCGGGGCCCCCGCGTGGGCCGCCCTGGGTTGGAGATGGGAGCTGGGTGCAGAAGGGGTGAGCCCCCGAGGCGGCGAAGCCCAGGAGCTCTGCCACCCACTCCAGCAGCACGTCGTGGCCGCCCTCCAGCAGTCTGCACTGCAGCAGCTCTCGGGCCACCGTGAGCGCGGCCCTCGAGTTCGCTTGCTCCCGGCGGGTGTACGGTGTCGTGGTCGCGGCGTGATTGGAGGCCCTTGCTGTCGACCGCGCCTGCCGCGGTGTGAGAGCTGTCGAAGCCTGTCCACGTCGCCCGCGGCCCGCAGCGCCCTGCGGACCGCGAGCTGCCTGGGGCACGGGGTCGCCTGAGGCGAGCGGCTCTGCGCGGGCGGGCCATGCTGCCCATGGGTCTGGGTTGCCCTCCTGGTCGCCGGGCGTGGTGATGACGACGCGACAGGGCACGGAGCGGCAGAAGACGAACTCTAGCGCACCCCTACCTGGCGCGCCAAATGTCGGATTTCGGGTTCCGGCAGACCCTTGAGGTTCGAACACTAGGGTGCGCGCGGAGATTTCGCCTCCTACCTACCTGCACCCCTCCGCCATGCTAGGATCTGAACTAAGGAAAGAACAACACAAGAGACACAGGGTTTATACTGGTTCGGGCCACCATTGTGGTGTAATACCCTACTCCAGTGTGTGGTGTGGTGGATTGCCTCTTGGGCTGATGGTGATGAGCAATACAAGGGAGAACAGCCTCGCGAGGGTCTGTTCTTGGTTGGGACAATGAACTACTTGGAGGAGTTCAGTCACCTTTCTCTCTCTCTCTCTCTCTCTCTCTCTCTCTCTGATTTCTCTAGCTAACCGACCGAACGACCAAACCCCCTCCGAGAGTCCCTTGCTTTGTGGGTGGCCGCTTCTCGGTCCCCGATCCTCTCGATCCTCTATGGGGGTGGCTAGTCCTATTTATAGAGGCCCTGGTCCTCTCCCCAAATATTGAGCGGGAAGGGAGCCAACAATGCCGGGCTAATTTGAAGGGGGACAGCAAGTATCAGCTATCCTGACAAAAGCAGTCTTCGCCTGCGCAAAGCTCTGGTGATGACGCCGTCTTGGGCTCCACGGTGACCTCCATCTCGTAGTCCTCTTGGTCTTGGTCTCGTTGCACGAAATGGCAACCTTTGCCTAATGCCTCGGTACTCCACGGCTGCGCTTGCCCCCCTTTGCACCAAAGAGGGAAGGAGGACGCCGCGCGGGCTGGCACCCGCCTGGCACCCTGAATCGTCATGGCTTGTGTCACGGGCACCTTGTGAGGTACCCCGCCTTGATCTCTCTGCCTCCTCGTGAGCCAGCCTGACGAGGCCGTGCCTGAGGAGGCTCCGCGTCGTTCGCCCCGCGAGGCTTGGCCCCTCACGAGGGTCTTGGGTTTGTGTTGGTGAAGATGGGTCGTGCTGGGCCCCCCTTTGAGCCACGCCGCAGGCAGGCAAGTCTGGGGACCCCCATTCCCAGAACGCCGACAGCTTCTCTGAAGAGCATAAGTATTACGGTGGGTAAACGAATTACTGTCGAGCAATTGATAGAATTGAGCATAGTTATGAGAATATCTAGGTATGATCATGTATATAGGCATCACGTCCACGACAAGTAGACCGAAACGATTCTGCATCTACTACTATTACTCCACACATCGACCGCTATCCAGCATGCATCTGGAGTATTAAGTTCATAAGAACAGAGTAATGCTTTAAGTAAGATGACATGATGTAGAGGGATAAACTCATGCAATATGATATAAACCCCATCTTTTTATCCTCTATGGCAACAATACAATACATGCCTTGCTGCCCCTGCTATTACTGGGAAAGGTCACTGCAAGATTGAACCCAAAGCTAAGCACTTCTCCCATTGCAAGAAAGATCAATCTAGTAGGCCAAACCAAACTGATAATTCGAAGAGAATTGCAAAGATAAACCAATCATACATAAAAGAATTCAGAGAAGATTCAAATATTGTTCATAGATAAACTTGATCATGAACCCACAATTCATCGAATCTCGACAAACACACCGCAAAAGAAGATTACATCGAATAGATCTCCAAGAGAATCGAGGAGAACTTTGTATTGAGATCCAAAGAGAGATAAGAATCCATCTAGATACTAGCTATGGACCTGAAGGTCTGAAGTAAACTACTCACACATCACCGGAGAGGCCATGGAGTTGATGTAGAGGCCCTCCGTGATCAATGCCCCCTCCGGCGGAGCTCCGGAAAAGGCCCCAAGATGGGATCTCTCGGGTACAGAAGGTCGCGGCGGTGGAATTAGGTTTTCGTGGTGCTCCTGGATGTTTGGGGGGGTATGTGGATATATATAGGAGGAAGAAGTACGTTGGTGGAGCAACAAGGGGCCCACAAGGGTGGAGGGCATGCCCAGGGGGTAGGCGCACCCCCCTGCCTCGTGGCCTCCTTGATTGTTTCTTAACGCCCACTCCAAGTCTCCTGGATCACGTTCATTGAGAAAATCACGTTCCCGAAGGTTTCATTCCGTTTGGACTCCGTTTGATATTCCTTTTCGGCGAAACTCTAAAATAGGAAAAAAACAGCAATTTGGGCTCGGCCTCCGGTTAGTAGGTTAATCCCAAAAATGATATAAAAGTGTAAAATGAATCCCATTAACAACCAAAATAGATGATATAATAGCATGGAGCAATCAAAAATTATAGATACGTTGGAGACGTATCAAGCATCCCCAAGCTTAATTCCTGCTCGTCCTCGAGTAGGTAAATGATAAAAAAGATAATTTTTGATGTGGAATGCTTTCTAACATATTTCTCAATGTAATTTTTCTTTATTGTGGCACGAATGTTCAGATCCGAAAGATTCAAGATAAAAGTTTAATATTGACATAAAAATAGTAATACTTCAAGCATACTAACTAAGCAATTTTGTCTTCTCAAAATAACATGGCCAAAGAAATTTATCCCTACAAAATCATATAGTCTGGCTATGCTCCATCTTCACCACACAAACTATTTAAATCATGCACAACCCCGATGACAAGCCAAGCAATTGTTTCATACTTTTTATGTTCTCAAAATTTTTCAATCTTCACGCAATACATGAGCGTGAGCCATGGATATAGCACTATATGTGGAATAGAATGGTGGTTGTGGAGAAACCAAAAAGGAGAAGATAGTCTCACATCAACTAGGCGTATCAACGGGCTATGGATATGCCCATTAATAGATATCAATGTGAGTGAGTAGGGATTGCCATGCACGGATGCACTAGAGCTATAAGTATATGAAAGCTCAACAAAAGAAACTAAGTGGGTGTGCATCCAACTTGCTTGCTCATGAAGACCTATGGCATTTTGAGGAAGCCCATCATTAGAATATACAAGCCAAGTTCTATAATGAAAAATTCCCACTAGTATATGAAAGTGATATCATAGGAGACTCTTTATCATGAAGATCATGGTGCTACTTTGAAGCACAAGTGTGGAAAAAGGATAGTAGCATTGTCCCTTCTCTCTTTTTCTCTCATTTTTTGGGCCTTCTCCTCTTTTTATGGCCTTTCTCTTTCTTTTTCGTTTTTTTATTTTCTTCCGGAGTCTCATCCCGACTTGTGGGGGAATCATAGTCTCCATCATCCTTTTCTCACTTGGGACAATGCTCTAATAATGATGATCATCGCACTTTATTTACTTATAACTCAAAAATTACAACTCGATACTTAGAACAAAATATGACTCTATGTGAATGCCACCGGCGGTGTACCGAGATGTGCAATGATGCATGAGTGACATGTATGAAGAATTATGAACGGTGGCTTTGCCACAAATACGATGTCAACTACATGATCATGCAAGCAATATGACAATGATGAAGCGTGTCATAATAATGGAACGGTGGAAAGTTGCATGGCAATATATCTCGGAATGGCTATGGAAATGCCATAATAGGTAGGTATGGTGGCTGTTTTGAGGAAGGTATATGGTGGGTGTATGATACCGACGAAAAGTGCGTGGTATTAGAGAGGCTAGCAATGGTGGAAGGGTGAGAGTGCGTATAATCCATGGGCTCAACATTAGTCATAAAGAACTCACATCTTATTGCAAAAATCTATTAGTTATCGAAACAAAGTATTACGCGCATGCTCCTAGGGGGATAGATTAGTAGGAAAAGACCACCGCTCGTCCCCGACCGCCACTCATAAGGAAGACAAGCAATAAATAAATCATGCTCCGACTTCGTCACATAACGGTTCACCATACGTGCATGCTACGGAAATCACAAACTTCAACACAAGTACTTCTCAAATTCATGACTACTCAACTAGCATGACTGTAATATCACCATCTCCATATCTCAAAACAATTATCAAGCATCAAACTTCTCATAGTATTCGATGAACTTCTATAAAAGATTTATATTATTCCTAAAAGCAAATTACCATATTGTTCTAAAGGACTCTAAAAATAATATAAGTGAAGCATGAGAGAACAACTATTTCTATAAAATAAAACCACCGTCGTGCTCTAAAAGGTATAAGTGAAGCATTAGAGCAAAAATTATATGGCTCAAAAGATATAAGTGAAGCACATAGAGTATTCTAATAAATTTCAAATCATGTGAGTCTCTCTTAAAAGGTGTGTACAGCAAGGATTATTGTGGTAAAATAAAAAGCAAAGACTCAAATCATACAAGACGCTCCAAGCAAAACACATATCATGTGGCGAATAAAAATATAGCTTCAAGTAAAGTTACCGATGAACGAAGACGAAAAAGGGGATGCCTTCCAGGGCATCCCCAAGCTTAGGCTTTTTGGTGTCCTTGTATTTTACCTTGGGGTGCCATGGGCATCCCCAAGCTTAGGCTCTTGCCACTCCTTGTTCCATAATCCATCAAATATTTACTCAAAACTTGAGAACTTCACAACACAAAACTTAAATAGAAAATTTTGTGAGCTCCATTAGCGAAAGAAAACAAAACACCACTTCAAGGTACTGTAATGAACTCATTATTTATTTATATTGGTGTTAAACCTACTGTATTCCATCTTCTCTATGGTTTATAAACTCTTTTACTAGCCATAGATTCATCAAAATAAGCAAACAACACAAGAAAAACAGAATCTGTCAAAAACAGAACAGTATGTAGTAATCTGTAGGTTCCGACCACTTATGGAACCCCAAAAATTCTAAAATAAATTGCTGGACGTGAGTAATTTATCTATTAATCATCTGCAAAAATAATTAACCAAATATCACTTCCCAAATAAAAATGGCAGCAATTCTCGTGAGCGCTAAAGTTTCTATTTTTTACAGCAAGATCAAAAAGACTTTCCCCAAGTCTTCCCAACGGTTCTACTTGGCACAAACACTAATTAAACACAAAATAACACAACCAAAACAGAGGCTAGATAAATTATTTATTACTAAACAGGAGCAAAAAGCAAGAAATAAAAACAAAATTGGGTTGCCTCCCAACAAGCGCTATCGTTTAACGCCCCTAGCTAGGCATAAAAGCGAAGATAGATCTAGGTATTGCCATAATAATAGGATAGATCATGAAAACTCATTTCATATTCTCTATGTTCAGCAGCAAGTTTTCTTTGAGGCAAGCAAAAGTAATCAAAAGGGCTAAATTTAATGGGACAGAAGTCCCCAAGATCAATTTTGGGAGGTATAGGTTCCTCCTTTGGCCCTTCATATTGCACAACCAATTCATCATTATAAGCATTCTTTTGTCAAAACTTCATGAGCCTATACTCGAGAGAATATCCTAGATCATTATTTCGAATAGCAAAACCATTATTAAGTTCGGAAATCTATCAACTAGAACATTGGTAGGAACCTTTTTTTAAGGTTCTCATTAAAAGCAACAAAGTCTAAAGATTGAAAGCGCATTATTTCCTCTTGATCAAAGAGGATTGCCTTTATGGGAGGACGGTCAACGTCCACCCTATAGTGAGCAAAGATTTCTTTGGCTTCTTTTATTATAAATCTGAACTCATGAGCCAAAAATATAGTAGCGGCATGCTTAACAGAAGAATGCTCAATATTAGAAAATTCTAGGAAAATCCTTTGTATGCAAGGATGCATGTGCATAAATTGCCTTTCAAGTTCAACTACAAGCATGGCGATAGCGTCCGCAAGACTACTAGTTCTATTAAGAACAGAACTACCCATAGAAGGCAAAGCACCGGCACAATTAAAGAAATCTTGGATAACTCCTTTTCCAATAATATTACCACTACCGATTCGGAATTTTTTTGTATGTAAGATAGGGGGTTCTTCAGTAGGAGCATCAGAATTTTCCATGTTATTATTATTGTCCATATCGACAATAATTTCCCCAATTTTAGACATAACGACAGAAAGTGCGAGGAGCAAAAGAAAGAGGGAGGCAAATAGAAAGAGAGGACGAGAGGAAAAGAGGGCGGATAAAACGGCAAGGGTGAAGTGGGGGAGAGGAAAAAGAGAGGCAAATCGCAAATAGTGTAATGCGAGGGATAAGAGTTTGTGATGGGTACTTGGTATGTCTTGACTTGTGCATAGACTCTCCGACAATGGTGCCAGAAATGGCTCATTGTCGGGAGTCAAATCTTGACTTGACTTGCCGCGAATCTCCCCGGCAACGGCGCTAGAAATCCTTCTTGCTACCTCTTGAGCACTGCGTTGGTTTTCCCTTGAAGAGGAAAGGGTGATGCAGTCAAGTAGCGTAAGTATTTCCATCAGTTTTTGAGAACCAAGGTATCAATCCAGTAGGAGATCACGCTCGAGTCCCACGCACCTACACAAACAAATAAGAACCTTGCAACCAACGCAATAAAGGGGTTGTCAATCCCTTCACGGTCACTTACGACAGTGAGATCTGATAGATATGATAAGATAATAATTTTGGTATTTTTATGATAAGGAAAAATAAAGATGCAAAGTAAAATAAACGGCAATAGAAATAACTAAGTGTTGAGAGATTAATATGATGGAAGATAGACCCGGGGGCCATAGGTTTCACTAGTGGCTTCTCTCAAGAGCATAAGTATTACGGTGGGTAAAAGAACTACTGTCGAGCAATTGATAGAATTGAGCATAGTTATGAGAATATCTAGGTATGATCATGTATATAGGCATCACGTCCGCGACAAGTAGACCGAAACGATTCTGCATCTACTACTATTACTCCACACATCGACCGCTATCCAGCATGCATCTAGAGTATTAAGTTCATAAGAACAGAGTAATGCTTTAAGTAAGATGGCATGATGTAGAGGGATAAACTCATGCAATATGATATAAATCCCATATTTTTATCCTTGATGGCAACAATACAATATGTGCCTTGCTGCCCCTGCTATCACTGGGAAAGGACACCGCAAGATTGAACCCAAAGCTAAGCACTTCTCCCATTGCAAGAAAGATCAATCTAGTAGGCCAAACCAAACTGATAATTTGAAGAGACTTGCATAGATAAACCAATCATACATAAAAGAATTCAGAGAAGATTCAAATATTGTTCATAGATAAACTTGATCATAAACCCACAATTCATGGGATCTCGACAAACACACCGCAAAAAAAGATTACATCGAATAGATCTCCAAGAGAATCTTGGAGAACTTTGTATTGAGATCCAAAGAGAGAGAAGAATCCATCTAGCTACTAGCTATGGACCCGAAGGTCTGAAGTAAACTACTCACACATCATCGGAGAGGCCATGGAGTTGATGTAGAGGCCCTTCGTGATCAATGCCCCCTCCGACGGAGCTCCGGAAAAGGCCCCAAGATGGGATCTCTCGGGAACAGAAGGTTGCGGAAGTGGAATTAGGTTTTCATGGTGCTCCTGGATGTTTGGGGGGTACGTGGATATATATAGGAGGAAGAAGTACGTCGGTGGAGAAATGAGGGGCCCACGAGGGCGGAGGGCGCGCCCAGGGGGGTAGGCACGCCCCCTGTCTCATGGCCTCATTGATTGTTTCTTGACGCCCACTCCAAGTCTCCTAGATCATGTTCATTGAGAAAATCATGTTCCCGAAGGTTTCATTCCGTTTGGACTCCGTTTGATATTGCTTTTCAGCGAAACTGTAAAATAGGCAAAAAACAACAATTTGGGTTGGGCCTCCGTTTAGTAGGTTAGTCCCAAAAATGATATAAATGTGTAAAATAAAGCCCATTAACATCCAAAATAGATAATATAATAGCATGGAGCAATCAAAAATTATAGATACGTTGGAGACGTATCAGGCATGAACGTATTGGATGAAGACGGGACTTGTGAATTGGGTGCCATTGTCAGTGATGATCTGGGTAGGGACTCTGAAGCGGCAGACCAATCCTTTCAAGAGCTTGATAGCTGACTCAGCAGTCACCTATCTCACGGTTCTACTTCCAACCACTTTGTAAACTTGTCGATTGCAACGAACAAGAATTCAAAACCCCCGGCGGCACGGGGGAAAGGGCCCAAGATGTTGACCCCCCAGTCCGAAAACGACCACAACAAAGGGATTGTTTGAAGAGTTTGGGCAGGCAGATGGATGTCCTTGGAATGGAACTAGCAGGCTTCACATTTAGTGACCAGCTCAACTGCATCTTGGAGGGCTGTGGACTAGTAAAATCCTTGCTCGAAGGCTTTTCCAACCAGAGCGCTTGATCCGATGTGTGAGTCGCACATGCCTTTGTGTATCTCCACCAGCAGTTCCTTTCCTTCTTGCCAGCAAATGCACTTCAATTTCACACCGTTGGGCCTTCTTCTATGCAGTGTGGCATCCACGAACTGATACATATTGGCCCTTTGTGCTACCCTTTTAGCGTCTTCTTGCTCTTTGGGAAGTTCTCCAGTTTGGAGGAAATGGACTATGTGACGTGCCCAAGATGGAGCCTGAGGCTTGGCAACGAGGACCAGCGGAACCTCCTCCTTCATAGGAGAACATCCCTCGACCACGGGGACTGGTGGTCTGGTGGGAGGGGGTGGCTCAGCAACTGAAGGGGAGTTGTTCCCGTCAAGCTCCCTGCCGGGAGCCTTGAGAGGTTCTACCGGGAGAGGCTTGCCGGAGTCTAGTTTCCTCCTCTTCTGGACCATTGTTGTCGAGGATACGGAGGGCTGAATTAGATGGAGAACAAAAGTTCATGGTTCCATAGGGAGCTTTTGCGCAGTGCGCTTTGACAGATGATCAACAATGCTGTTTTCCGCACGGGGTACGTGCTCAGTTTGCAATCCATCAAAGCGCTCCTCCAACTTTCTCACTTCCTCAATGTATGCCTCCATCAATGGACTTTGGTAATCCTTGTTGACTTGTCTCACCATAAGCTGTGAGTCCCCGCGGATGATCAGCTTCCTGATTCCCAATTATGTTGCAATTCTGAGCCCGGCAAGGAGCCCTTCGTATTCTGTAGTATTGTTGGTAGCTTTCTCCCAGGGAAAATGCATATGGACGATGTACTCCAGGTGTTCCCCAGTGGGAGTTGTCGGTGTCAAAATCGGCAGATCTCGGGTAGGGGGTCGCGAACTGTGCGTCTAAGGATCGATGGTAACAGGAGACAGGGGACATGATGTTTACCCAGGTTCGGGCCCTCTTGATGGAGGTAATACCCTACATCCTACTTGATTGACTTTGATGAGTATAGGGGTTACAAGAGTTGATCTACCACGAGATCGTGATGGCTAAACCCTAGATGTCTAGCCTATGTGATATGATTGCCTCTACGGACTAAACCCTCCAGTTTATATAGACCGGAGGGGGCTAGGGTTGTACAGAGTCGGTTTACAGAGAAAGGAATATTCATATATGCACGCCAAGCTTGACTTCCACGCAAAGGAGAGTCCCATCCAGACACGGGGGAAATTCTTATATCTTGCATATTCACGGTCCATTAGTCCGGCCGATGTTGCATAGCCCGGACGCCCGAGGACGCCGTAATCCAGGACTCCCTCGGTAGCCCCCAAACTAGTCTTCAATGATGACGTGTCCGGCGTGCAAATTGTCTTCGGCATTGCAAGGCGGATTCCTAATCCGTAGATCTCCAAGCATCGGAACCAAAGGACTGTATTCGGATCTACATCTTCGGTCTTCGGTCTTCGGTCTTCGGCTTCACACTAAATGTTATATCCTTCGGCTTCTGCGCCATCACCGCTCTAGCTCCCACGTGTCATACGAATACGAAGGGTCCAAGAATTTTTACACATAACACCCGGGCCGTGTAAGGAAGGCGTCTATTTAAGGAGATTGAATCTCAGATGCCATTCCACACCAGGCAGAAAATCCTTAGAGCTTGTCACAAGAAACCACGCAAACCTGCCCAATGCTCCCAGTTCTTCTTCTCGCCCCCACGATTCGCAAAAAAGCGATTGGGAGAGTTGTTCTGTATCCCACGCCCAGCTGACCAAGCTCCAGATGCAGGGATATCTCCCCCTACGGATCTAGTCCCCGTTCAGGCGGGATTAACCTCCTTTACTAGGGAAGCCTTGGCGGAAAATTTCCCAAACCCTTCAGAAGGGGAGCGAGTATATTTCGTTTCCTTTCTCCTAAGAGGCGTTGGATTTCCAGTCCATCCTTTCCTCCAAGGTCTCCTGGAGTACTATGGCCTTCAACTGCATAATCTCACGCCAGGCTCCATTCTGCACATCGCGGGTTTTCTTGCTCTCTGCGAGCTGCTCCTAGGCTGCGAGGCCCATTTCAAGCTATTGAGAAAGCTTTTCTACCTCGTACCTCGCTCCCAAAAGGGATCCATATTCGAGGTGGGCGGTGCCGAAGTATGGCGCCTAGCCGGAAGAGGATACCTGCCCGGCAATCCGAAGAAGGCATCCGAGGAGTGGCCCTCGGAGTGGTTCTATATTGAAGATGTCATTCTTTCGGACCCAATCCGAAGTGGCCTACCTAAATTTTCCAATAGTCCGTTAAAGAAACGCCACAGCTGGTGCCCCCGAAGCCTCGAGGAGCAGGACAGTGTGAAAGTTAAGAAGTTAATGGACAAGATAAAGGTACTTGCCCAATCTGGCCTGTCCATAATTGAAGTCATGGCGATTTCCATAACGCGCGGTGTCCAACCACTCCAATCCAGAGGACTCCCCATGTGGAACTACAACGGGGAGGATGATACATCCCGCTATGGGCGCAAGGGTCCGGATAACTTCACCGCCCTGGCCGCCATATTGGTTGATCTTTACAAAGGGGAGAAAGAAGAATTCACTCGCCTCAAGTGCCGAGATGGCTTTTCCATGTACAAACCCCCTAGCTGGGTAAGGTTTCAATCCAATACCTCACTTAATCTTATTCCTAAGTCATAATTAGTCAATCTTAACCCGACCATTTTTACCAGGAATGGAGAAAGGCTACTATGGGGATCTATAGCCCCGCTCCACAGCCGGAGGACCATAATCGGGACCTGGATCCCGGATTTGAGGAGGATCTGGATATATTCGTGGAGCTCAAGGAGGGGGTCTTCTATCAGGCGAGCTATGACGACACAGAAGTGGCCATCGAAGCCGATTACCCTGGCCTCCTTCCGTCTTCCCATGTAAGTGCCCAGGGAGCATCTCCTCCAAAAGAGTCTTCCCATTGTGCCTCACCCGCTGCACTGTCTCGTGCTTCAAAGGGGCGGCGCTCGTCTCGCCACGCCGTATCGGGATCGTCCCTTAAAAAGGGTACACCGACACAAGGAGGATCTTCAAAAAGAAAGGCGGACGGCGATTCTTCCAAGATTAGTCCTTCATCAAAAAGGTACGACCTTTTATACACCCTGCGGCAAGCATACCGAACTATGACGTTTTTATCCTCCCCATATTTCAGGAAGAGCACTCATCGGACTATGTCCGGAGACCTCGTCGGACACACGTCCATCAATCCGACCCCGGACCCTGCCTCTAGGGCTGGAGTCGATACAGGTGCCATGCCGGACTGTCCTCTCTCCGACTATTTGGACAATGTATCTGTCACCAACTCCGAGGTGGAGAGTGCCATGAACCATCAGTGCCGGAGGGCTGCCATGCACGATCCTACCTTTATTGAAGAGGCATTTAATGCCTTTAGTTAGGCAGACGCATACATCCGAGCTGCTCGGGATGGGCTTGCTGGGGCCACTCGCCAGCTTTCAAAGGATATGCGAGTAAGATCATTTCATGTAGATTTAATAGCCATATACCGGTAGCCCCCAAGACTTGAAAACAGTTGAAGCAACTGATTTTAAGGATCTATGTGTAATCGGGTACTCACGGAGAAGAACAACGTGCTATCTCGGGAGTTGGAGCAGTGTCGGACGCAGCTGACTACTGCTACTGTTGAATTGGAGAAGTCCAAGGAGGCACCGATTGGTAATGTTCCCTTATGTCCGGAAAAATAATCATATGCCAATCATGTGTATGCAAATGAGCATAGTTTCATTTTACAATGGCAGGATCGGCGGCTCAGCTGGAAGAGAAACTGAAGGTCGCGCAGGCGGACAAAGAACATGCCGAAAGGCAAGAGGCCGCTGGTCAACGTGTACTGACACGGACCAGGGACGAGAAGAACAAGCTGCAGGATGCCAACACCCAGCTCGGCGAAGAACTGAAAGATGTGCGAGCCCAATTAGCAGATGCCTTGAAGGAGAACAAAAAGCTGAGAGGCGGCATATTCAGTATGTCTTTTAACTTATTGTCGTATAGTTCGCTGGTGCGAATCCTAACAAGTTGTATGTCTGCAGGTATGTTGACTGAGCGGCCCGAAGAAGAGGTGTCTGGATTTCAAGGCGACCTGCTACAAGTGTTGTCCAAGGTGCATGAGCGAGCACGGAAGGCGATGAGAAGCATTGCTAAGGCTTTATGGCCAGCCGATTCTCCTCCAGGAAGTATGGGGGACCTTGTGAATTTATTCAAGGGAGCTCAGCGCCGTTTTGGGCTATGGAGGATATCGGCATGCCGAGAAGGTGCTCGGGAAGCCTGGGCCATGGTAAAGACACGATACACCGGACTTGATCCCAATCATATGGCCCAGGTCGGACCTTGAGTATCCTACGGACAGGAAATTCCGGTCAGCCTGGTGTACTCCCAAGTGAAGGTGGCCGCCAAGTTCTCCCAACAAGATTGTAAACTAGACAGCCTGTTAGAGGGTCTAGAGGAAGAAGAAGTTTTTGAGTCTAAGTGGCAATGTACTTTTGTCAACAAACTTGTCTCCAGCTGAATTTGTAACACGATTGTCATGGCAGACTTTCTGCTTCGACCTCCGAAAACCCTAGGTTATGAGTGTTTCCGAATACTGTACCATAGGTAAACACCAAAGTATGTTCGGAAACCAGGCAGTCCGATCATCATTGCTTGAACAGACAAGTTGTATTCGGGGAGTTATGTTATATTACATTTGATTGTAAGAAACGTCTTCCAAAGAGAATAGTTCCGTTAAGGGTTCCTTTCCCTGGGCTGGTATGCGGTTCTTTGTGCATACCGAAGCTGTGATTCTAAAAAATCACAGTATGCGTTTATACTCTGGGGTTTTGTAGTGCCATGAGGGCAGTTCATCTTGTACTCACTGACCAATCATTCCCTTAAGAACGCTAGCTTTCGACTTCACCCATCCGAGGTACATGTCCGGATGACCCGGCTGTAACAATCGCAGAGGTGCTCCCTTTATGCCCTAGCCGAACAAACGAGAACGTAGGGCATAAGCACAGGAGCCAGGCAACCCAGCTTGGCAAAAACTTAAGTCATAAAGGTGCATATAATGGTGAACAAAAGACATATATGGATAGATGACACATATATATGGTGAGCTTGATGCTCGAAAAATAATAACAAGAATAAGCTTCTTGTGAAAAGAAGCCCCCAGGTATTGTGGGGTAAGTACACTTCATGTGTACGGTTTATCCAAACACGAACTAGAAGTCGTATAGAAACGAGGAAAAAAGGGAAAAACTGTAAAAAGGAGAAAAGACAGAGCGAGAAAAAAGGTATATGTGCGGACTTAGGCGTAGAATCTTCGGAGCCTTGCGGTGTTCCATGGGTTTGGCTCCAAGCGATTGTCCGAAGCATTGCGAAGATGATAGGATCCTCTAGTGAGAACTTCATCTATAATGAAGGGCCCCTCCAATTTGGGCTTGAGCTTGTCCTTTTTCTTTTCTGGTAGGCGTAAAACTAGTTCACCAACATTGTAGGTCTTTGCCCGTACTTCATTGTTTTGGTATCGTCGAGCCTGCTATTGATAGAATGCGGAACAGGCCTTCGTCACATCGCGCTCCTCCTCCAGGCCGTCTAGGTCGTCCTGCCGATCGAGCTCGGCTTCTCTCTCTTCATACATGCACACTGGAGGTGAGTCATGAATAATGTCGCAAGGTAAGACTACCTCTGCACTGTACACCATGAAAAAGGTTGTATATCCGGTCGTGCGATTGGGCGTGGTCCACAGCCCCCGGAGTACGGAATCGAGTTCCTCGACCCCGTGTTTATCTTATTCTTGCAGAGATCGCACTAGTATGGGTTTGATGCTGCTCATTATCATGTTGTTAGCCTGTTCGACCTGACCGTTTGTCTGAGGGTGGTATACGGAGGCGTAATGAAAGCACAAGTGCTCCCTAGGTGGTTTTGATAATTGATGACAACATATCTCTTGTTGGACTAACATTTCTATCTAGCATGTTTCAGATAAGTTCAACAATGGAGTGGCATGGACTAAAGGTTGTGGGAACTCCTTCAAGATGCTAAGGACAAAGGATTGGCTAAAGCTTCAAAGCTCAAGACTCTTCATTTTACATTTTAGTGATCCAAGATCACATTGAGTCCATAGGAAAAGCCAATACTATCAAGGAGGGATGAGGTGTTGCTTGATGAGCCTCTTGCTTCATGTGCTTAGTGATATGCTCCAAAACCCTCAACTACTTTCCCATATCCACATATGACCTAAACCCTAAGCCAAACTCGGTCCTACCGATTCTTTCTATCCGGCGCCACCGAGTTTCACTTGTCATAAGCCACTGCCAAACCCTAGCAATTCGGTTCTACCGATAGGGATCTCGGTCTCACCGAGATGGGATTGCAAACTCTCTGTTTCCCTTTCGTAACTTTTCGGTCTCACCGAAAGAGCGAATCGGTCCCACCGAGATTGCAGTGTAAACTCTTTGTTTCCTTTTTGTAACTTTTCGGTCTCACCGAAAGAGCAAATCGGTCCCACCGAGTTTACCTGACCAACTCTCTGGTTAGCTTATTACCAAACTCGGTCTCACCGAGTTTGTGTAATCGGTCTCACCGAGATTACGTTATGCCCAAACCCTAACCATATCGGTCCTACCGAGTTGCATGTCAGTCCCACCGAAAATCTCTAACGGTCACTAGGTTTACCTTTTCGGTCCGACCGAGTTTGTTGATTCGGTCCCACCGAGATTGGAAAACTGTGTGTAACGGTTGGATTTTGTGTGGAGGCTATATATACCCCTCCACCTCCTCTTCATTCGTGGAGAGAGCCATCAGAACACATACACAATTCCAACTCATATGTTCTGAGAGAGAACCACCTACTCATGTGTTGAGACCAAGATATTCCATTCCTACCATATGAATCTTGATCTCTAGCCTTCCCCAAGTTGCTTTCCACTCAAATCTTCTTTCCACAAAATCCAAATCCTATGAGAGAGAGTTGAGTGTTGGGGAGACTATCATTTGAAGCACAAGAGCAAGGAGTTCATCATCAACACACCATTTGTTACTTCTTGGAGAGTGGTGTCTCCTAGATTGGCTAGGTGTTACTTGGGAGCCTCCGACAAGATTGTGGAGTTGAACCAAGGAGTTTGTAAGGGCAAGGAGATCGCCTACTTCGTGAAGATCTACCGCTAGTGAGGCAAGTCCTTCGTGGGCGATGGCCATGGTGGGATAGACAAGGTTGCTTCTTCGTGGACCCTTCGTGGGTGGTTGCTTCTTCGTGGACCCTTCGTGGGTGGAGCCCTCCGTGGACTCGCGCAACCATTACCCTTCGTGGGTGGAGCCCTCCGTGGACTCGCGCAACCGTTACCCTTCGTGGGTTGAAGTCTCCATCAACGTGGATGTAGGATAGCACCACCTATCCGAACCACGGGAAAAACATCCGTGTCTCCAATTGCGTTTGAATTCTCCAAACCCTTCCCCTTACATTCTTGCAAGTTGCATGCTTTACATTCCGCTGCTCATATACTCTTTGCATGCTTGCTTGATATGTTGAAATTGTGCCTAAAACTCCACTCAAACCAAAAAGGCCTAAAAATTGCAACTTTAGCACTAAGTGTCTAATCACCCCCCCCTCTAGACACATCTACTTCTAGATCCTACAAGTGGTATCAGAGCTTTGGTCTCCATTGCCTTGGTTTAATCACCATTGGAGGAAGATGGATGTGTCTACTTTAGGGAGTCTTAGACATAGAGTGCCTATTCTTGATGGAGAGTATTTTCACGAGTGGAAAAATGAGATGCTTGTAATCTTCAATCAATATCATTTGAACAAGTATATTGCTAGTCCTTGTGCACCTCACATTGATCCTTTGCATCCTACCCTAGATGAAGATATTGACATGATTCGCAATCTTAGAACTATTGAGCTCATCATTAGAGGATTGCCCAAAAATTTGATTGCTAATTTGCCTACTCTTAATTGTGCCTATACTATATGGAAATTTCTTGAGGAACGATTTCCCGATCATTCCTTGAAAAATTTGGATGAAATTCTCCATAAATCTATTGCCTTGAGTAAGATGAACTCTAGTGATCCTAGTTTTGGTGATTATCTATTTGAGCTTGCCAATCTCAAGCGAGCTAAAGGAGATGTTGGAATCATTAGTGATATCATATTCGAAGCTATAAGAATTCATAAAGGTGACCACTTTGATGATCATTTATCTAATGAATTACCCTCTCTAGGAAATGATGAGTCACAAGATCATGGTGAATATGGATACTATGATGATGATGATGATAGTGACTTCGATCTTGATGACGCAATGAGACATTTTGGTCTTATGGCAAATCTTCGGGGATATGAGTCAGGAGGAAAGGAATGGGTTCTTGATAGTGGATGTACTGATCATATGACCGGAGATGAAGAGATGTTCCGTGAGCTTGCTGAAAATGACGGCCCTCGAAAATATGTCACCTTTGGTGATAATTCAAAGGGTAAAGTGGTTGGCCTTGGTAAGGTGGCCATCTCACATGATAGTTCCATTCAAAATGTCATGCTCGTTGAATCTCTTGGCTACAACTTACTTTCAGTATCTAGACTTGCTGATTTCGGTTTGAATGTCCTATTTACTGAGGTAGAGTGCCAAGTATTTCGTCGAGACAATCATAAAATGGTCTTTACCGGTATGCGTAGAGGTGATCTTTACATTGTCGATTTCTCTAAAAAGGCACAACCTAAAACTTGCTTTATTGCTAAATCCTCAAAAGGTTGGTTGTGGCATAGACGACTAGGTCACGTTGGCATGAGAAACCTTGACAAGCTTATTAAAGGAAATCATATCCTTGGAGTTAACGATGTCATATTTGATAAGGATAGACTTTGCAGTGCTTGTCAAGCAGGTAAACAGGTTGGAGGAAGACATCCCGTGAAGAACATCATGACCACAAGGAGGCCACTCGAGCTACTTCATATGGATCTTTTTGGTCCCAACGCCTACAAGAGTCTCGGTGGAAATTCTTTTGGTCTAGTTATAGTTGATGATTTTTCAAGATTTACGTGGGTGTTCTTTCTTAATGACAAGTCGCAGGTCCAGAAGATCTTCAGAAACTTCGCTAGGAAGGCCCAAAATCAGTTTGACGTGAAGATCAAGAAGGTTCGGAGTGACAATGGAACGGAGTTCAAGAACGCAAATGTGGACACCTTTCTTGACGAAGAAGGGATTTCACACGAGTTCTCGGCTACGTACACACCTCAACAAAATGGAGTTGTTGAGAGGAAGAACCGGACGCTCATCGAAATGGCAAGAACGATGCTTGATGAATACAAGACGCCGAAGCACTTTTGGGCAGAAGCGGTTGAGACAGCTTGTCACGCAACAAATCACTTGTATCTTCACAAGCTACTCGACAAGACGGCATACGAGCTCCTCACCGGTAACAAACCCCAAGTTGGATACTTTCGAGTATTCGGCTCAAAGTGCTACATTCTTGATAAGCATCGTCGTTCAAAGTTTGCTCCTAAATCTCATGAAGGTTTCCTACTTGGTTATGGCTCAAACTCTCACACTTACCGTGTCTACAACAATTTCACCCGAAAGGTTGAAGAGACGGTAGATGTGAAGTTTGATGAATCTAATGGCTCACAAGTAGAGCAATTGCCAATTGATGTAGGAGACAAAGACCCTTCAGAAGCAATCCAAGACTTGTCCATTGGCAAAATTCGTCCAACGGAGGTGAAGGAGAGTACTTCATCCGTCCAAGTGGAAGCTTCTACTTCACGACAAAGTGAACCAAGAATTGACACGGAAGCATCCACAAGTGGGACACACCAAGATGAAGAAAACGAGGAAATACATCAAGACGAACATCAACAACCTCCTTCTCCACCACGACAAGAGAACGACAACGTCAACAATGAAGAAGACCAAGAAGAAGAACAAGATGAAGAAGATGTTCAACAAAGACCCAAGCAAAAGCTCTCACGAGTTCGAGCAAGAATTGCCAAAGATCATCCCGTCGAGCAAATCTTAAATGATATACAAACCGGGAGAATCACTCGCTCAAAGACTCGTTTAGCTAACTTTTGTGAAAACTATTCATTCATCTCTAGCATTGAACCTATGAAGGTTGAAGAAGCATTGGAAGATCCGGATTGGATAAACGCTATGCATGAAGAGCTACACAACTTTGAGAGAAACCAAGTTTGGACATTAGTTGAGAAGCCCGACAACAACCACAACATCATTGGTACCAAATGGGTGTTTCGCAACAAGCAAGATGAAGATGGACAAGTGGTTCGCAACAAAGCACGTCTCGTCGCCCAAGGATACACACAAGTCGAAGGTATGGACTATGGTGAGACATATGCTCCCGTTGCTAGACTTGAGTCCATTCGCATCTTACTTGCCTATGCTAATCACCATAATATCACCTTGTACCAAATGGACATCAAAAGTGCTTTTCTAAATGGTGAAATAGAGGAGGAAGTTTATGTCAAACAACCTCCCGGTTTTATCAATCCTAAGAAACCAAATCATGTTTACAAACTTCACAAAGCTCTTTATGGTCTTAAACAAGCTCCTAGAGCATGGTATAAATGCTTGACCAAGTTCCTTACTACAAGTGGTTTTGAAATTGGTAAAATTGATTCTACTCTTTTTACTAAAAGGGTTAATGGAGAACTATTTGTATGCCAAATTTATGTTGATGATATCATATTTGGTTCAACTAACCCTCTCTTTAGTGAAAAGTTTGGAAAGCTAATGTCAGAGAAGTTTGAGATGTCTATGATGAGTGAACTCAAATTCTTTCTCGGTTTGCAAATCAAGCAAACTAAGGAAGGTACATTTGTCTCTCAAACAAAGTACACCAAGGACTTATTCAAGAAGTTCAATATGCAAGAATGCAAAGGTATGTCTACACCCATGCCTACTAGTGGACATAATGATTTGACCAAAGATGGTGAACCGGTTGATCAAAAGGTTTATCGCTCTATGATTGGTTCATTGTTATACCTATGTGCTTCACGTCCCGATATTATGCTAAGTGTGTGCATGTGTGCACGATATCAAGCTGCTCCTAAAGAATGTCATCTTAAGGCTGTGAAAAGGATAGTGAGATATTTAATCCATACACCAAATTTTGGCATTTGGTATCCTAAGAGGTCTTCTTTTGATCTTGTTGGCTATTCCGACTCGGATTATGCCGGAGATAAGGTTGATAGAAAGTCCACTTCGGGTACTTGTCAATTTCTTGGTAGATCTCTTGTGTCTTGGTCTTCCAAGAAACAAAACTCGGTATCCTTATCCACCGCCGAAGCGGAATACATTGCCGCTGGTTCATGTTGTGCTCAATTACTTTGGATGACCCAAACTCTTAAAGATTATGGGATCTATGTGAAACATGTTCCACTACTTTGTGACAATGAAAGTGCTATCAAAATTGGTCATAATCCTGTACAACATTCTCGAACTAAGCATATTGAAGTTCGTCATCATTTCATTCGAGATCATGTTGCTAAGGGTGACATTGATCTTAAGCATGTTCGCACCAATAAGCAATTAGCGGATATATTTACTAAACCTCTTGATGAGAAAGTGTTTTGCAGGTTGAGAGGAGAATTGAACATCATTGATGCTTCGAACTTGGAGTAGAAACTCCATTGGATACATGCAAGACATGAGCTTATGACTAATCCATGATATATCTCTTATGATAACCATCTTATGTCTTGGATATATTTGCACCTTGCATGTTGTCTAACCCATGTAGGTGCTTGGTTGAATCTAATTCCATGAGATTGCGACTCACTCACATCTTGAGCAATCTCTACATCACCAAGACTCTACACAATGGTGGTTGAAGACAAGGAAGCACAAAACCATTCAAACATATCCTTTGACAAATTCTATGTTGAGCTTCATGATTGTCATTTTTGGATACACAAGTGCTCTTCCTTGCAAGAACTAACCCATGTAGGTAGATGAACTCAAACTCCAAGTGGTGCTCCCAACTCTTGATGAGCTACATCAACCTTGAGCACCCACACAAGTTCAACTACATGAGCAAGAACCACACCACCACCCAAGGTATGTTATTCCATCTTAGAGAAGCTTTACTCCAAGACATGAGTCAAAGCAACTCAACAAGATGTGAATACATCAAGATGCTTAAACGAAAAATGATAACCCCATTTTGAGCTTAAACGATGAGTATGACCTATGATCAAGTGTTCTCACTTGACTCCTAAGTCAATATACTCTAACATAGGTGACTATGTCACCGCCCAACTCTAGATGAAGGTCTCTTGTGTTCTTTTTGTGTGTATCTCATGCATGTTTAGTTTCTTTCTCTTTTTCAAAAAAAAAACTCCATCTAGATTTTTCAGTCTCTTCTCTTTTCTTTCTGTTTATGTTCTGCATTTTCTGCATTTAATTCCTTGCAAATCCTTCAGGTAATTCATTGCAAATCTTTGTGAGATCCTACATGTCTAGTGAGCTGAGGTGACAAGTGTTTTTCTCTGTGTGAACTCGGTTT
This sequence comes from Triticum aestivum, assembly GCF_018294505.1. Taxonomy (NCBI): domain Eukaryota; kingdom Viridiplantae; phylum Streptophyta; class Magnoliopsida; order Poales; family Poaceae; genus Triticum; species Triticum aestivum. The sequence goes on from NC_057794.1 coordinate 129,377,961, forward strand.
CACCGACTTGTAATTTTCGGTCCAACCGAATCTTTTCGGTGCCACCGAAACATACCACTCGGTGCCACCGACTTCGCAACAGGAAAAACAGTTTGCCACTTGTTCTATATTTCTTCTGATCCAGCTCTACTCAATGAATCTTGTCCTCTACAAGCATCACAGTTTTATCCATTGCTTTGTGCTGAGTCTCAAGGACCAAACCTATACGACGGATTCCAGAAAGCCCTTCTTGGAAATTGATGTCAAAGGGGGAGAGAGAGATCACATCAAAGCTTGTAGGAGAGAGAGATCACATCAAGGGAGAGAAAAAGTCTCAAGGACCAAACCTACAAGAGAGAAAGTATTAAGGGGGAGAGAGAGACTTCCAGGGGAGAGAATACTCAAGGATCCCAGATGCTTGATGTTCAAGAGGAGAGATGTCACATGCCTTTTGGGGGAAAGACATGTATTTGCATTAAGTTCTATCCATTTGTATCTTTCAGCTCTGATTTTCTGTTCCCCATCTTCTCCCAATATCCCATGTAAGATTCAGGGGGAGCAAGACACCTAAGGGAAAGAAATCAGTCAAATTCATTGCATATCTTTATTCTTGGGGACATGTTGAATCCAATGTGGTACCTTGTACTCACTCTCTACATGTCATCCCAGTCTTGGTATTCTTGTGGTTTCTTTTGTTTGCTCTGGCTAGTGGATGTACCTGTGTTATCTAACTTTGTTTGTGCAGGTTCATTCCATCCTAAGCCAACTCAAGACCACAAGGTAAGTATATGCATCAAAATCATGAGTATGAGGAGTTCTTGCTTATGTACATACTGTTTGCAAGAAGGACTCATGAGCATGAAGGTATTTTCCTTGATAATCTTTTGCTCTGATGCATATGGCCAAGATACATGTAACACATTGCCTACTCTGTCATGGTTATGCTCTCACATGCCTCTATATTTCATATTTACATGAGTGCATACATGTAGGGGGAGCCTATGCTTGTTACATGTCCTTCCAAAGCTTTACTTGCTGTTCTTTATATCTTTATCTAAAGCTTTGATGTATGTTGCCATCAATTACCAAAAAGGGGGAGATTGAAAGCACAAGTGCTCCCTAGGTGGTTTTGATAATTGATGACAACATATCTCTTGTTGGACTAACATTTCTATCTAGCATGTTTCAGATAAGTTCAACAATGGAGTGGCATGGACTAAAGGTTGTGGGAACTCCTTCAAGATGCTAAGGACAAAGGATTGGCTAAAGCTTCAAAGCTCAAGACTCTTCATTTTACATTTTAGTGATCCAAGATCACATTGAGTCCATAGGAAAAGCCAATACTATCAAGGAGGGATGAGGTGTTGCTTAATGAGCCTCTTGCTTCATGTGCTTAGTGATATGCTCCAAAACCCTCAACTACTTTCCCATATCCACATATGACCTAAACCCTAAGCCAAACTCGGTCCTACCGATTCTTTCTATCCGGCGCCACCGAGTTTCACTTGTCATAAGCCACTGCCAAACCCTAGCAATTCGGTTCTACCGATAGGGATCTCGGTCTCACCGAGATGGGATTGCAAACTCTCTGTTTCCCTTTCGTAACTTTTCGGTCTCACCGAAAGAGCGAATCGGTCCCACCGAGATTGCAGTGTAAACTCTTTGTTTCCTTTTTGTAACTTTTCGGTCTCACCGAAAGAGCAAATCGGTCCCACCGAGTTTACCTGACCAACTCTCTGGTTAGCTTATTACCAAACTCGGTCTCACCGAGTTTGTGTAATCGGTCTCACCGAGATTACGTTATGCCCAAACCCTAACCATATCGGTCCTACCGAGTTGCATGTCAGTCCCACCGAAAATCTCTAACGGTCACTAGGTTTACCTTTTCGGTCCGACCGAGTTTGTTGATTCGGTCCCACCGAGATTGGAAAACTGTGTGTAACGGTTGGATTTTGTGTGGAGGCTATATATACCCCTCCACCTCCTCTTCATTCGTGGAGAGAGCCATCAGAACACATACACAATTCCAACTCATATGTTCTGAGAGAGAACCACCTACTCATGTGTTGAGACCAAGATATTCCATTCCTACCATATGAATCTTGATCTCTAGCCTTCCCCAAGTTGCTTTCCACTCAAATCTTCTTTCCACAAAATCCAAATCCTATGAGAGAGAGTTGAGTGTTGGGGAGACTATCATTTGAAGCACAAGAGCAAGGAGTTCATCATCAACACACCATTTGTTACTTCTTGGAGAGTGGTGTCTCCTAGATTGGCTAGGTGTTACTTGGGAGCCTCTGACAAGATTGTGGAGTTGAACCAAGGAGTTTGTAAGGGCAAGGAGATCGCCTACTTCGTGAAGATCTACCGCTAGTGAGGCAAGTCCTTCGTGGGCGATGCCCATGGTGGGATAGACAAGGTTGCTTCTTCATGGACCCTTCATGGGTGGTTGCTTCTTCATGGACCCTTCGTGGGTGGAGCCCTCTGTGGACTCGTGCAACCATTACCCTTCGTGGGTGGAGCCCTCCGTGGACTCGTGCAACCGTTACCCTTCGTGGGTTGAAGTCTCCATCAACGTGGATGTAGGATAGCACCACCTATCCGAACCACGGGAAAAACATCCGTGTCTCCAATTGCGTTTGAATTCTCCAAACCCTTCCCCTTACATTCTTGCAAGTTGCATGCTTTACATTCCGCTGCTCATATACTCTTTGCATGCTTGCTTGATATGTTGAAATTGTGCCTAAAACTCCACTCAAACCAAAAAGGCCTAAAAATTGCAACTTTAGCACTAAGTGTCTAATCACCCCCCCTCTAGACACATCTACTTCTAGATCCTACACGTAATCAAGCTTGATGCCCAAGTTGGCGCACCAAGTTTTTACCTCGTCGGCGGTAAAGTTAGAGCAGTTGTCAGTAATAATAATGTGCGGGACACCGTAACGGTGTACGACACCGGATATGAAGTTTATCACCGATCTGGCCTCAGCTGTTTTAACTGGTTTAGCTTCTATCCACTTAGTGAACTTGTCGACCATTACCAACAAGTATTTCTTCTTATGGCTTACCCCTTTAAGAGGTCCGACCATATCGAGCCCCCAGACCGCAAAGGGCCAAGTAATGGGGATTGTTCGGAGGGTGGTAGGCGGCATGTGGCTTTGGTTAGCGAAAAGCTGGCATCCAACGCACCGCTGCACGAGGTCTTGTGCATCTGCCCGGGCTATGGGCCAAAAGAAACCCGTGCGGAAGGCTTTACTTACAAGGGCCCGGGCTGCGGCATGATGGCCGCCAAGACCAGCGTGTATTTTAGCCAAGAGCTGCCGTCCCTCGTCTTTGGAGATACATCGTTGAAGGACCCTGGTAGTACTTTTCTTGTATAGTTCTCCTTCATGAACTTTGTAGGCTTTCTAACATCAGACGATGCGATGGGCCTCAGTCTGATCCTCAGGGAGCTCATTCCTAGAGAGGTAGGCAAGGAAAGGCTTGGTCCATGGAGCAATTATTTCCATAATTTTGTGGGTCGATGGTGTTATTTCAGTGCATGAGCCCCCGATGATATCGGGACTGTGTTCGGAATCGGGGGTATGATCGGCTCCTGGTCGGTGCTCCCGTTCTCGTCCTGCCACACCACGGATGGCTTGAAGAGCCTTTCCACAGAGGTATTAGGTGGGAAGGGGTCATGTATAGCACCCATGCGAGCAAGGATGTCCGCGGCTTGATTACTCTCTCGAGCCACGTGATGAAACTCGAGACCCAAGAACCAAGCTGATATTTGGAGTACGGTGTTGCGGTAGGCCGCCATCTTCGGATCTTTTGCGCTGAAGTCTCCGTTTATTTGGGACATTGCGAGGTTGGAATCCCCACGCACCTCAAGGCATTGTATGCCCATGGAGACAGCCATTCGGAGACCGTGCAATAGGGCTTCGCATTTGGCTGCATTGTTAGAGTCTATATACAGTATTTGGAGCATGTAACGAACTGTGTCTCCTGTGGGGGATGTCAAGACAACAACAGCCCCCAGTCCGGCTAACATTTTAGAGCCGTCAAAGTGCATCACCTAGTTAGAATACGTGTCATGTTCTTTAGGGAGTTCGGCCTCAGTCCATTCGGCGACGAAGTCAGCCAACACCTGAGATTTAATGGCTCGGCATGGTTTGTATGTTATTTCAGATGGTAGGAGCTCAATGGCCCATTTGGCAATCCTGTCGGTGGCATCCCGGTTGTTTATAATATCATTGAGTGGTACTTCGAAAGCCATCGTGCTTGAGTATTCTTGGGAGTAGTGTCATAGCTTGCGGGATGCCATAAAGACCACATATGCTATCTTCTGATAATGCGAGTATCGGGGTTTGCATGGTGTGAGGACCGTCGATGCGTTATATACTGGTTTCTGGAGTGGGAATTTATGTCCTTCCTCTTGTCGTTCGATGACGAGCACCCCACTCACCACCTGGTGAGTTGCTGATATGTAAAGCAGCATTGGTTCACCGATGTTTGGTGCCGCCAGGATGGGGTTGCTTGCTAGCAAAGTTTTTATTTCCTCCAGCCCTGCTATTGCAGCATCCGTCCACACAAAGTGGTCGGTGCGTCGGACCAGGCGATACAGTGGCAACACCTTTTCTCCTAATCTAGAGATAAAGTGGCTCAAGGCTGCCACGCACCCGGCTAGTTTTTGGACCTGCTTCAGGTCGGTTGGTGTTGCCAATTGTGACAAGGCTTGAATTTTGGCTGGGTTTGCTTCGATTCCCCTATTGGAGACAATAAACCCGAGTAGTTTGCCGGCGGGAACGCCGAAAACACACTTTTCTGGATTGAGCCTTATGTCATATGTTCGGAGGTTGTCGAATGTGAGGCGTAAGTCATCCACCAATGATTCACATGCTTGGTTTTGATGACTACGTCATCTACATATGCCTCCACAGTCTTGCCAATGTTTATTCCAGGCACGTTTGAATCATGCATTGGTAAGTGGCGCCGACATTTTTGAGCCTGAAAGGCATAGTGTTGAAGCAGAAAGGCCCATACGGGGTGATCAATGCCGTTGCGGCTTGGTCGGAGTCCTTCATCTTAATTTGATGGTATCCAGAGTATGCGTCGAGGAAACACAGTAAATCGTGTCCCACGGTTGCATCGATAATCTGGTTGATGCGAGGTAGTGGGAAGGGGTCCTTAGGGCAGGCCTTGTTAAGGTCTTTAAAATCGACACACAGGCGCCAGGATTTATCCTTCTTTGGTACCATGACCAGGTTTGCTAGCCAATCCGGATGTTTGATCTCTTTGATAAACTCGGCTTTGAGTAGTTTGGCCAGCTCCTCCCCCATAGCATGTCGTTTGGGTTCGGAAAATCGCCGGAGCATTTTCTTGACCGGCTTGTATCCCTTCAGTATATTGAGACTATTTTCGGCCAGGGCGCGTGGGATTCCTGGCATATCTAAGGGGTGCTAGGCGAAGATGTCCCAATTCTCACGCAAGAACGCACATAATGCAGCGTCGACCGTCGGGTCCAGCTGCGCCCCAATGGAAACCGTTTTCTTGGGATCCATCGGGTGGACTTGAAATTTGACTATCTCGTCAGTTGGCTTGAAAGAGGTGGATTTGGGCCTTTTGTCAAGAATTACATCATCCCTATCCACTGTGGAACGTAGTGCGGTGAGTTCCTTGCCTGCTAGGGCTTCGGACAATGCCTCAAGGGCCAAGGATGCGGTTTTATTTTCGGCGCGAGTGCTATGTCCGGATCACTAGAGATAGTGATAACACCATTGGGCTTGGGCATTTTGAGCTTCATATACGCGTAATGAGGTATAGCTTGAAAGCGTGTGAATGCATCTCGCCCTAACAGGGCATGATATCCGCTGTTAAAGGAGCCACCTGGAAGATTATCTCTTCGGACCTATAGTTTTCTGGTGTGTCGAATACCACATCCAGCTTAATTTTCCCCCAGCATCTTGCTTCTCTGCTAGGAATGATTCCCCTAAAGGATGTATTGCTCTGCTCAATGCGACTCCTCTCCATTTGCATTTTATTGAGCGTGTCCTCGTAGATGAGGTTCAGTCTGCTGCCACCGTCCATTAGCACTTTAGAGAGCCGAAAACCATCCACAATTGGGTTGAGGACCAGAGCGGCTGGTGCCCAGACTGAGTGGGATCTTGGTTCGTCATTGGCATTAAAAGTAATTGCTATAACATTCCAAGGGTTTATTGTTGCTACATGGCAGACTTCGACAAGGTCGCGAAGCGCCCGTTTGCGTCGATTATTTGATGAGAAGGTCTCGAAGACTGTGAGTACTTCGGGATCGTGTTCCGAAGAGTACTTTTCTGGTGTAGTATTGGCGAGTGTCGGATGTGGGGTTCCGACAAACCCTTAAGGTTCAAACACTGGGGTGCGCGCGAAGTCTTTCCTTCCCACCGATCTACGCCCTAGCTCGCTAAGATCTCGCGGATGAACTCGACGAACTCGCAACACAGAAAGACACGAGGTTTATACTGGTTCGGGCCACCGTTGTGGTGTAATACCCTACTCCAGTGTGGTGGTGGATTGCCTCTAGGGCTGATGATGAACAGTACAAGGGAAGAACTGCCTCCTGAGGTTGAGGTGTTCTTGTGAGTAGACTCTTGATCGGGTTGGATCAAGCTAAGATGAGACGATGTGCCATCCGAGGAGATCCTCTACTATGGTGGCTAACTCTACTTATATAGGCCCTGGTCCTCTTCCCAAATATCGAGCGGGAAGGGAGCCAACAACGGCGGGCCAATTTGAAGGGGGACAGCTAGTACAAGCTATCCTGACAAAAGTGGTCTTCGCCTGCGAAAAGCTCTGGTGGTGACGCCGTCTTGGGCTCCACGATGACCTCCATCTTGCCGTCCTCCTGGTCTTGGTCTCGTTGCACCAATATAACAACCTTTGCCTGACGCCTCGGTACTCTTCGCCTGCGATGGCCTCCTTAGCACCAAAGAGGAAACAAGGACGCTGCGCGCACTGGCGCCCGCCCGGCGCTCACCTGGTGTCATGCGTCATGGCTCACGTCACGAGGGCCTCGTGAGGTTTGCCCCCGCCTTGATATCTCCGCTCCTCGTGAGGCTGCCTGGCTAAGCTACTCCAGAGGAGGTCTTGCGTCATCTGCCTCGCGAGGCTTGGACCCTCGCGAGGGTCTTGGATGCTTTGTTGGTGAAGATGGGCCGTACGGCCTGCTAGCTTAGCCACGCCGTGGGCCGCAGGCAGGCAAGTCTAGGGACCCCCATTCCCAGAACGCCGACAGTGGCCCCCGGGCCCAAGGTGCGCTCGGGCTTGGCTTCGTGGCGAAGCCAAGGGCCAAATTCGGAGCACCGCGGGCCCCCAAAGCCCGTGACCTTGGTTGACGCGTGGCGGTTGATTGGACGTGGGCGTCTCCGCTTCCCCATGCTGCCTCAGCAGCTGCACGACTTGAAAAGTCCCTGCGACATGCAAGGAAAACTGTCATTACCTGCGATCGTAGGAGACGTCAGTTAGCCTTCTCTTGCTATAAATGGGGAGGGGGCGGAGCCCCCGTTGCCCATCTCTTCCTCGCTTGCTTGCTTATTCCTCCTTGCTCCACTGCTGACAACAATGGCGCCCATCAGAAAGTTTTCTACTGAAGAGAAAGGAAAGGCTCCCCGTGATGATCCGGGGCCCCTTCCGCTGAAGAAAAGGTCGAGCCATCGCCGTGATGAAGCGGCAATGCAAGTGGTGTTGAGGCCTTGGTGCGAGCGGCCTCCTCTGGGGTACTCGCTGCCCTCGTACGCCCGAGACGAGGGCTCGAGAGGACGAAGTGACGAGCAGCGCGGCCCATGCCGCATCCGGGGTCGCTGCGCCACGGCGACACGTGCCGTCGCCCCTGGAGTTCACGTTGCGGACTCCTCGCGCGAGTTGGTGTTGTGGGCGCCGATGCCTCCAAGCTCCTGGATCCGCTTCCCACGGTTCTTCTTCGATGTGATGCCGCCGAGGGGGCCTCTCGAGCTCTGGCTGCAGCTCTCCGGCGACCGGAGCGGAGATCGAAGCGGTCCCCACCAGCAAGATCTTCATGACTCGCGGCTGGGGCGAGATCGCGCGGGTCTGCCATGCGAGGGGCGCCCTCGCGATCCACTTCGAGTACGACGGTGTCTCCATGCTCTTCTTCAAGGTCTTCGATGCTGAGGGCCGCTGATAACCCACATGTATAGGGGATCAATTATAGCCTCTTTCGATAAGTAAGAGTGTCGAACCCAACGAGGAGCTAAAGGTAGAACAAATATTCCCTCAAGTTCTATCGACCACCGATACAACTCTACGCACACTTGACGTTCGCTTTACCGGAAACAAGTATGAAACTAGAAGTACTTTGTAGGTGTTGTTGGATAGGTATGCAAGATAATAAAGAGCAAGTAAATATAAAGTAGGGGCTGTTTAGATGAAGACACAACTAAATTAGTTTTAATAAAGAGCTTTTGTCAACAAGAAGGTTATTTGTCCCTAGCAATCGATAACTAGACCGGTAATCATTATTGCAATTCTATTTGAGGGAGAGGCATAAGCTAACATACTTTCTCTACTTGGATCATATGCACTTATGATTGGAACTCTAGCAAGCATCCGCAACTACTAAAGATTCATTAAGGTAAAACCCAACCATAGCATTAAAGCATCAAGTCCCCTTTATCCCATACGCAAACAATCTACTTACTCAGGTCTGTGCTTCTGTCACTCACGCCACCCACCACAAGCAAATCATAAACATATTGCAAACCCTACAGCGGGAATCCCTCACGCTTGCGCGACACGGAGAGCACCATAGGACAACACCAATAATAAAACATACAACTCAAACCAACCACGATCATCAAATAGCCATTAGGACAAAACAGATCTACTCAAACATCATAGGATAGCCATACATCTTTGGGAAATAATATATAGCGTTGAGCACCATGTTTAAGTAGAGATTACAGCGGGTAAGATAGAGGTTACACCGCTGCATAGAGGGGGGAAGAGTTGGTGATGATGGCGGTGAAGTTAGTGGTGAAGATCGCGGTGATGATGATGGCCCCCGGTGGCACTCCGGTGCCACCGGAAGCGAGGGGGAGAGAGCCCCCCTCCTTATTCTTCTTCCTTGACCTCCTACCTATATGGGAGAAGGGTTTCCTCTCTGGTCCATGGCCTCCATGGCGTTGGAGGGGCAAGAGCCCCTCCGAGATTGGATCTATCTCTCTGTCTCTCTCTGGTTCTGCATTATCAGATTCTTCCCTTTCACCGTTTCTTATATTCCCGGAGATCCGTAACTCCGATTGGGATAAAATTTTAACACGATCTCTATCCAGAAATTAGCTTTCTTGCGGTGAAAGAAGGGCTCCAACCGCCTTACGGGGTGGCCACGAGGGTCAGGGGCGCGCCTAACACCCTAGGGCACGCCCCCCTACCTCGTGCCCCCCTCGGACACCGTCTCGCGTGGATTCTTCTTCCCAAAAATCATATATATTCCAAAAAAAATCTCCGTCAAGTTTTATTCCGTTTGGACTCCGTTTGATATGGATATTCTGCCAAACAAAAAACATGCAACAAACAGGAACTGGCACTGGGCACTGGATCAATATGTTAGTCCCAAAAATAATATTAAAAGTTGCCAAAAAGTATATGAAAGTTGAGTAATATTGTCATGCAACAATCAAAAATTATAGATACGACGGAGACGTATCAGCATCCCAAGCTTAATTCCTGCTCATCCTCGAGTAGGTAAATGATAAAAAAGATAATTTTTGATGTGGAATGCTACCTAGCATAATCTTGATCATATGTCTAATCATGGCATGAATATTAAGACACGAGTGATTCAAAGCAATAGTCTATCCTTTGACATAAAAACAATAATACTTCAAGCATACCAACCAAGCAATTATGTCTTATTGAAATAACATAGCCAAAGAAAGCTCGTCCCTACAAAATCATATAGTCTGGCTATGCTCCATCTTCACCACACAAAATATTCACATCATGCACAACCCCGATGACAAGCCAAGCAATTGTTTCATACTTTTGACGTTCTCAAACATTTTCAACTTTCACGCAATACATGAGCGTGAGCCATGGACATAGCACTATAGGTGGAATAGAATATGATGGTGGAGAAGACAAAAAGGAGAAGATAGTCTCACATCAACTAGGCGTATCAATGGGCTATGGAGATGCCCATCAATAGATATCAATGTGAGTGATTAGGGATTGTCATGCAACGGATGCACTAGAGCTATAAATGTATGAAAGCTCAACAAAAGAAACTAGTGGGTGTGCATCCAACTCGCTTGCTCACGAAGACCTAGGGCACTTGAGGAGGCCCATCATTGGAATATACAAGCCAAGTTCTATAATGAAAGATTCCCACTAGTATATGAAAGTGACGACATAGGAGACTCTCTATCATGAAGATCATGGTGCTACTTTGAAGCATAAGTGTGGTAAAAGGATAGTAGCATTGTCCCTTTTAATTTTTTTAATTTTTTATTTGGCCTTTCTTTTTTTATTTGGCCTTCCCTTTTTTATTTGGCATTTCTCTTTTTTATTTGGCCTTTCTTTCTCTTTTTTTTGGGACAATGCTCTATTGAATGATGATCATCACACTTCTATTTATTTACAACTCGATTATACAACTCGATACTAGAACAAAGATGACTCTATATGAATGCCTCTGGCGGTGTACCGGGATGTGCAATGATCTAGCGTAGCAATGACATCAAAAAACGGACAAGCCATGAAAACATCATGCTAGCTATCTTACGATCATGCAAAGCAATATGACAATAAATGCTCAAGTCATGTATATGATGATGATGGAAGTTGCATGGCAATATATCTCGGAATGGCTATGGAAATGCCATGATAGGTAGGTATGGTGGCTGTTTTGAGGAAGGTATATGGTGGGTTTATGGTACCGGCGAAAGTTGCGCGGTACTAGAGAGGCTAGCAATGGTGGAAGGGTGAGAGTGCGTATAATCCATGGACTCAACATTAGTCATAAAGAACTCACATACTTATTGCAAAAATCTATTAGTCATCAAAACAAAGTACTACGTGCATGCTCCTAGGGGGATAGATTGGTAGGAAAAGACCATCGCTCGTCCCCGACCTCCACTCATAAGGAAGACAATCAATAAACACCTCATGCTCCGACTTCGTTACATAACGGTTCACCATACGTGCATGCTACGTGACTTGCAAACCTCAACACAAGTATTTATCAATTTCACAATTACTCGACTAGCATGACTCTAATATCACCATCTTTATATCACAAAACTATTGCAAGGAATCAAACATATCATATTCAGCGATCTACAAGTTTATGTAGGATTTTATGACTAACCATGTGAATGACCAGTTCCTGTCATTTCTCTAAATAGATATAAGTGAAGCACGAGAGTTTAATTCTTTCTACAAAAGATATGCCCCTCTCTAACAAGTATAAGTGAAGAAAAAGAGCATTCTACAAATGGCGGTTGTCTAAGTGAAGAGAAACAGGCAATCCAAACTTCAAATGATATAAGTGAAGCACATGAAGCATTCTATAAAGCCATACTCAAAAGATATAAGTGAAGTGTAAAGAGCATTATATAAATCAACCAAGGACCATCTCATGCCAGCACGGTGCATAAAAAAAATAAAAACCTAAATGCAAAAGACGCTCCAAGACTTGCACATATCGCATGAATGAAACGAATCCAAAAACATACCGATATTTGTTGAAGAAAGTGGGGATGCCTCCCCAGCATCCCCAAGCTTAGACGCTTGAGTCTCCTTGAATATTTACTTGGGGTACCTCGGGCATCCCCAAGCTTGATCTCTTGCCTCTCTTCCTTCTTCTCACATCAAAACCTTCTCAATCATCGAACACTTCATCCACACAAAACTTCAACAGAAAACTCGGTAAGATCCATTAGTATAATAAAGCAAATCACTACTCTAAGTACTGTTGCAAACCAATTCATATTTTGTTTTTGCATTGTGTCTACTGTAATATAACTTTTTCATGGCTTAATACACTGATATAAATTGATAGGTTCATCAAAACAAACAAACGATGCATCAAAAACAGAATCTGTCTAAAACAGAACAGTCTGTAGGAATATGAACATTCACCATACTTATGATATTTGAAAAATTCTACCAAAATTAGGAAAAATAAAAAATTTGTATATGAAGACAGTGCAAAAAGAATCAGAACCATTTGACGTTCCAGCTAAAAACGTAAAATCGCGCACTATAACCAAAGTTTCTGTCCTGCACCGTACAAACCATCAAGCAAATGTAAACATCATAAAGGCAAACCTTGGCACGTTATTTTTTATAATACAATGAAATTGTACAAGGGGATAATTATTTTTGTTGAAAGGTTTCTGTAATTAAGATTCACAAAGTTGCCGTGAGCATGAACAAAGTTCAAGGAGCTCTCCCACTTCAACAGTGCTTACCTTTCTCACTTTCACTTTCCTTTTTGAAAAGTTTTGGGTTCCCCTCTTTATTTTTGTTATTTTTAAACTATATGAAAGCACTCAACAGAAATAAATGACTCTCTAAAACTTTCGGGTTGTCTCCCTGGCAGTGCTTTCTTTAAAGCCATTAAGCTAGGCATATAGTGCTCAAGTAATGAATCCACCCGGATCCCAAGGTATATCAAAGCCAATTTTAATTAACAATGATTTGTAATTTAGTAGTGAGCACAAGGTAACATATATCATGTAATGACGAAGTCTAACTCTCTTCCTATGCATCGGCATGTCATAAAAGAACAATTCATGCACACCTAGTAAAGGTCAATGCATAGTATAAACAGTTTCTTGCAATTTTATCATGTGGGAAGCATAGAGAGGTGGAGATATAGTCCCTCTCTCATAATAATTGCAAGTAGGAGCAGAAAACACATGCATATTATATTCATCAAAATCATCATGTGCAATGGTAAAAGGCAACCCATCAATATAATCCTTAATAAGTGCAAACTTCTCCAATATAGTGTAGTCGGGAGAATTCAAAAAGATAATAGGACTATATGTGTGGGTGCAATAGCAACAATTTCATGTTTAACATAAGGAACTATAGCAAGTTCATCTCCATAAGCATAATTCATATTGGCATCTTGGCCACAAGCATAGCAAGCATCATCAAAAAGGGATATTTCAAGAGAATCAACGGGATCATAACAATCATCATAGCAATCATCCTTCGGTAAGCACGAAGGGGAATTAAATAATGTATGAGTTGAAGAGTTACTCTCATTAGAAGGTGGGCACGGGTAGCTAATCCGCTCTTCCTCCTTTTGTTCTTTGCTCTCTTCCTCATCTTTTTCATCCAATGAGCTCACAGTTTCATCAATTTCTTCTTCCATAGACTCCTGCAAAATATTAGTCTCTTCTTGGACAGTAGAGTATTCCTCAATATATGGTTTAACATAAGCATTAGAAGCATAATTCTCATAACAATATTCAAGTATGGCAAAATTTTCAGATTTGTGAAGAGTAGCATCATACTTTTCAATCAAAGAAGCAATTTCAAAAGCACCCTTAAAAGCAACAAATTCTTCAATTTGTTGAACATCGTAGTAATTATAAACACCCTTAGCATACGACGATATGATTCCATTATTACTAAACTCACATTGATAGGAGAGGTGTTTCTTAGGGTCTTCAGAACAACAAGTATAATCATATATTTCACATAAATTCCAAGCATAGCATTGCAAACGTTGAATTTGACCCCATAATAGTTTCCCTTTTTCAGATATACGGTATCGCACATAACAAGCATGCTCATCTAAGGATTTGCCCACAACTAAGCTAGTTGGGGTTTCAGCACGAGCACATAGGGATCGAAGATGATCCAAGTAATAAGCTTCAGTAGTGTGATAGATTTTGATTGGTTCTTCAACCATTGGTTCAGTAGGTACAACTAATTTTTATGGTATTTTGCGTTTCCTACCCATAACTAAAGATAGAAAACAACTAAGAACAGCAAATAAAAATTACTTAGTGATAAAGCAAACAAGCACACACGAGAATATTCACCCCACGCTATTGCTCCGCGACAACGGCGCCAGAAAAAGGTCTTGATAACCCACAAGTATAGGGGATCAATTGTAGCCTCTTTCGATAAGTAAGAGTGTCGAACCCAATGAGGAGCTAAAGGTAGAACAAATATTCCCTCAAGTTCTATCGACCACCGATACAACTCTACGCACACTTGACGTCCGCTTTACCAGAAACAAGTATGAAACTAGAATTACTTTGTAGGTGTTGTTGGATAGGTATGCAAGATAATAAAGAGCAAGTAAATATAAAGTATGGGATGTTTAGATGAAGACACAACTAAATTAGTTTTAGTAAAGAGCTTTTGTCAACAAGAAGGTTATTTGTCCCTAGCAATCGATAACTAGACCAGTAATCATTATTGCAATTTTATTTGAGGGAGAGGCATAAGCTAACATACTTTCTCCACTTGGATCATATGCACTTATGATTGGAACTCTAGCAAGCATCCGCAACTACTAAAGATTCATTAAGGTAAAACCCAACCATAGCATTAAAGCATCAAGTCCCCTTTATCCCATACACAAACAATCTACTTACTCGGGTCTGTGCTTCTGTCACTCACGCCACCCACCATAAGCAAATCATAAACATATTGCAAACCCTACAGCGGGGATCCCTCATGCTTGCGCGACATGGAGAGCACCATAGGACAGCACCAATAATAAAACATACAACTCAAACCAACCACGATCATCAAATAGCCATTAGGACAAAATAGATCTACTCAAACATCATAGGATAGCCATACATCATTGGGAAATAATATATATCATTGAGCACCATGTTTAAGTAGAGATTACAGCGGGTAAGAGAGAGGTTACACCGCTGCATAGAGGGGGGAAGAGTTGGTGATGATGGCGGTGAAGTTGTTGGTGAAGATCGCGGTGATGATGATGGCCCCCGGTGGCACTCCGGTGCCACCGGAAGCGAGGGGGAGAGAGCCTCCCTCCTTCTTCTTCTTCCTTGACCTCCTCCCTAGATGGGAGAAGGGTTTCCCCTCTGGTCCATGGCTTCCATGGCGTGGGAGGGGTGAGAGCCCCTCCGAGATTGGATCTATCTCTCTGTCTCTCTCTGGTTATGCGTTCTCAGATTCTTCTCTTTCACCGTTTCTTATATTCCCGGAGATCCATAACTCCGATTGGGCTGAAATTTTAACACGACCTCTATCCAGAAATTAGCTTTCTTGCGGCGAAAGAAGGGCTCCAACCGCCTTATGGGGTGGCCACGAGGGTCAGGGGCGCGCCTGACACCCTGGGACGTGCCCCCCTACCTCGTGCCCCCCTCGGACACCGTCTCGCGTGGATTCTTCTTCCCAAAAATCATATATATTCCAAAAAAAATCTCCATCAAGTTTTATTCCATTTGGACTCTGTTTGATATGGATATTCTGCGAAACAAAAAACATGCAACAAACAGGAACTGGCACTGGGCACTGGATCAATATGTTAGTCCCAAAAATAATATAAAAAGTTGCCAAAAAGTATATGAAAGTTGAATAATATTGGCATGGAACAATCAAAAATTATAGATACGACGGAGGCGTATCAGCCGCCGCCTGGAGTGCTGCTCCAGAGAGGAGCGTGAGGCTGACGCGCGTCCCGCTTGCAGCCACTCCAGCAGCAGCAGCCCTTGGGAGTCCAGCAGCTCTCCTGAGCTCTATGAGACTCCGGAGACGAGCGATGACAGCAACGTGCCCCCGAGCTCTCGTCGCGCTTGGAGCGGAGCTGCGGCGTCCGACCATCGCCGCCGCTGATCTGGATGGGGTTGGCGCCGGCCTCCCGTGGCCCATTGTTGATGATGGTGTCCACCACGGAAGGATGTAGATAGGATTCCCCTTAGTATTAGCTTTTGTTTCCTGCGATGAATCATGAATTACCCCGTGGGGGCATGTAATGATCCGTAATGTCTTTTGTGCTTATCTTCCTTGTTATGAGATTTTGGTGAACACATGTCCCGTTAGGGCTCGGTCCCCTCTTTCTTTCCTCGCGATAGCTTGTTGCTCTACGCCGACAGGTCCCGGTCCCCAGGCAGGCTACAGCCGTCGTTGGTATGCCAGGTTGCGTGCCGTGGTCAAGGCCAGGAGGTGTGTGGCCCGAGGTCCAGTAAGAGCCCCTGAGGCGCGATGCTCAGGAGGTCCCCCTTAGTGCTCAAGCAGCCATGGTAAGGCGAGAAAGGGAGTTGATGTGGCCGCAACAGGGTTGCGACAAGGCGTGGGTGACCATTAGGCCCAAACGTTTAGCCGATCCGAGTGCTAGACTTATCTTGTTGATCTTGTGGCGACTCCTGACGTTGTGCTAGGGCTTCGCGTCTACTCGTGCGGCATAGCTAGGCCGGCCCATACGAGTTTCCCTCCCCTCATGCTCTCCTTAGTGCTCTATGTCCTCAGGTCCCGGCCCTCGAGCAAGCTCAGCCGCCGCTGGTATGCCAGGTCGCGATGCCGTGCTCAAGGGCAGGGGGTGAGGGCTGGAGAGCCAGTAAGAGCTCCTGAGTCGCGATGCTCAGGAGCCCCCCTTTTAACGCGCAAGCGAATTGCACGAGAGAAAAGGAGACTCGCGGTGCCACCTGCTATTCTTCCCGCGGGGTCCCTGTGAACAGGCACAAGAAGAACATGGTTTTCCATTACAGGCGTCAGCCTGCCGCTGGTTGGTCCGGATGTAGTGAAAGCACTGAGGGCCTGGTGAGGTGACATGCGCGGGGCGTGCCACTAGCCAGAGCTCGACGCTTAGATTTGTCGACGTGGCAGGGACGGACCCATGCACCAGCGACGTGCCTGTGAGGAGGCCCCGTGGGAGGCAATGATCGAGTAGGTGATAACCGTGGGCAGGTTAAGCAGGGAAGGAAAATCAGCTTGGATAAATGCAGGAAGATACATGCCACCGGGTCCGGCCCGAGCGGCTTGGGGATGATGCAGCCTGAGGGGCGCCCCCAACAAGGTAAGCTAAAGACATAAGCAAAAGGGATACATGCCGCAGGGACGGACCCACGTGGCCTGGGAATAATGCAGCCCGAGGGGCGCTCCTAGCTAAACGAGCTTGGAAGATGTCACCTGGTTCTGTAGAAGAAGTAGAGTTGGTGCAGCTGAAGGCGTGTGTTGAAGAAATGACTCCTCATGAGCCGCCAGAACCCTGAGCCTCGGGAGGCTCTGGGGGCTCAGGAGGTTCCCTGAAGACCGTCTCCATCTCCTCCAGAACGGCGTGGTACCTAGCTTCCTGAGCCACCAGGACACGTCGCATGTTGCGCTGATAGGTCGATGTCATGCTCGGCAAGCCAAAAGGCATACGAATGTAGCTGTGCGGCGGGCCCTCGCAGCGGCCCACACGTGAAGGCCAGAAACGCTCCTGAGATGCGGCTATGTTGATCCCTGGGACGTCGATGCAGACATGCAGCCCAGCATCCTCGCCAGGATGCGGAGCTGCGCCTCGTGGGTGGCTGTCGCCGCGCATGGCTCTTGCTTCTTGCAGTTCCTGGGTGGTCTTGGTGATAAACTCCTGAGTGGTGGGCACTCCTTGCCCTGTGCTCTCCTGAGGGTCACGTGTCGCGAAGCACGCCTCCAAGTGGTGCCCAAGTGCCTCGCTCGCGAGGTTGGCAAGGTCCGAGGCCCTCCAGAAGAGAGCCCCGAGCTCTGCTTGAGGAGGGCGCCGGGCGCGCCTTCCTATGCGATGGAGGGAGGCGCCCCTGGAGTGGGCGCTGGTCCTGACGAGGCTCCTGCCGTGACACCATCCTCCTGAGGTCCTGCACGGTGCGGCTTCTTCTTCTTTGGGATGGCCTCCAGAGGGCCTTCATTTCTGCTGTCGGGGTCGTCGGTTGCTGCGGCTTGAAAGGCGCGCTCGAGGGAGCACACCGCATCCCTCTCTTCACACGGGACCGTGATGATTCCTCCGCTTCCTGGCATCTTGAGAACGTTGTAGCCGTGATGAGTGGCTGCCATGAACTTCGCCAGGGCTAGATACCCAAGGATGGCATTGTACGTCAGGCGGATATGCGCAACGTCAAAGTTGATGAGCTCAGTGTGGTAGTTCTTGCGCTCCCCGAAGGTGACAGGCAGGCGGACCTATCCTATCGGTGTGGTGGAGCCGTCGGTCACTCCTGAGAAAGGCTTTGTGAGCTGGAGCTGTTCATAAGGCACTTGGAGGTTGTCGAACGTGTCGACGGACAAGATGTTGAGCCCTGCGGCACCGTCGATGAGGGTCTTGGTGACCTGCACATTGCTGATGACTGGGGAACACAGCATAGGGAGGGCACCAGCGGTGGCTGCACACTTGAGCCGATCCGCCGAGTTGAAAGTGATGGCGCATTGGGACCACCTGAGCAGGCGCGTAGCCTCAAGTTTGGGGAGCGCCACGTTCACCTCGTGAGTGAACTGTTTGAAGGTGCGCTGAGAGGCTGGGGCCTGGGCGCCGCCCAAGATGTAGGCGATCGCACGCGGCTCCTGGAAGCCCCCAGCGCCCTCGTCTTGGTGGTGGTCGTCGTTCCTTCTTGGTGGCGGCAGCGGGGGAAGACCGGCGTTGCCCTGGGGGCGATCTTCACGCGGCGGGTCCCTCCAGGCGCCCTCGCGAGGTTGGTACTGCCAGCGGCCCTCACAAGGCCGGTCGCGCCACTCCTGGCGCGGGCCACGGTCGTCCCAGCGTCCGCCTCCATGTCCTCCTCCGCGATCGTAGCCCCGGTCGTTGCGCTCGGGGCGTCGACCGTAGCGTCCTTCACGTATGGCTCTGAGCTCTTGACAGTCACTGGTGTTGTGGGTGTTTAGGTTGTGGAAGGCGTAGAACGGTCGGTCGTTCTTGGATGACTCGGGCTGATCTCCGCCCCGCTTGATGTAGGGCTCCGCTGCGAGCACAGCTGCTTCCTTGCGCTTCACGTCCTTGGCCTTGGCCTTCTTCTCCTCCGCGCCCACAGCTAGCGGCTCAAGGAGAGAGAGGCGCCCCTCCTCAGCTCTTCCGCAGTTGGTCGCCAGGTTGAATAGCTCCTGAGATGTGCAGAGCTCCTCGTGGATGGCGAGCTCTTCCTTCATCTTGACATCACGGACGCTGTCGGAGAACAAGGAGATGATGGCCTCGTCCGTGACCTTGGGGATCTTGAGGCGGGTGTTGTTGAAGCACTGGATGTACTTCTGGAGGGTCTCTCCTGGTTGTTGCCTGATGCAGCGTAGATCACCCATGGCCGGTGGGCGGTCGCGAGTGCCCTGGAAGTTGGCGACGAAGCGGTCGCACATCTCGTCCCAAGAGGAGATCGAGTCGTGCTGCAGGTTCAGGAGCTAGGAGTAAGATCCATCCTTGAGAGCCATGGGAAACTAGTTCGTCATGACCTTTTCGTCGCTGTTGGCCACTTCGATGCTCAGCTCATAGAGCCGCAGGAACTCTGCAGGGTCGGTGGTACCGTCATAGCGAGGGGGCAGATCCGGCTTGAACTTGCCCGGCCAGGTGACGCTACGCAGCTCGGGGGTAAAGGTGCGGCAGCCAGCCGTGGTTGCCGGGGCCCGCTTCGGAGGTGGAGCTTGGTCTTGACGAGGTCCGCACTGCACCGCTACGGGCGGTGCGCGGTCTTGACGAGGTGGTGCGGGGAGCGCAGGTGCAGCTTCTCACGGCCACGGAATTTCTTGGCAGCTTCTCTCTTCGCGCGCGGACGCCGGGCGCGGCGGATCATGCCGCAGAGCCGTGCGCCTTGGTGCCAAGGCGCTTGGGGCAAAGGTGGTGGAGGCACGCCACGTGCCCCGTCGCCCACGACTGGTTGAGGGGGAGGCAGAGAGTGGGACGACGCCGGAGAGCCCCCTGCGGCACGAACGAGCTCGGCGACGTGGTCGAGCCACTCCTCGTAGAGGTCGTCAACGGGGCGGTAGCACAGGAGCTCGTTCGTCGCAAGGAGCGCGGCCCGTGCCTCCATGGGACCGTGGTGCGCGTGAGACGAAGAACCGGCAGGGGTCAGCGATGGAGTGGCGGTGCGGCTGTCCTACCACACCGAAGGATGCAGCGAGGACGCCTGCTGCTCGTTCACGCCAGGCCGGTGGTAGCGTTGGCGGCGGGAGACGGAGAACGGCGATGTGGCCCGCCGACGGGAGCCGTCTGAGCGACACGGGCGGTGAGGGCAGCCCGACGCTCAGCTCGAGCACGGCGAGCGTCCGCCATGGAGACGACGGAGTGACAGAGTGACGAACTGATGGGAGGGAAGCTACGGCGCACCCCTACTCAGCGTGCCAAATGTCGGATGTGGGGTTTCAGCAAACCCTTAAGGTTCGAACACTGGGGTGCGCATGAAGTCTTTCCTTCACACCGATCTACGCCCTAGCTTGCTAAGATCTCGCGGACGAACTCGCAACACAGAAAGACAAGAGGTTTATACTGGTTCGGGTCACCGTTGTGGTGTAATACCATACTCCATTGTGGTGGTGGATTGCCTCTAGGGCTGATGATGAACAGTACAAGGGAAGAACTGTCTCTGAGGTTGAGGTGTTCTTGTGAGTAGGCTCTTGATCGGGTTGGATCAAGCTAAGATGAGATGATGTGCCATCCGAGGAGATCCTCTACTATGGTGGCTAACTCTACTTATATAGGCCCTGGTCCTCTTCCCAAATATCGAGAGGGAAGGGAGCCAACAACGGCGGGCCAATTTGAAGGGGGACAGCTAGTACAAGATATCCTGACAAAAGTGGTCTTCGCCTGCGAAAAGCTCTGGTGGTGACGCCGTCTTGGGCTCCATGATGACCTCCATCTTGTCATCCTCCTGGTCTTGGTCTCGTTGCACCAATATAGCAACCTTTGCCTGATGCCTCGGTACTCTTCGCTTGCGCTGGCCTCCTTAGCACCAAAGAGGAAACAAGGACGCTGCGTGCGCTGGCGCCCGCCTGGCGCCCGCCTGGTGTCGTGCGTCATGGCTCACGTCATGAGGGCCTCGTGAGGTTTGCCCCGCCTTGATATCTCTGCTCCTCGTGAGCCTGCCTGGCTAGGCTACTCCAGAGAAGGTCTTGTGTCGTCCGCCTCGCGAGGGTCTTGGATGCTTTGTTGGTGAAGATGGGTCGTACGGCCTGCTGGCTTAGCCACGCCGTGGGCCGCAGGCAGGCAAGTCTGGGGACCCCCGTTCCTAGAACACCGACAGCAAGGATACCCTCACCGCTCTTGGCCACCTGCCGGAGTATCCAACATGCTCGTAGGCAGTGAGTTGGTTCGGTATTTGGCGTCGTATGTATTTGACAGGGTCTGTCGAGCCATTCTTCGAAGACAGTTCTGTGTCCCGTAAAGGGCTTGAATTTCTTCTCCATGGTATGGTGGTTAGGTTCCCTGTGAGGTGTTGGGGAACGTAGCAGAATTTTAAAATTTTCTACGCATCACCAAGATCAATCTATGGAGTCATCTAGCAACGAGGGAGAGAGGATTGCATCTACATACCCTTGTAGATCACGCGCGGAAGCGTTCAAGAGAACGGGGTTGATGGAGTCGTACTCGACGTGATCCAAATCACCGATGACCTAGTGCCGAACGGACGGCACCTCCGCATTCAACACACGTACGGTTGGGAAGACGTCTCCTCCAACTTGATCCAGCAAGGGGGAAGGAGAGGTTGATGAAGATCCAGCAGCACGACGGCATGGTGGTGGAAGCAACGGTGATCTCGGCAGGGCTTCGCCAAGCGCAAGGAGACGGAGGAGTGTCACGGGAGGGAGAGGGAGAGGCCAGGGGCTTGGGTGCGACTGCCCTCCCTCCCCCCACTATATATAGGGTGCCTAGGGGGGGCGCCGTCCCTAGGAGATCCAATCTCCTAGGGGGCGGCGGCCAAAGGGGGTGCCTTGCCCCCCAAGGCAAGGGTGGCGCCCCCACCCCTAGGGTTTCCAACCCTAGGCGCAGGGGGAGGCCCAAGGGGGGCGAACCAGCCCACTAGGGGCTGGTTCCCCTCCCACTTCAGCCCATGGGGCCCTCCGAGATAGGTGGCCCCACCCGGTGGACCCCCGGGACCCTTCCGGTGGTCCCAGTACAATACCGATTACCCCCGAAACTTTCCCGATGGCCGAAACTTGACTTCCTATATATAAATCTTCATCTACGGACCATTCTGGAACTCCTCGTGACGTCCGGGATCTCATCCGGGACTCCGAACAACTTTCAGGTTACCGTATGCTAATATCTCTACAACTCTAGCGTCACCAAACCTTAAGTGTGTAGACCCTATGGGTTCGGGAGACATGCAGACATGACCGAGACGCTTCTCCGGTCAATAACCAACAGCGGGATCTGGATACCCATGTTGGCTCCCACATGCTCCTCGATGATCTCATCATATGAACCACGATGTCGATGATTCAATCAATCCGTATACAATTCCCTTTGTCAATTGGTACGTTACTTGCCCGAGACTCGATCGTCGGTATCCCAATACCTCGTTCAATCTCGTTACCGGCAAGTAACTTTACTCATGCCGTAATGCATGATCCCATGATCAACCACTTGGTCACATTGAGCTCATTATGATGATGCATTACCGAGTGGGCCCAGAGATACCTCTCCGTCATACGGAGTGACAAATCTCAGTCTCAATTCGTGCCAACCCAACAGACACTTTCGGAGATACCTGTAATGTACCTTTATAGTCATCCAGTTACGTGTGACGTTTGGCACACCCAAGGCACTCCTATGGTATCCGGGAGTTGCACAATCTCATGGTCTAAGGAAATGATACTTGACATTCAGAAAAGCTACAGCAAACGAACTACACAATCTTTGAGCTAAGCTTAGGATTGGGTCTTGTCCATCACATCATTCTCCTAATGATGTGATCCCGTTATCAATGACATCCAATGTCCATAGTCAGGAAACCATGACTATCTATTGATCAATGAGCTAGTCAACTAGAGGCTTACTAGGGACGTGTTGTGGTCTATGTATTCAAACATGTATTACGATTTCCGGATAACACAATTATAGCATGAATAATAGACAATTATCATGAACAAAGAAATATAATAATAACCATTTTATTATTGCCTCTAGGGCATATTTCCAACAGTCTCCCACTTGCACTAGAGTCAATAGTCTAGTTACATTGTGATGAATCAAACACCCATGCAGTTCTGGTGTTAATCATGTTTTGCTCTAGGGAGAGGTTTAGTCAATGGATCTGCCACATTCAGGTCCGTATGTACTTTACAAATCTATATGTCTCCATTTTGAACACTTTCACGAATGGAGTTGAATCGACGCTTGATATGCCTGGTCTTCCTGTGAAACCTGGGCTCCTTGGCAAGGGCAATAGCTCCAGTGTTGTCACAGAAGAGAGTCATCGGGCCCGACGCATTGGGTATGACTCCTAGGTCGGTAATGAACTCCTTCACCCAGACTGCTTCTTGTGCTGCCTCCGAGGCTGCCATGTACTCTGCTTCACATGTAGATCCCGCCACAACGCTTTGCTTGCAACTGCACCAGCTTACTGCCCCACCATTCAAAATATACACGTATCCGGTTTGTGACTTAGAGTCATCCAGATCTGTGTCGAAGCTAGCATCGACGTAACCCTTTACGACAAGCTCTTCGTCACCTCCATAAATGAGAAACATTTCCTTAGTCCTTTTCAGGTACTTCAGGATATTCTTGACCGCTGTCCAGTGTTCCATGCCGGGATTACTTTGGTACCTTCCTACCAAACTTATGGCAAGGTTTACATCAGGTCTGGTACACAGCATAGCATACATGATAGACCCTATGGCCGAGGCATAGGGGACGACACTCATCTTTTCTCTATCTTCTGCCGTGGTCGGGCATTGAGCCGTGCTCAATCTTGTACCTTGCAACATAGGCAAGAACCCCTTCTTTGACTGATCCATTTTGAACTTCTTCAATACCTTGTCAAGGTACGTACTCTGTTAAAGACCAATGAGGCGTCTCGATCTATCTCTATAGATCTTGATGCATAATATATAAGCAGCTTCTCCAAGGTCCTTCATTGAAAAACACTTGTTCAAGTAGGCCTTTATGCTTTCCAAGAATTCTATATCATTTCCCATCAACAGTATGTCATCCACATACAATATGAGAAATGCTACATAGCTCCCACTCACTTTCTTGTAAATGCAGGCTTCTCCATAAGTCTGCGTAAACCCAAACGCTTTGATCATATGATCAAAACGAATGTTCCAACTCCGAGATGCTTGCACCAGCCCATAAATCGAGCGTTGGAGGTCGACAAAACCTTCCGGCTGCATCATATACAATTCTTCCTTAAGGAAACCATTAAGGAATGCCGTTTTGACGTCCATTTACCATATCTCATAATCATAGAATGCGGAAATTGCTAACATGATTCGGATGGACTTCAGCTTCGCTACGGGTGAGAAGGTCTCATCGTAGTCAACCCCTTGAACTTGTCGATAACCCTTAGCGACAAGCCGAGCTTTATAGATGGTTACGTTACCATCCGCGTATGTCTTCTTCTTAAAGATCCATTTATTTTCTATGGCTCGCCGATCATCGGGCAAGTCAGTCAAAGTCCATACTTTGTTTTCAGACATGGATCCTATCTTGGATTTCATGGCTTCCAGCCATTTGTCAAAATCTGGGCCAGTCATCGCTTCTTCATAGTTCGAAGGTTCACCGTTGTCTAAAAACATGATTTCCAAGACAGGGTTGCCGTACCACTCTGGTGCGGAACGTGTCCTTGTGGACCTACGAAGTTCAGTAATAACTTGATCTGAAGTTTCATGATCATCATCATTAAATTCCTCTCTAGTCGGTGCAGGCACCTCAGGAACATTTTCTTGAGCTATGCCACTTACCGGTTCAAGAGGTAATATTTCATCAAGTTCTACTTTCCTCCCACTTATTTCTTTTGAGAGAAACTCTTTCTCTAGAAAGGACCCATTCTTGGCAACAAAGATCTTGCCTTCGGATCTGAGGTAGAAGGTATACCCAACAGTTTCTTTAGGGTATCCTATGAAGACGCATTTTTCCGACTTGGGTTCGAGCTTTTCAGGTTGAAGTTTCTTGACATAAGCATCGCATCCCCAAACTTTTAGAAACAACGGCTTAGGTTTCTTCCCAAACCATAATTCATACGGTGTTGTCTCCACGGATTTCGACGGAGCCCTATTTAAAGTGAATGCGGCAGTCTCTAAAGCATAGCCCCAAAATGACAGCGGTAAATCGGTAAGAGACATCATAGATCGCACCATATCCAATAGAGTGCGATTACGACGTTCGGACACACCATTACGCTGAAGTGTGCCAGGCGGCGTGAGTTGTGAAACTATTCCACATTTTCTTAAGTGTGTGCCAAATTCGTGACTCAAGTATTCTCCCCCATGATCTGATCGCAAGAACTTGATTTTCTTCTCACATTGATTCTCAACCTCACTCTAAAATTCCTTGAACTTTTCAAAGGTCTCAGACTTGTGTTTCATTAAGTAGACATACCCATATCTACTTAAGTCATCAGTGAGGGTGAGAACATAACGATAGCCA
Organism: Triticum aestivum; assembly: GCF_018294505.1. NCBI lineage: Eukaryota > Viridiplantae > Streptophyta > Magnoliopsida > Poales > Poaceae > Triticum > Triticum aestivum. The sequence continues at coordinate 129,403,438 of NC_057794.1, forward strand.
CCGCGAGCCTCAACACTCATTGGACCGCACACATCAGTATGTATGATTTCCAATAAGTTGGTTGCTCGCTCCATTGTTCCTGAGAACGGAGTCTTGGTCATTTTACCCATGAGGCATGGTTCGCACGTGTCAAATGATTCGTAATCAAGAGACTCTAAAAGTCCATCTGCATGGAGCTTCTTCATGCGTTTGACACCTATGTGACCAAGGCGGCAGTGCCACAAGTATGTGGGACTATCATTATCAACCTTACATCTTTTGGTATTCACACTATGAATATGTGTAACATTACGCTCGAGATTCATTAAGAATAAACCATTCACCATTGGAGCATGACCATAAAACATATCTCTCATATAAATAGAACAACCATTATTCTCGGATTTAAATGAGTAGCCATCTCGAATTAAACGAGATCCTGATACAATGTTCATGCTCAAAGCTGGCACTAAATAACAATTATTGAGGTTTAAAACTAACCCCGTAGGTAAATGTAGAGGTAGCGTGCCGACGGCGATCACATCGACCTTGGAACCATTCTCGACGCGCATCGTCACCTCGTCCTTCGCCAGTCTCCGCTTATTCCGCAGCTCCTACTTTGAGTTACAAAGGTGAGCAACCGCACCGGTATCAAATACCCAGGAGCTACTACGAGTACTGGTAAGGTACACATCAATCACATGTACCTTTAGTGTTGTCGGCCTTCTTGTCCGCTAAGTATTTGGGGTAGTTCCGCTTCCAGTGACCACTTCCCTTGCAATAAAAGCACTCAGTCTCGGGCTTGGGTCCATTCTTTGGCTTCTTCCCAGCAGCTTGCTTACCAGGCGCGGCAACTCCCTTGCCGTCCTTCTTGAAGTTCTTCTTACCCTTGCCTTTCTTGAACTTAGTGGTTTTATTCACCATCGACACTTGATGTTCCTTTTTGATTTCCACCTCTGCTGATTTCAGCATTGAATATACCTCAGGAATGGTCTTTTCCATCCCCTGCATATTGAAGTTCATCACAAAGCTCTTGTAGCTTGGTGGAAGCGACTGAAGGATTCTGTCAATGACCGCGTCATCCGGGAGATTAACTCCCAGCTGAGTCAAGCGGTTATGCAACCCAGACATTTTGAGTATGTGCTCACTGACAGAACTATCTTCCTCCATCTTATAGCTGAAGAACTTGTCGGAGACTTCATATCTCTCGACCCAGACATGAGCTTGGAAAACCATTTTCAGCTCTTCGAACATCTCATATGCTCCGTGTCTCTCAAAACGCTTTTGGAGCCCCGGTTCTAAGCTGTAAAGCATGCCGCACTGAACGAGGGAGTAATCATCAGCACGTGACTGCCAAGCGTTCATAACGTCTTGGTTCTCTGGGACATGTGCGTCAGCTAGCGGTGCTTCTAGGACATAATCTTTGTTGGCAGCTATGAGGATGATCCTTAGGTTCCGGACCCAGTCCGTATAGTTGCTGCCATCGTCTTTCAGCTTGGTTTTCTCTAGGAACGCGTTGAAGTTGAGGACAACGTGGGCCATTTGATCTACAAGACATATTGTAAAGATTTTAGACTAAGTTCATGATAATTAAGTTCATCTAATCAAATTATTCAATGAACTCCCACTCAGATAGACATCCCTCCAGTCATCTAAGCGTACCATGATCTGAGTTAACTAGGTCGTGTCTGATCATCACGTGAGACGGACTAGCCAACATCGGTGAACATCTTCATGTTGATCGTATCTCCTATACGACTCATGCTCGACCTTTCGGTCTTCCGTGTTCCGAGGCCATGTCTGTACATGCTAGGCTCGTCAAGTCAACCTAAGTGTATTGCGTGTGTAAATGTGGCTTACACCCGTTGTATTCGAACATTAGAATCTATCACACCCGATCATCACGTGGTGCTTCGAAACAACGAACCTTCCCAACGGTGCACAGTTAGGGGGAACACTTTCTTGAAATTATTACGAGGGATCATCTTATTTAAGCTACCGTCGTTCTAAGCAAATAAGATGTAAAACATGATAAACATCACATGCAATCAAATAGTGACATGATATGGCCAATATCATTTGCTCCTTTTGATCTCCATCTTCGGGGCTCCATGATCATCGTTGTCACCGGCATGACACCATTATCTCCATCATCATGATCTCCATCATCGTGTCTTCTTGAAGTTGTCTCGTCATCTATTACTTCTACTACTATGGCTAACGCTTTAGCAATAAAGTAAAGTAATTACATGACGTTTATGTTGACACGCAGGTCATAAATAAATAAAGACAACTCCTATGGCTCCTGCCGGTTGTCATACTCATCGACATGCAAGTCGTGATTCCTATTACAAGAACATGATCATCTCATGCATCACATATATCATTCATCACTTCCTTTGGCCATATCACATCACAAAACACTTGCTGCAAAAACAAGTTAGACGTCCTCTAATTGCTGTTGCAAGTTTTTATGTGGCTGCTATAGGTTTCTAGCAAGAACGTTTCTTATCTATGCCAAAACCACAACGTGAATTGCCAATTTCTATTTACCCTTCATAAGAACCCTGTTCATCGAATCCGATCCGACTAAAGTGGGAGAGACAGACACCTGCCAGCCACCTTATGCAACTAGTGCATGTCAGTCGGTGGAACCAGTCTCACGTAAGCGTACGTGTAAGGTCGGTCTGGGCCGCTTCATCCCACGATGCCGCCGAATCAAGATAAGACTAGTAATGGCAAGAAAATTGACAATATCGATGCCCACAACTACTTTGTGTTCTACTCGTGCATGGTAACTACGCATAGACCTAGCTCATGATGCCACTGTTGGGGAACGTAGCAGAATTTTAAAATTTTCTACGCATCACCAAGATCAATCTATGGAGTCATCTAGCAACGAGGGAGAGAGGAGTGCATCTACATACCCTTGTAGATTGCGCGCGGAAGCGTTCAAGAGAACGGGGTTGATGGAGTCGTACTCGACGTGATCCAAATCACCGATGACCTAGTGCCGAATGGACGGCACCTCCGTGTTCAACACACGTACGGTTGGGAAGACATCTCCTCCAACTTGATCCAGCAAGGGGGAAGGAGAGGTTGATGAAGATCCAGCAGCACGACGGCATGGTGGTGGAAGCAACGGTGATCTCGGCAGGGCTTCGCCAAGCGCAGGGAGACGGAGGAGTGTCACGGGAGGGAGAGGGAGAGGCCAGGGGCTTGGGTGCGGCTGCCCTCCCTCCCCCCACTATATATAGGGTGCCTAGGGGGGCCGGCCCTAGGAGATTCAATCTCCTAGGGGGGGCGGCGGCTAAAGGGGGTGCCTTGCCCCCCAAGGCAAGGGTGGTACCCCCACTCCTAGGGTTTCCAACCCTAGGCGCAGGGGGAGGCCCAAGGGGAGTGCACCAGCCCACTAGGGGCTGGTTCCCCTCCCACTTCAGCCCATGGGGCCCTCCGGGATAGGTGGCCCCACCCGGTGGACCCCCGGGACCCTTCCGGTGGTCCCGGTACAATACCGATTACCCCCGAAACTTTCCCAATGGCCGAAATTTGACTTCCTATATATAAATCTTCACCTCCGGACCATTTCGGAACTCCTCGTGACGTCCGGGATCTCATCCGGGACTCCGAACAACTTTCGGGTTACTGTATGCTAATATCTCTACAACCCTAGCGTCACCGAACCTTAAGTGTGTAGACCCTACGGGTTCGGGAGACATGCAGACATGACCGAGACACTTCTCCGGTCAATAACCAATGGGATCTGGATACCCATGTTGGATCCCACATGCTCCTCGATGATATCATCGGATGAACCATGATGTCGATGATTCAATCAATCCGTATACAATTCCCTTTGTCAATCGGTATGTTACTTGCCCGAGACTCGATCGTCGGTATCCCAATACCTCGTTCAATCTCGTTACCGGCAAGTCACTTTACTCGTGCTGTAATGCATGATCCCGTGATCAACCACTTGGTCACATTGAGCTCATTATGATGATGCATTACCGAGTGGGCCCAGAGATACCTCTCCGTCATACGGAGTGACAAATCCCAGTCTCGATTCGTGCCAACCCAACAGACACTTTCGGAGATACATGTAATGTACCTTTATAGTCACCCAGTTACATTGTGACGTTTGGCACACCCAAGGCACTCCTGCGGTATCCGGGAGTTGCACAATCTCATGGTCTAAGGAAATGATACTTGACATTCAGAAAAGCTACAGAAAACAAACTACACGATCTTTTAGCTAAGCTTAGGATTGGGTCTTGTCCATCACATCATTCTCCTAATGATGTGATCCCGTTATCAATGACATCCAATGTCCATAGTCAGGAAACCATGACTATCTATTGATCAACGAGCTAGTCAACTAGAGGCTTACTAGGGACGTGTTGTGGTCTATGTATTCACACATGTATTACGATTTCTGGATAACACAATTATAGCATGAATAATAGACAATTATCATGAACAAAAAAATATAATAATAACCATTTTATTATTGCCTCTAGGGCATATTTCCAACATGAGGGTGCACCATTTTTGCCCGTCCGGGAGATGGCTTAAAGGCCTGCGGTTCCCAGCGGGCTGTCTGAGTTTTCTAGGCGCTTTCCATTGCACAGTACTTCTGTACTATGCGTGCCAAATCTGCGAAGTGCAGGACACGATGGCGATTGAGGGCATTAAGGATTCCCTCCTCTGTACAGTTGTTGCGAAATACTGAAATTACGTCGTTGTCGCGGCAGTCCTTTATCTTGTTTTTAACAAGGAGGAATCTAGCCCAAAAGTGATGAACTGTTTCCCGAGGCTATTGCCGCACATACATTAGGTCACATATGTCCAGAGAGCCAGAGTTGCTTGGAGAATATTGCTTATGGTGGGTGGGCGGGTTCAAATTCGCACCCTGACCCACCGTGGAGTCCGGAGCTTGAAGAATTTCCGAGGTTACCAGCCCAGGATCCGGAGTGTCCGGGGAATTCTTAGGCTTAACACCCAATTTTGTGTTTGGAGGATAGGGAGTGTCCTCTCGAGGGTGGGTGTCCGGTTCTCCGGGTTCGGAAATCCGAACATAGTTGGTTCTCAACGTAGGAGAGGAGTTATTGTCAGCATGTTCCTCCACAACCTCTACCTGATGGGTGACCGGCGGAGATTTAATTTCTCTTTGATTGGGTTTAAGCCCGATCCGATCATAGTCAATTGAGACTCCTAGGGCGGCGATGCAATCTAGCAGTTCGTTCAAAGATGATAGATCTGTCGGGTCCATCTTCTCAGAATATTCGAGGCTGATGCGAAGGGGATTTTCGGCGACTTGGGGGGTTGCCTTTGGCTTAAAGGCCGGACGGGCACCCATACTGAATCGCCGAGCCGGAGGGTTTGCCCTGGAATTAGGGCTCCTTCGGAAGTGATACTGTCATTGATGACAAGGCGAGCCATTCCTTAGGTTGACACTACAGAGGAACTCTCAATGAAAGCACCATTGTCGGTGTCAAAACCGGCAGATCTCGGGTAGGGGGTCCCGAACTGTGCGTTTAAGGATCGATGGTAACAGGAGACAGGGGACATGATGTTTACCCAGGTTCGGGCCCTCTTGATGGAGGTAACACCCTACGTCCTACTTGATTGACTTTGATGAGTATAGGGGTTACAAGAGTTGATCTACCACAAGATCTTGATGGCTAAACCCTAGATGTCTAGCCTATGTTATTATGATTGCCTCTATGGACTAAACCCTTCGGTTTATATAGACACCGGAGGGGGCTAGGGTTGTACAGAGTCGGCTTACAGAGAAAGGAATATTCATATCCGCACGCCAAGCTTGCCTTCCATGCAAAGGAGAGTCCCATTCGGACATAGGGGAAAGTCTTATATCTTGTATCTTCATGGCCCATTAGTTCGGCCCATGTTGCATAGCCCGGACGCCTGAGGACCCCGTAATCCAGAACTCCCTCGGGAGCAACGAGAAGCACGCCAGCCCCTGCACCTTGTAGGGAGAAAGCACCACCAAAATACATGATCCATTCTTGGGGTGCTTCCTTGCTGGGGATAACTGTCTCCCATACTTCTTCATCGGGAGTTGGCGTCCATTCTGCAATAAAATTTGCCATGCTCTGCTATGGATATTTGATGTGCTCTCAAATTTTAAACCAAAGATGGATAACTCCAAAGCCCACTCCACTATCCTGCCGGTAGCCTCAGGGTTTCAGAGTATCCGTTGCAAAGGAAAGCGGGTGACAATCGTGATCTCGTGGGCTTGGAAGTAGTGGCACAGTTTCCTTAAGGCCATGACAAGGCCAAAGATTAACTTTTGCACGCCAGAGTAACTGGATCTAGCCCCTGTAACAGGGATCTGACAAAGTACACTGGGCGCTGCACCACCTTATTCCTTGTCGCGTCCTTGGGGTTGTCTCCGCTGCCTTGCTCCTTTCTGACTTGATCTACATCTGACATTGCCGAGGTGTGCTCACTTTCTTCCCCGGATGGGGCACTGTCTGGGGCTGCCACTTCTTCCACTTCCCGCTGCGCCACTAGAGTCGCACTAACCACTTGAGTAGTTGCCACCAGGTATAGCAGCAATGGATCTTGTGGTTTGGGAGCAACTAAAGTGGGTACAGAGGACAAGTAGGTTTTCAAATCTTGTAGTGCAGCCTCTGCCTCTCGGGCCCACTCCATGGGTCCTGCCTTCTTCAAGATTTTGAAGAACGGCAAGGCGCGCTCGGCAGACTTGGAAATGAACCTGCTAAGCGCAGCAACACATCCAGTCAAACGCCTCCCATCTTTAGCTGTCTTGGGTGCCTGAACCTGCTAAATAGCCTTGATCTTATCGGGGTTGGCCTCTATCCCGCGATGGGATACAAAGAAACCAAGTAGCTTGCCAAAAGGAACGCCAAACACACACTTCTCGGGGTTTAGCTTCAAGTTGATCTTGCGCAGATTAGCAAATGTATCTTCTAAGTCCTAAATGAGGGTTGATCTGTCCTTGGTTTTGACCACAATATCACCCATGTAGGCTTCAATGTTTTTGTGCAACTGTGACTCAAAACCAATCTGGACTGCACTGGCATAAGTGGATCCGGTGCTCTTCAACCCAAAAGGCATTCACACGAAGCAGTGTGTGCCACATGGGGGGATGAACGAGGTCTTCTCTTCGTCTTCCTTGAACATGAAGATCTGATGGTATCCTGAGTATGCATCCAGAAAAGAGAGCAAATTACACTCAGAGGTTGAATCCACAATCTGATCAATGCGCGGTAATGGAAATGGGTCCTTCAGGCATGCCTTGTTCAGATCCGTAAAATCTATGCACAACCTCCATTTCCCATTAGCCTTGCGCACCACCACATGGTTCGCTAACCATGTTGGATGCAGTACTCATTTGACCAAACCAACTACCTCAAGTTTCTTGATTTCCTCGGCAATGAACTACTGCCGCTCTAAGGCTTGCTTTCGGACCTTCTGCTTGACGGGTCGGGCATGTGGGCAGATAGCAAGGTGGTGCTCAATTACCTCCCTGGAAACACTAGGGATATCGGATGGTTGCCAGGCAAACACATTGATATTCGCCCGCAGGAAGGCAACGAGCGCACTTTCCTATTTGTCATCGAGGGTGGCACAATAGTGAAAGTACCATCAGCACCAGCCAGCCCTGCCGGGACCTTTTTCATAGAGGGTGTAGCAGTCTTGGATCTATTGCTGTCGAAACTCTCCGACAAGTCATCAACGGGTGTGATTCTCTCCGAGACACATTTCCCGAATTCCTTGCTGGCATCCTTGCTACATCTCTCCTTTTTCTTGCTTTCCTTGGCAGGAACAGTGACCTCAGCGGCCTCTACCGCGACTGCGTCCCGGTACATCTTGTCCATGCAAATTTTTGTGTAATTCTCATCTAATGGAATGGAAATGACGCCCACTGGCCCTGGCATCTTCAAGGTGTTGTAGGCATAGTGGGATGCCGCCATGAATTTGCCAGAGCTGGGCCACCAAGGGTTCCATTGTATGGCAGGGGGAGGTCGACCACATCAAAAACGATCTTCTTAGTCCAGTAATTCAACTCCCCCCCAAATGTCACCGGCAACGTGACCTTACCTTTAGGACGATTCCTGCCGGGGTTGACTCCTTTAAATGTGCCAATATCCTCAAGTTCTTCCTCTGCTATCTGAAGTTTGCTGATGACCCTCGGAGAAATCAGATTCAACCTGGCCCCGCCGTGAACCAACATCTTTGTGACTTCGAGGTTGCAGATTGTTGGTGATACCAACAACGGCAAGCACCCTACCGCAGTGGTGCAGTCAGGCTGGTCCTATTCGTCAAAGATGATGGGCGTGCGTGATCACTTGAATGGCTTCCGAGAATCTGCCGCTGGTTCCACGACATTGACTTCACGCGCCCACCGTTTAAGTTGGCGGTGAGAGGAGTGCAGAGACGCACCCCCGTCAATACACAAGGCGTCAGTGGCCTTCTGGAATTCCCGCTCGATGGTTTCATCTTCATATCCTCCATCACTCTCATCATTGCAATCGTCTTTCCCATGGCCCTTGGCTGGTTTTCCCTGATTCCGAGGGGCTTTGCCGGGGCGGCTCACTTCGCTGCCTCGGCTCTTCCCGCTAGTGCCATTCTGACCTTTCTCCTTATCTCGCTTCTCATACTCAGGCCTCTGCTTTTTGATGAGTTGTTCGACTTGATGGCACTCCTGAAGATCGTGGCCCTTGGTCCGGTGGATCTTGCAGTACGACCCATCACCTTTCCCAGCTTTCTCGGCAGCCGCAACCTCCCGGCAATCAGTGCACGTGGCAACTTCCTTGCCGGTAGCTTTGGCCTTAGCCTTCTTGCCGGTACTAGGCATGCCCGATCCTTCAACGGTCATTACCGCCTTTTGTTGTGCTTCTTGTTCTTCTTCTTCTAACTGGTGGCCTCGTCATCATCCTCTGAGTCCATGTCGACGCCATCCTCTTCTCCAAGGAGCTTCCTCCCCTCCTCCACCCGAGCACACTTGTCCACCTAGGTGTAAAGCTCCTTCACAGTCTTGGGCAATTGAATGTTCATCTTAGAACGTATCCGACGATTGCGCATGTTGGACTGGAACGCAGCTATCACAGCTATCGGGTGGATGTCTAGAATATTTCTATGGACTTGGCTAAATCTCTGCATGTACTTCAGCAGAGTCTCTCCTTCCTTCTATGAGAGAAGCTGCAAATCACCGGGCTGTCCTGGTTCTTGATGGCCGCCCGTGAAGGCGCCAACGAACTCATGGCACAAGTCAGCCCAGGTCAAAATGGAGTTCTCCGGCGAGTGCATCAGCCAAGACCTCACGTTTGGCTTAATTTCCAAAGGGAAGTGGTTGGCGAAAACCTTCTCACCTCTTCCCTCGGCAGCTTGAACAGCAATGGTGTACATGCTCAAGAACTCTGTCGGGTTCAATCAACCATCATACTTCTCTGGTATCTCTGGCTTGAACGTGCGGGAGGATGACCAACGGACTTGCTGCAGCTCACGGGTGAAGGCGGGGCACCCAACCTCAAAAGGCAGGTACCCTCCCCCGCCGAGCGCGGGCTCGTCGATGTTGGGTCCATCGCGCCCATCGGACTGGCGATGGTTGTTGTGGCATCGCTCGATGGTGATACGCGTGCCTTCCCTCTGCCTGTCTTCTGGGGCCCACAGTTGGCCTTGATGTGCTCGAGGGTCGTATGAAGCCATCGAGACATCGTCAAGCTCTTGGTCGCGCGACCCTCGTGCTGGTTGCCGTGGAGGGAATTGCGTTGTGGGGGTGGTCCCTCCCGCACGGCCAGCGGCGTGGGCGGCCGTCGTCGCTTGGAGAGGTCGTGGCGGGCCAGCTCGCGGCGATCCTCCCACCTCGGTGAAGCCAATTAGGCTCTGAATGGTGGCTCTCCACTCATCCATCTGATCGGCTACCTGCGAAAATCTCAGCAGCAGCTGGGCCGCGCCATAGCCTCCGAAGCGGTGCTTGGCATGGGTGATGATGATGTAGATCATAGTGTTGCTTGGCTCCTGATGGTGTCGATAGTGGCCGCGCTGGGCTCCCACCACCGTGAGCCCGCCACTTGGATGGCGTGGTGACGAGGTGGAAGCGCTTGTGGATCAGCGGCTCTGTTAGGTGCATTCGTTGGGTCGGCTTGCTTCGGGGGTGGCGCATATCCTGTGGCCGCACCCGCAGCGATGGCGGTCGGGGGATTGCGATTTGCCCCAGAGCGAGTGCCACCGCTTTGGCTATGCCCCTCAGCTTGGCGGAGAGGTGCAGAAGGAATAATCTCTCTACCCGTACCTCCTGGAGCTTGGTCACTAAGGTGTTGTTGGTGCTGTCCTTCTCTGGTGCCTCCCGCTCGTGTTCCGGCTGCAGGGGAGGTGGTAACAACGCCGCCTACGTCGACCACGTCCCCCACAGGGTCCACATCCCCATGCGTCCTTCAGCCCCCGCGGCGTCGGTGGTCATGGGCGGCAGGGCCATTGAGGTGGACGGTGAGCTGTGGCACCAGGCTTCTTCTTGGGCGCCATAGTTGACGAAGCCATCGATGAAGGAAATGGTGATAAAGATAATGTGTTGCGCACGATCTCGGGTTCGCGCAAGCGATCCCCCTACCTGGCGCGCCAAAGATGTCGTGGGAAACCACGACCACCTATGGGGCCATGAGCCCTTTTGTGGTTCAACGGGGGGATGAGCACGTTGCACAAAGAGCGGAGAAGCATAGCACAACACGACAGAGATCACACGGTCAATTTTACCTAGGTTTGGGCCACCATGAGGCGTAAAACCCTACCCTTGCTTTGGTGGATTGATGGTGGATTGTGGTGGAAACACAACACTATAGCCTGGCAGGGTTGCGTCGGGGCGAGAGCAGCTACACGCGTATGTACAAAGGTCTGAATCCTTTCTATGGTTGCCATGGGCCTCCTTTTATGGATCAAGGGGTTACCACAGTGGCAAATCATTCATTATGCACTGATTAGATAGTAAATAGTGCTATCATACCTAACTCTGCAAGTGGATAGAGTGCATTAAATGCGCTGCTTAGTGTCACATCATAGCGTGCCTGGTAAGCCTTACGGGGATATTTTTCCAGCTTCGCGCCTGCTTGCTTGACATGTCTCAGGACGGGTGTCATTTGGAGATGATTCATGTAGGAAGTGGCTGCCATGTGGCAAGAAACAACCACTTAGTCACTCGGGGGCTTGACACCGCACCGTTAGGCGACCTGCGTCACTGTGAGTTGGAGCGATGAAGCCTTGGCGGGGTAGTTCGCCTCTGTTATGCCTGGCAGGCCTGCCGGGCCAGTTTGGTAGTTTGCCTTCGGGGCAACCTCGTCCTCGCCAGGCTCGCCTGCCCGGCTATGGTGTTTTTTCCCTCAGTGATATCTTGCTTCTCCGGTTTGACCTGGTCCTCTTGATCTACACTGATTCTTCAAAGAACCGATCTCTTGTGCTCGGCCTGGTCTTGGATATTGATCTTAGGCCTATGCATGGTCTGGACAATGGACCCAGGGTTTGTTGCATCGACACACTGGGTGAGGACACCGCAAGATTGAACCCAAAATTAAGCACCTCTCCCACTGCAAGAAAAACCAACCTAGTTGGCCAAACCAAACCGATAGTTCGAAGAGAAATACAAAGATATCTTAATCATGAATAAAAGAGTTCAGAGAAGACTCAAATAATATTCATGGATAATTTGATCATAAATCCAGAATTCATCAGATCTCAACAAACGCACCGCAAAAGAAGATTACATCGGATAGAACACCAAGAACATCGAGGAGAACATTGTATTGAAGATCAAAGAGAGAGAAGAAGCAATCTAGCTACCAGCTATGGACCCTTAGGTCTATGGTAAACTACTCATGCTTCATCGGAAGGGTAGCAAGGTTGATGTAGAGGCCCTCCGTGATTGAATCCCGCTCCGGCAGAGTGCCAAAAAAGGCTCCAAGATGGGATCTCACGAGAAGAGAGGTTTGCAGTGGCGGAAAAGTATTTTGGTGAATGCTTCTAATGTTTGGGGAATATTTGAGAATATATAGAGCTGGAATTAGGGTTAGGGGACTCCTGAGGGGCCCACAAGCCAGGGGTGCCCCTCCTGGGGCGCACCCCAAGGGCGTGTGGCCTCCTCAGGACTCTTCTGGCCCTCTCTCCAAGTCTTCTGGTCCAAGAAAAAATCATCGTAAAGTTTTATTCCGTTTGGACTCCGTTTGATATTCCTTTTCTATAAAAGTCAAACACAAGAAAAAAAACAGAAACTAACACTAGGCTCTAGGTTAATAGGTTAGTCACAAAAATAATATAGCATATAAATGCATATAAAACTTCAAAACAGATAATATAATAGCATGGAACAATAAAAAATTATTGATACGTTGGAGACGTATCACACGGCCCATCTCATCCCACGAGCGCACCGAAAACCCTCCGCCCCGGCCAACCGCTCCCCTCTCCTCTCTCTCGCTCGTCTCCGCTGTCATCGACAGGTCTGGCCCACATGTCATCCCCCTCCTCTATCTCTTTTGTGTTCTTCACGGTCGTATCCTGATCCAAAATCTCATCCGATTCGATCCATTCATTGCCCCGCGTGCACATGGGCCTCCCTATAAATAATGCCCTCCATCTGCTCATCCGATTTACGTGAAAACCTCAATCTCTCATGCCCTAGGGCTCCGCCTCGAACTCACCGAAGTTCTCTGCCCAGAGCTCCATTGCCGCCTGATTCCGGCAACAGTAAGCCTCTCTGAGCCTCATCGTTGACCTTTTTCTTTCTATCTCTCGACATCACGTCTCCCAGACCTCTTCTCCCTTGCAGACGTGCCTAGAATCGAGCTTCCCAACATCTCCCGGATCTCGCCAGTGCCACTCATTGCTCCAGCCATTGTCCACCGTCACCACAGGAGGCTCCCGATGATGCAAATGCCACCATCACATTCACAGATATGCGACGGGCCTTGTCGTGTTCCTCCCCGTCCCCGAAGACCCCGAGCGACATCGCCCACATCGAGAAGATCCACCACACCGCAATCTTCTTCAACGCCGATGCCGGCTGCCACCTGTGCTAAGCTTCGTCCATCCCTGATCGTCCGATCATAGACGTTGGGTTAGATTAGAACTTAAGTTTTTTTGTGTTAGATTGAATTGTTTTCTTTAAGTTATGGCCATCCATCGTATATGCTAAGTAGCGAATGTTCTTCAGCGAGTTAAATGCACTGGCAGTCACTGAACTTGTGAAGAGCGCTCACTTTGGTCACTGTACTTAGAAATACGGCCAATACGGTCACCCAATACGACAAGACGTCATTGTACGGTCATTGTTCCTCGTATGCCACCCGTTGCCGCTCGGTTTGACCAGTCAGTGCCGTCCACGTCGGCACGCTCAGGGTTATTTATGTAAATTACACCGGCGGATGTAATTATCCATCCACCCCCCTTGAAATACCCACTCTGTAGCGCAATCCCTAAATCCCCACTGCTGGTGACGCCGCCGCCCTCTCCCAAATTCCCCACTCTGCCGCCGACGCCGCCGCCCTCTCCCTGTTGTTGCCGCTGCCCTCTTCCGTGCTACTTGCCGGCGGCCTCTCCCTGCCGCTTGCCACCGCCCGTTGCTTCACTCCGCCATGTCGACAAGCTCAGTCAGGTCATTGATTGGCGGCCGTTCGGTGGTGGTGCCGCTCATCAGGTGCCCTTCTTGTCGCACTCGTGTGAAGTTCTATCTGTCGAACACGGAGAAGCACAAGGGCTGGGTCTTCTACAGGTGTCATGTTGGTGTAAGTGGAGTGAATCCCTAGTTCTTCATTTTGGTCGAATTTTGGGAACTTGTAATGGTGATTTCTGGCGTTTGTTCTTTTCATTTGATATTCAGGACCATTTCTGGCATTGGGAGTTGGAATACGTTGCATATTTGATGGATAACCAGTTTCTCGTTGGCAATGAAGCCGTAGATGCATTAGGAGCTGCAGAGGATAAGAGGGAAGAGCTGATTCGAGCAAGGAATCGAAGATATGCATGTGGAGGTGCAGGTGTAGGTGCAGTTGATCTTCCAGGCTTTGAAGATGGACATCATGGAAGAGTTGCAGGTTAAATGAGCAATCAGCAAGCACAAGCACTCGTAGGGTTAGGCAATGAAATATTGGTGATGATCAAGGCACTATTGGCAGCACTCATTGTAGTTGCAGTGCTAGTAGCTATTTCTGTGCTGAAGAAGTGATGGAGTGGATGCAAGAGTGATGCAATATGTAGTTGATGCAGTGTTTGCAGTAGCTATTTCACTGTTGGTATGTTAGGAATGATGCCTAGTTTGGTAGGAGATGAACTGGTACTATGTGGTGGTGCTGTTAGTGTCAAGTGTCAATCTTTTGCATTGTATCTGATGCTTTTGCAATATGTAATGCAAGTGACAATGTTGTATTGCAAATGAAGTTAATGGATCATCCTGGTGTCTTACGAAGATATCATTTTTATGTTATATTTGCCTTGTGTGTGTGCATTGCAAAGCTAGTTGATGATGCTATCAATTTGGGCACATTTGACCATGAGTATAATTTGACCATTGTCATATTTGTAAAAACTATAGAACTGCTGCAAGTTGAAGATAACAAATGTGACCATTGTCATATGTTGGGCAATGTTATAAGAGTAACTCTTGTTCATTAAGCATAGTCATAAGTAGGGCAAAGAAGTATCTTGTAGAACTGGTTACAAAATGAGCAACAATTGATCCATACTCATGTGCCTACATCATTATGGATCAATTGCAACATTTTCCTACATTACCATTGATTGTAAACTACATGGATTGGGAAAAATGAGATGCTTGCATACTACATGGTTGTGCTGGCTGTCCACTGTCTCATCACCTGAAAATATCAAACATGGATGTTCTGCTGGCATTCCTTGGCTGACCATCTTCTTGGTGTTGTGAATCATCCTGGCTTTTACCCATTGCAATAGATATCAGCCTCATTTCTTCCTTTCTTTGTGCTGCAGCTGCCTCCTTCTCTGCTTTCTTATCTGCTCTTCTTTTTGCTGCAGCAGCCTCTTTCTCTGCTAGCTTCTTGGCAGCTTCTTGTTCTTTTTTAGCCTTCTTCTCAGCCTCCTTCTTTGCTTTGTTCTCAGCAGCTATAGTTTTCTTAACCTCCAAAAGAATCTGCCTTGTCTCTGCTTGAGCCTGCTTTTTTATTGCTGCTTCTTCTTTCCTCTTCTCTCTGTTCAGAGCTGCTGCCTGTCTCTTCCTCTCTGCCTCTGCTGTTTTCTTCTCCTCCTGCAGATGTCTCTTCCTGGCAGCTTCTTCAGCCTTCTTTTCCTGTTCTTCCCACCTTGCTGCAAGTATAGCATTTTTCTTGTCTTCTAACTCTTTGTCTCTCTGCTTTTTTAATGCAAGTAACTTCTTGGCCATCTCTCCTTGCTGAATGGTGCTTGTGCTCCCTTGGTTTTGATTGACCAACAACTAAGCAGCAGAAAGGAATGTTGACTCTGGAACAGGTCCTTGTGCAATCACTCTTGGCACTGGCCTCTGCATGACACAACATTTGTAGAAATGATCACATAACGAAAGTAGGCTTGGCAAAATATATGAGATCATGTATGACAAAACTTACCCTTTCTATCATTTGATCAACCATGAGATCTTCTATGATAGGATTTTCTGTAGGGTTGTGTTCCTGCTCAAAATGAAGCAACATTTAAGTGATCCATGATTTGCTTGTGGTGTTGTATGACAATACTGGAACATCTTCTACAAAAACATACCTGAGTAATGACAGGGTCTTCATCTTCTTGAGGTGCTTCATGATTTGCTTGAGGTGCTTCATGATTTGCTTGTGCTTCATGATTTGCTTCTGCTGCTGATGGTGCTTGAATATTTGGAGGAGGTACTCCTGCCTTCAGGTACTTGCATCCTTTAATGTTGTGATCTGGCTCTCCATAGTAGTTGCAGTGCATGATGACACCATGCCTAGACATTTTCTTGCCACCATTACTACAAATTACTTCACCTGGTGCTTTTCTTCTGCTTTTGCATGGCCTGCCTACTTGCTTGGTGTACAATGGTGGCAGAACTGGTGGCCCATTCATCTTCTCCCATTCTGTCATGTCTCTACATGGATAGATTATGTTCTTGTATGCCATTTTGAACATGTTCATAGAATAGCATTGATTCACCAATGAAAGAGGGTCAACTCTTTTCATGTCTAGAACATGCTATGGCATGTACACAAGGTGTGCCACTCTTCTGCCACCTCTTACAGCTACACTCATTGGTGTGCCAGTCCACAAGGAAGTTCACACCCCTGTCGCCTACCTGGAACACCCCATCTCCAGCTCCCTCCACATAGCATAGGTTTGCCCACTCAGTTAGCTTCTCCACCTTTTTCTTGATCTTTGGACAAATATTTCCTTTCATCTTCTCTGCCTCAAGCTGCTTGTTGTAGTGCCTCTGCATCAGTTGGCCTTTGATCCTTTCTAGCATAGAAAGTATAGGTAGCTCTCTAGCATCTAGTATGTACCTACAAGTATAAGATAGAACTGAGTTAAGTGTCAAACATTGAAGTAAGAACATGCACATAGCAAGTTAATTGGCTTCTCACTTGTTAAAAACTTCACAGTTATTGTTGAGCAATATGTCACACTTGGGAAGATCACTTTGAAATGCTCTAACCCATGTGTATGGTTCCAACTCATGCAACCACTTGTAAGCATCCAAGCTGATGTCCTTCATCTCAACCATGTACTGCTCATACTTGACAGAGGTGGTACTTCTTGCTATCTTCCAAAGTTGATTCTTAAGAACATCCCCTTTGAATTGTTGCTGAAAGTTCTGCCACATGTGTCTGACACAGAACCTGTGTTCTGACTCTGGAAATAACTCATCCACAGCATTGATAAGGCCCTATAATAACAAAAGATAAACATAAGCATGGACTACTAAATATGGAGTACTACTTATATTACAATTGATGTTGTTTACCTTTTGTTTGTCTGACATAATGGTCCATGGAGCAGTATTAAATATAGCAAGATCATTCTTTAGTCTTTCAAGGAACCAACACCAATTAGGCTTGTCTTCCACTTCAACTACAGCTACTGCAATTGGAAAAATACAATCATTTGGGTCTATCCCAATAGCAGTGAGTAGCTGTCCTCTGTACCTTGTCTTGATATGATAGCCATCAAGGAATATCATAGGCCTACATCCTTGCAAGAACCCTCTTTTGCATGCATCTAGACACATATAGGCTTTATTAAACCTTGCTTGACTATCTAGTGCAACAAAGAATGAGGTCCCAGGGTTACTTCTTCTCAACTCATTACCATAGTCCCAGAGCATCTTGTATTGGCCTTCTTCATCACCATAATTTTTTTTCATTGCTAGCCTCCTAGCTCTTTGTAACTTGGTCCTACTTGGGGTCATATGCCACTCCTTTTGGACAACTCTAGAAAATTTCCTCAAATTCATGTCTTGGTCAGCTCTAAAGCTCTCAAGATACTTCTGTGCTAGAAATGGTGCTGTGAAAGCCTTGATCTTCCACTTCTTGGTACAAGTGTGCTCATCCACATATTTCTTGACCATGAAACACTTGGTCCTGCTATCATATGAAGCCCAAAGATACCAAGTACAGTCCTCATCACATGTTGCCTTCACTCTTTTCTTATCATTGACTGGCAACTTCACATCTATCCTGTTTTTGCAGCAGTACTCCTTGATGGCTTTCCTCAAGAGCTCAACAGTTTGGAAAACTTGACCAACATGAAACTTGGGATAATGAAGATCCTCTGGTCTAAAAGCCTTGAACTTCATGAATACCTCTTCATCATCAGAATCTGGTGCCCACAAGTCATCACCCTCTGATTCATAGAACTCATCTTCATGATCATATGCTGCTACTTTATCTGCATCTTTCTCATTTCCTTTCACAGCTTCTTTTCCCTTTTGAACCTTTTGCTTCCCTTTCTCTTCTTTCTTCTTCTCTGTCTCCATAGGCTCATCCATGTCTACATTATCAGCAAACAAATCGTCATCACCATCACTTATGTCATAGTCACTGTCCACTATGGCTCCAGGATCAAAGTCAGAGTCATCTGAGTCAGTATCAGCATCTTCCAGGAATTCAGAACTGCATTTCTGTCTGGTTTTCCTTTTGCATACTCTTGATGATCCAGCTTCATCACTTCCTTGTTGTTTTGACTCCAGCACTACATCTGGAGCCATAACATTTTCACCCTGCTCAACAAAAGAACAATTCCTCCTTGCAAACACATAATTGCCCACATTAACATCCGAGCTCTCTGGATACACAACTTGTATTGGGATTGCTTCACCTTCATGCACATCAACATTTGTCTCTGCATTTATAGCATCAGTACTTTCTGCCTCATCAACTCTTGTCTTAGAAGGACTAAACACTAGAGGTAGTTGCACTCTTGGGAAATTGACCACATCATCATCATCATTGTTTGAATTCATATTGTCTTCATGGTCTAAGTAGAGACTGAATGAGTGGTGGCCAAGATCAACAAATGTTATCATCTGGTCTGTGTCTCCATCTCCTCTAATTTCTCTCAAGCCATTCTTCTGCAAGGTTAGGATTGGAATGCAGTAGTACACCTTGAGCCTTCCTGCCATCTCCCAACCAATCTCCTCAACTAGGTGCTCAACCATGATTGGTGACCATGTCACTGTATCCACATCATCATACCACAACACATGCCCATTGACATAAGAACGGTTGCTACCTTTGCCAAGGAAATATCCACCATGGTTAAATTGAACTGAAAATTTCCTGTTGCGTGGTCCTACAAAGATGAAAACGGAGCACAATTCTGTCAACATATATTACAAGGAACCACCTTTCCTAACCTAAAACCCTAACCGTATGTTCAAACATCTAAAAGGCCTACAATTGCATCATAATGACCTCCAAGCAAACACTTAGCCCCCCATTTCTCAGGAAAAAACCATACACCGAAAAACCCCAATTTGTCAGGCAAAAACCCTAGCTTAAATCTTGTGAAATCTTGCGGGCAAAATTGGCCACCTACATCTCCATGTGCACAATGTGAAACCCTAAATCACGCAATCACAGACTGCAAGCACCAATCATGGCGGATGTAAGTGGGTCTTACCATACAACGGTGGAGGAGCTCCATCTGGTCGACAAACAGGGGCCATCCTGAGGAGGATGCGGCGCCCCTCCGGCAGCGACGCGATGCGGCGCACCTCCACGGCAACTCCGGCCCTTCCGCGATCTCGATGACCGGAGATGGTGCGCTGCCGCCGACGATCGCCTCCTCTGCTCTCCTCCTCCTCCCCTCGTTATGATCGAAGCCGAACAGGCAAGGCGATTTCGGCTAAAGCATAGCGAACCAGGGGGATTCTGAAAAAACACCATGGTACCGCCTGCTTAATGCCAGCTGGCGTCTAGGATTGGTCAACACATGGTCAAACCGAGCGGCGACGGGTGGCATACGAGGAACAGTGACCGTACAATGACGTCTTGTTGTACTGGGTGACCGTATTGGCTGTATTTCTAAGTACAGTGACCAAAGTGAGCGCTCTTCGCAAGTTCAGTGACTGCCAGTGCATTTTACTCTTCTTCAGCCATTAGTATTGCGAGACGTGTCCAGTGATTAGTCCCTGGATTTTTCACAACAGCCTCTAAAGTTTAAAACCCTCCAACTTTTTAACTGTAACTCCAATTTAAGTGATTCTTTTTGCAAAATACTCCTTGTGACATGTACTTTGGAGATTGAGCCAATCAAATTTATTCAACTTCAAATCTAGCTCAAACCATCATTTGATCAGAACTTTTGAACCAGAGCTCTGTTTTCGATGAAACCAATTGTATCGGGTTCATCTCGAAGAAATCTCTCCATGGACAACATTAGTGTTAGCTTTCATCAGATTACTTCTTGCTATAGTGATAATATTCTGATGCATAAGTAAACACGACCACGATAGAGTTTTGACATATTTCAATCCGAGCTTCGTCTTATCTTATGAGATGTATATCCAAATCTAGTGGTTCGTTTTAGACATTGAACCATTATTCAAACCCCTTCTATCTTGCAATACTTTTTGATACGTCTCCAACGTATCTATAATTTTTGATTGCTCCATGCTATATTATCTACTGTTTTGGACTATATTGGGCTTTATTTTCCACTTTTATATTATTTTTGGGACTAACCTATTAACCGGAGGCCCAGCCCAGAATTACTATTTTTTGCCTATTTCAGTGTTTCGGATAAACGGAATATCAAACGGAGTCCAAACGGAATAAAATCTTCGGGAACATGATTTTCTCACCGAACGTGATCCAGGAGACTTGGACCCTGCTCCAAGGAACAAAAGAGGCGGTCACGAGGGTGGGCCCCCCCAGGGCACGCCCCCCTGCCTCGTGGGCCCCTCGTTGCTCCTTCAGCGTACTTCTTCCTCCTATATATACACACGTACCCCCAAACAATTAGAACAGGAGCCAAAAACCTAATTCCACCGCCGCAACTTTCTGTATCCATGAGATCCCATCTTGGGGCCTATTCCGGAGCTCTGCCGGAAGAGGGCCGTCATCACGGAGGGCTTCTACATCATCATAGCCTCTCCGATGAAGTGTGAGTAGTTTACCTCAGACCTTCGGGTCCATAGTTAGTAGCTAGATGGCTTCTTCTCTCTCTTTGAATCTCAATACAAAGTTATACCCCTCTCTTGTGGAGATCTATTCGATGTAATCTTCTTTTTGCGGTGTGTTTGTTGAGACCGATGAATTGTGGGTTTATGATCAAGTCTATCTATGAATAATATTTGAATCTTCTCTGAATTCTTTTATGTATGATTGGTTATCTTTGCAAGTCTCTTCGAATTATCCGTTTGGTTTGGACAACTAGATTGGTAGTTCTTGCCCTGGGAGAAGTGCTTAGCTTTGGGTTCGATCTTGTGGTGTCCTTACCCCGTGACGGAAGGGGCAGCAAGGCATGTATTGTATCGTTGTCATCGAGGATAACAAGATGGGGTTTATTTCATATTGCATGAATTTATCTCTCTACATCATGTCATCTTGCTCAAGGCGTTACTCTATTTTTAACTTAATACTCTAGATGCATGCTGGATAGCGGTCGATGAGTGGAGTAATACTAGTAGATGTAGAATCCTTTTGATCTACTTGTCACAGACGTGATGCCTATATACATGATCATGCCTAGATATTCTCATAACTATGCTCAATTCTGTCAATTGCTCAACAGTAATTTGTTCGCCCACCGTAGAATACTTATGCTCTTGAAGCCACTAGTGAAACCTATGGCCCCCGGGTCTATTCTCATCCTATCAATCTCCATTACTTTAATCTTGCTTTGCTTTTTTACTTTGCCTTTAATTTTTACTTTGCATCTTTATACCAAAAATATTATATCTATCATATCTCACTCTCGTAAGTGACCGTGAAGGGCTTGACAACCCATAATCGCGTTGGTTGCGAGTAGCTATTGCTTTGTGCAGGTATGAGGGACTTGAGCGTGGGCTCCTACTAGATTGATACCTTGGTTCTCAAAAACTGAGGGAAATACTTACGCTACTCTGCTGCATCATCCCTTCCTCTTCGGGGAAAACCAACGCAAGCTCAAGACATAGAAAGAAGGATTTCTGGCGACGTTGCCGGGAGTCTATGCAAAAAGTCAACATACCAAGTACCCCTCACAATCCCTATCTCTCGCATTACATTATTTGCCATTTGCCTCTCGTTTTCCTCTCCCCCCCTTGCCGTTTTATTCGCCCTCTCTCTCCCTATCCTCCCTCTCTATTTGCCTATTTTGCCCGTTCGCTCTTGTTTGCTTGTCGTCATGACTAGTCTCATATCTTCTCTGTTGTCTCCCGAGAGTGAAGTTCTAAATTCTAAATGAAGGGAGGGAGAAAATTTAAAAGATGCTTGGTATAGAATTTGCAATGCTCAAAATCGATCTACCAGGAAGCAATCTACCTTAGTTCTTCTCCGCAATTTTTATGTAGGTGTTAATCCATGGTATAGATATATCCTCAATACCATTACCAGAGGGAATTTCTTGGGTAGCCATACTTTTGATTCTTATAATGCTATGCTAAATTTATTTGGCTCGCCACCTCTTTTGGTTAATGGAACCACGTTAACTTTGGAGCATGTTATACAAAGACTTGAAATTATCGAAAATAAAGTTGCTACCATTGAATCAATTGAAAATCTAGATAAAAAGATCCACAATCAAATTACTCAATATCGATCTAAGATAGGAATTACTTTGAAAATATTAAGGAAAAAGAACACATAGTTAATAAGAGAATGAACTTAGATTCTACGAGAATTGATAAACTTGAGGGTATCATTACAAATTTGGGAACCGCTTTTTCTTCCGGAAAGAATACTCCAAGTCCTCCTACTAAAATTTCCAAGCTTATGTATGTTCCTAAAAATAAGGGTGAATCATCTAGTAAGGAAACTGCGGATCTTAAATCTATAAGTGTTCATCCCGATCTTTTTGCTATCATTAAGGAACCATTTATTACAAATGAATTTTTTTGATCTTGTGCCTAAAAGTTTGATAATTAATAAAAAGAAAGAAATTCCTAAATATGTTAGATGCCTAATTGAAGAATTGCCTACCAAAGATGGCACTACCTAGATCTATCCTCGCTTTTATGCCTAGCTAGGGGCGTTAAACGATAGCGTTTGTTGGGAGGCAACCCAATTTTATTTTTATTCCTTGCCTTTTGGTCCTGTTTATTAATAAATAAATTATCTAGCCTCTGTTTTGGTTGTGTTTTTTTTGTGTTTAATTAGTGTTTGTGCCAAGTAGAACCATTGGGAAGACTTGGGGAAAGTCTTGTTGAACTTGCTGTAAAAAAACAGAAACTTTAGCGCTCACGATAATTGCTGTCATTTTTATTTGAAGAGTGATATTTAGTTAATTCTTTTTAAAGATGATTAATAGATAAATTCCTCACGTCCAGAAATTTATTTTAGAATTTTTGGGGTCCCAGATCTTGCGCTAGCTACAGATTACTACAGACTGTTCTGTTTTTGACAGATTCTGTTTTTCGTGTGTTGTTTGCTTATTTTGATGAATCTATGGCTAGTAAAATAGTTTATAATCCATATAGAAGTTGGAATACAGTAGGTTTAACACCAATATAAATAAATAATGAGTTCATTAAAGTACCTTGAAGTGGTCTTTTGTTTTCTTTCGCTAACGGAGCTCACGATTTTTCTATTTTGAGTTTTGTGTTGTGAAGTTTTCAAGTTTTGGGTGAATTCTTTTGATGGATCATGGAACAAGGAGTGGCAAGAGCCTAAGCTTGGGGATGCCCATGGAACCCCCAAGATAATCCAAGGACACCAAGAAGTCAAAGCTTGGGGATGCCCCGGAAGGCATCCCCTCTTTCGTCCACTTCCATCGGTAATTTACTTGGAGCTATATTTTTATTCACCAACATGATATGTGTTTTGCTTGGAGCGTCTTGTATTATTTGTGTCTTTGTGTCTTAGTATGCCACAATCATCCTTGCTGTACACACCTTTTAAGAGAGCCATACATGAATTAAAATTTGATAGAATACTCTATGTGCTTCACTTATATCTTTTGAGCTAAGTAGTTTTGCTCTATGTGCTTCACTTATATCTTTTGAGCGTTATAATTTTGCTCTATGTGCTTCACTTAGATCTTTTAGAGCACGGTGGTGGATTCGTTTTAAAGAAACTATTGATTTCTCATGCTTCACTTAAATTATTTTGAGAGTCTCTTAATAGCATGGTAATTTGCTTAATAATAATATGCTTAGTATTCAAGATTTGTGAAACTTTCTTTTGAGTGTGTTGAATACTAAGAAAAGATTGAAGCATGATAATTGTTTTGAGATATGGAGGTGATAATATTAAAGTCATGCTAGTTGAGTAGTTGTGAATTTAAAGAATACTTGTGTTAAGTTTGTGATTCCCGTAGCATGCACGTATGGTGAACCGTTATGTGATGAAGTCGGAGAATGATTTATTTATTGATTGTCTTCCTTATGAGTGGCGGTCGGGGACGAGCGATGGTCTTTTCCTACCAATCTATTCCCCTAGGAGCATGCACGTAATACTTTGCTTTGATAACTTCTAGATTTTTGCAATAAGTATATGAGTTCTTTATGACTAATGTTGA
This sequence comes from Triticum aestivum, assembly GCF_018294505.1. Taxonomy (NCBI): domain Eukaryota; kingdom Viridiplantae; phylum Streptophyta; class Magnoliopsida; order Poales; family Poaceae; genus Triticum; species Triticum aestivum. Next base: position 129,427,570 of record NC_057794.1, read on the forward strand.
GTCCATGGATTATACGCACTCTCACCCTTCCACCTTTGCTAGCCTCTCTAATACCGCGCACCTTTCGCCGGTATCATACACCTACCATATACCTTCCTCAAAACAGCCACCATACCTACCTATTATGGCATTTCAATAGCCATTCCGAGATATATTGCCATGCAACTTTCCACCGTTCCGTTCATGACACATTTATCATTGTCACATTGCATATCCCGGTACACCGCCGGATGCATTCACATAGAGTCATATTTTGTTCTAAGTATCGAGTTGTAATTGTTGAGTTATAAGAAAAATAGAAGTGTGATGATCATCATTATTAGAGCATTGTCCCAGTGAGTAAAGAATGATGGAGACTATGATTCCCCCATAAGTCGGGATGAGACTCCGGACGAAAAATAAATAAATAAATAAAAAGAGGCCAAAGAAGCCCAAAAAAGAGGCCATAAAAAAAGAGAAAAGTCCCAAATAAAAAAACGATGAGAGAAAAAGAGAGAATGGACAATGTTACTATCCTTTTACAACACTTGTGCTTCAAAGTAGCACCATGATCTTCATAGTAGAGAGTCTCTCATGTTATCACTTTCATATACTAGTGGGAATCTTACATTATAGAACTTGGCTTGTATATTCCAATGATGGGCTTCCTCAAAAATTGTCCTAGGTCTTCATGAGCAAGCAAGTTGGAAGCACACCCACTTAGTTTCTTTTTGAGCTTTCATATACTTATAGCTCTAGTGCATCCGTTGCGTGGCAATCCCTACTCGCTCACATTGATATCTATTGACGGGCATCTCCATAGCCCGTTGATATGCCTAGTTGATGTGAGACCATCTTCTCCTTTTTGTCTTCTCCACAACCACCATTCTATTCCACCTATAGTGCTATATCCATGGCTCACGCTCATGTATTGCGTGAAGATTGAATAAGTTTTGAAAAAGTTAGAGTATGAAACAATGCTTGGCTTGTCATCGGGGTTGTGCATGATTTAAATACTTTGTGTGGTGAAGATGGAGCATAGCCAGACTATATGATTTTGTAGGGATAACTTTCTTTGGCCATGTTATTTTGAGAAGACATAATTGCTTTATTGGTATGCTTGAAGTATTATTATTTTTTATGTCAATATAAACTTTTGTCTTGAATCTTTCTAATCTGAATATTCATACCACAATTAAGAATATTTACATTGAAATTATGCCAAGTAGCACTCCGCATCAAAAATTCTCTTTTTATCATTTACCTACTCGAGGACGAGCAGGAATTAAGCTTGGGGATGCCTGATACGTCTCCAACGTATCTATAATTTTTGATTGCTCCATGCTATATTATCTATTGTTTTGGACTATATTGGGCTTAATTTTCCACTTTTATATTATTTTTGGGACTAACCTATTAACCGGAGGCCCAGCCCAGAATTGATGTTTTTTGCCTATTTCAGTGTTTCGGATAAACGGAATATCAAACGGAGTCCAAACGGAATAAAATCTTCGGGAACGTGATTTTCTCACCGAACGTGATCCAGGAGACTTGGACCCTGCTCCAAGGAACAAAAGAGGCGGTCACAAGGGTGGGGGGCGCCCCCCCTAGGGCGCGCCCCCCTGCCTCGTGGGCCCCTCGTTGCTCCTCCGGCGTACTTCTTCCTCCTATATATACGCACATACCCCCAAACGATCAGAACAGGAGCCAAAAACCTAATTCTACCGCCGCAACTTTCTGTATCCACGAGATCCCATCTTGGGGCCTGTTTTGGAGCTCCGCCGGAAGAGTGTCGTCATCACGGAGGGCTTCTACATCATCATAGCCTCTCCGATGAAGTGTGAGTAGTTTACCTCAGACCTTCGTGTCCATAGTTAGTAGCTAGATGGCTTCTTCTCTATCTTTGAATCTCAATACAAAGTTCTCCCCCTCTCTTGTGGAGATCTATTTGATATAATTTTCTTTTTGCGATGTGTTTGTTGAGATCGATGAATTGTGGGTTTATGATCAAGTCTATCTATGAATAATATTTGAATCTTCTCTGAATTCTTTTATGTATGATTGGTTATCTTTGCAAGTCTCTTCGAATTATCCGTTTGGTTTGGCCAACTAGATTGGTAGTTCTTGCCATGGGAGAAGTGCTTAGCTTTGGGTTCGATCTTGTGGTGTCCTTACCCAGTGACAGAAGGGGCAGCAAGGCACGTATTGTATCGTGGCCATCGAGTATAACAAGATGGGGTTTATTTCATATTGCATGAATTTATCTCTCTACATCATGTCATCTTGCTTAAGGCGTTACTCTGTTTTTAACTTAATACTCTAGATGCATGCTGGATAGCGGTCGATGAGTGGAGTAATATTAGTAGATGCAGAATCGTGTCGATCTACTTGTCACAGACGTGATGCCTATATACATGATCATGCCTAGATATTCTCATAACTATGCTCAATTCTGTCAATTGCTCAACAGTAATTTGTTCACCCACCGTAGAATACTTATGCTCTTGAAGCCACTAGTGAAACCTATGGCCCCCGAGTCTATTCTCATCATATCAATCTCCATTACTTTAATCTTGCTTTGCTTTTTTACTTTGCCTTTACTTTTTACTTTGCATCTTTATACCAAAAATACCAAAAAATATTATATCTATCAGATCTCACTCTCGTAAGTGACCGTGAAGGGCTTGACAACCCCTAATCGCGTTGGTTGCAAGTAGCTATCGCTTTGTGCAGGTACGAGGGACTTGAGCATGGGCTCCTACTGGATTGATACCTTGGTTCTCAAAAACTGAGGGAAATACTTACGCTACTCTGCTGCATCATCCCTTCCTCTTCGGGGAAAACCAACGCAAGCTCAAGACGTAGCACTTTTTCACAATGTCCAAATTTATTTTGAATTTGAATTTCCCGGAGGCCATATTTTCCAAACCTTTGATCCAAATAAATTGATTCCTTTTGCGTTGTGATCCTATTAGCCTGTAGAAAATCAATACGGGCTATTATGCTACTATTATTTGGAGTTTTATTTGGTTCTTTGTTGTTAGGTGTTATTTGAGTGTTGTTTATTTATTTGTGATTTTCTTTGAACTCTATAGATTGTCTGGAGTGCGAATAGTATTGTTATAAGGATTGTGAGAGCGATGATCTTCATCAAGTAATACCAAGCAAGTTCACTTTGACCATGCATTTCATACCTATGTTTTATTTGCATGTAGTATCACCCTTTCACCATTTTCCTCCAGTAGTATTACTGAATTCTTGTAGTTGAGTAGAATGCATGAGGTTGGAACCGATATCCCTGTTATCAAGCCACGAGACGTTATATAGTTTTAGTGCTACGCTATAGTAGGCGGGGTTCGGTATGAGTGCCCGAGAGTGCTGTGAGAAGGAGGACTCTACGTCAATGATCACAACTTCATGATGGCATCTTCAAGGCCTGCATCTTCAAGATGTCAAGCCTTCAAGACTCGAGACAAGACTTCAATACACAGTACTAGGTGGACTGGTTGTGAGGCACCCAGGAGTACCCACTAGATGACCTAGTGAGCTGGAGTAGGCCAGTACTAATGAAGGAAGTTCCACCCAGACTCAAAGACATGGAAGAATACTTCATGCCCGGAAGATTACATGTGCAACTGCAAGTCACTATGGGCTCTAGCTTGCTTGACCCTAGTGGTGACTCTAGCTGGGATGGTGCCAGCAGATGTACAACTACGGTAGGATTGGATGGGCATCGGACAGTGGTCAGAGGAACTCTTCGGAAGACCATGTTTCGATCGTCCTGTTCCCACACGATCTGAAGTGCGAGGACGAAAAGGGAGGAATCAAAGCTTGTGGGTAAAGTGTACAAACCTCTGCAGAGGGTTAAAACCTAATCGATTAGCCGTGTCCCCAGTTACGGACAATTTGGCCTTGATACGTCCATTTTGCATCATGTTTTCCTACTATTATTTATAATGTTTTTATGGATAATAATGCTTTTTGGAGCGTTTCTAATGCCTTTTCTCTCATAATGTGCAAGCTTTACACAAAGAGGGAGAATACCGACAGCTGGAATTCTAGACCTGGAAAAGCTACGTCAGAGTTACCTATTATGTACATCTCCAAATGAGCTGATAATTTACGGAGATTTTTTTGCAATATATAAAAATACTGGAGCAAATAACTACCGGAGGAGGCCCACCAGGTGCGCCCTGGTGGGTTGTGCCCTCGTCGGCCCACCTCTGGTGCCCCTCTTCTGGTATATAAGTCATTTTGACCTAGAAAAAATAAGGAGGACTTTCGGGATGAAGCATCGCCGTCTCGAGGTAGAACTTGGGCAGGGGCACTTTTGCCCTCCAGCGGAGCGATTCTGCCGGGGGAACTTCCCTCCCCGAGGGGGAAATCATCATCGCCATCATCACCAACAACTCTCCCATCTTGGGGAGGGCAATCTTCATCAACATCTTTGGTTAGATTTTATCTTAATACTTTTCTCGTAGTTGCGGATGCTTGCGAGGGGGTTAATCATAAGTAGGAGGTTTGTTCAAGTAAGAACAACACCTAAGCACTGGTCCACCCACATATCAAATTATCAAAGTAGCGAACACAAATCAAACTAACATGATGAAAGTGACTAGATGGAATTCCCGTGTACCCTCAAGAACGCTTTGCTTATTATAAGAGACTGTTTTGGCCTGTCCTTTGCCTCCAAAGGATTGGGATACCTTGCTGCACTTTATTTACTGTTACCGTTATTTGCTCGTTACAAACTATCTTGCTATCAAACTACTCGTTACTTATAATTTTAGTGCTTGCAGAGATTACCTTGTTGCAAACCACTTGTCATTTCCTTATGCTCCTCGTTGGGTTCAACACTATTACTTATCGAAAGGACTACGATTGATCCCCTATACTTGTGTGTAATTGTAATCAAGGCTCTTTTCTGGCATTGTTGCCGGGGAGTGAAGCGCCTTTGGTAAGTGGAAATTGGTAAGGAAAAATTATTACTATGTGCTGAAATTTATTGTCACTTGTTACTATGGAGAATCATCCTTTGAGGGGTTTGTTCGGGGTATCCTGGAACCACATTTTTTGCCCCTCAACCTACTGCACCTACTGAAAATACTGGTTATGAAATCCCTTCGGGTATGATAGAACAACTGCAAGTTAATCCTTGTGCAGGAGATGGAACCAAACATCATGATATGCACTTGATATATGTGGATGAAATTTGTGGACTATTTAAGCTTGCAGGTTTATCTGGAGATGAAGCTAAGAAGAAGATTTTCCCTTTATCTTTGAAGGGAAAAGCATTGGCATGGTATAGGCTATGCGATGATATTGGATCCTGAAACTGGAATCGATTGAAATGGGAATTTCACCAAAAAAATTGTCCTATGCATCTAGTTCATCGTGATCAGAATTACATATATAAGTTTTGGCCTTGGGAAGGAGAAAGTATCGCTCTATCTTGGGGGAGGATTAATTCAATGTTATATTCATGCCCCAATCATGAGCTCTAGAGAGAATTTATCATTTGGAACTTTTATGCTCGACTTTCTCGTGATGATCAATCCATGCTCGATACTTCTTGTACTAGTTCTTTTATGAAGAAGACTATAGAATTCAGGTGGGATCTTTTGGAAAGAGTTAAATTCAACTCTGAAGATTGGGAACTCGATGAAGGTAAAGAGTTAGGTATTAAGCTTGACTTTGGTTGTGTTAAATCTTTTAAGAAAACCGATGCATTTCAAAAGTTTAGCAATAAATATGGACTTGACTCTGAGATAGTAGCCTCTTTTTTTGAATCATTGCTACTCACGTTGACCTCCCTAAGGAGAAGTGGTTCAAATATGATCCCCCTCTTAAATAAGAAACAAAAGAACCGGTCATAGCTAAATATGAAACTATTATTTACAATCTTGACCCAGTTGTTCCTACTGATTATATTGAAAAACCACCTTTCCTTGTTAGGATAAAGGAACATGCTAAGGTTTCAACTATGGTTCGCAAAAGTAATATTAGAGCACATAAACCTGCTGAACCAATCAAAGTAGAACCTAGTGTTGCCATGGTTAAATATCTCCTAGTAGAAAACATTGATGGGCATGTTATTTACTTCTATGATGAAGCTGCTAGAATTGCCAAACCCGCTGAAAAGATAAACATAGACCCATTGTTGGCATGCCTGTTGTATTAGTTAAAATAGGAGACCATTGTTATCATGGTTTATGTGATTTGGGTGCTAGTGTGAATGCTATTCATTTTACCTTATACCAAGAAATTATGAATGACATAGCACCCGCTGAAATAGAAGACATAGATGTTACTATTAAACTTGCTAATAGAGACACTATCACACCACTTGGGATTGTTAGAGATGTTGACGTCTTGTGTGGGAAAATAAAATATCCTGCTGATTTTCTTGTTCTTGGTTCCCTACAAGATGACTTTTGCCCCATTATCTTTGGTAGACCTTTCTTGAACACTGTCAATGCTACTATAGATTGTCATAAACAAACTGTCAGTGTTATGAGTCTCATGAATTTAATTTCTCCAAGTTTAATAGACAACTTCATAAGAAATAATTACCTAGTAAGGATGAAATAATTGGTCTTGCTTCTATCGATGTGCCTCCTACTGATCCACTAGAAAAATATTTGCTAGACCATGAAAACGATATGCATATGCATGAAAGAAATGAAATAGATAAAAATTTCTTTGAATAAGGACCTCTGCTTAAACACAATTTTCCTTTAGAAAATCTAGGAGGTCCTCCTCCATCTAAAGGTGATCCTGTGTTTGAATTAAAAAAATTTCCTGGCACTTTGAAATATGCTTATCTTGATAAGGAAAAGATATATCCTATTATTATTAGTGCTAACCTTTCAGAACATGAAGAAGAAAGATTATTGAAAATTATGAAGAAGCACCTACCGCTATTGGATATACTCTTGATGATCTTAAGGGCATTAGTCCCACTCTCTGTCAGCACAAGATTAATATGGAACTTGATGCTAAACCCGTTGTTGATCATCAACGATGTTTGAAAAATCCTAAGATGAAAGAAGTGGTAAGAACTGAAATATTAAAGCTTCTGGAAGTAGGTATAATCTATCGCATAGCTGATAGTAGATGGGTAAGTCCCATTCACTGTGTCCCTAAGAAGGGAGGTATTACTGTTGTTCCTAATGATAAAAATAAACTTATCCCACAAAGAATTGTTACTGGCTATAGAATGGTAATTGATTTTAGAAAATTAAATAAAACAACTAGAAAATATCATTACCCTTTGCCTTTTATTGATCAAATGCTAGAAATATTATCTAAGCACACACACTTTTGTTTTCTTGATGGATATTCTGGTTTTTTCTCAAATACCTGTCTCACAACCTGATCAAGAGAAAACCACCTTTACTTGTCCTTTTGTAACTTATGCTTATAGACGTATGCCTTTTGGTTTATGCAATGCACGTGCTACCTTTCAAAGATGTATGACTGATGTATTCTCTGATTTTTGTGAAACAATTGTTGAGGTGTTTATGGATGACTTTTCCGTTTACAGAACTTCTTTTAGTGATTGCTTAAGCAACCTTGATCGAGTTTTGCAGAGATGTGACCAAACTAATCTTGTCTTGAATTGGGACATAAAATTTCTGAACGAGGTTTGAGGTGGATAAAGCTAAAGTTGATGCAATTGAGAAAATGCCATGTCCTAGAGATGTTAAAGGTATTCATAGTTTTCTCGGTCATGCTGGTTACTATAGGAGGTTTATTAATGACTTCTCTAAAATTTCTTGGCCTCTTACAAATCTTTTACAAAAGGATGTTCCATTTTTCTTATGATGATTGTGTATAAGCCTTTGAAACACTTAAGGAAGCCTTAACTACTGCACCTATTGTTCAACCACCTGATTGGAACTTGCCTTTTGAAATTATGTGTGATGCTAGTGATTATGTTGCTGGTACTGTTTTAGGACAAAGATTTGATTAAAATTAAATGTTATCCATTATGCTAGTAAAATTCTAGACAGTGCCCAACAAAATTATGCTACTACTGAAAAAGAATTTTTAGTAGTTGTGTTTGCTTGTGATAAATTCAGATCTTATAATGTTGATTCCAAAGTAATTGTTGATACCGATAATGCTGCTATAAAATATCTTGTGGAAAAGAAAGATGCTAAACCTAGACTCATTAGGTGGGTTCTCTTGTTACAAGAATTTGACTTACATATCACTGATAGGAAAGGAGCAGAGAACCCCGTAGCTGACAACTTGTCTAGGTTAGAAAATATTCTTGATGGCCCACAACCTATTGATGATAGTTTTCCTGATGAACAATTAGCTGCGATAAATGTTTCTCACAACACTCCTTGGTATCAGGCTGCAATAAATGTTTCTCACAAGATATTTTCATATTCAATTTGGTTCTTTTCCTTTGGTCCAAAAATCGGGCGTAATTTTGGCTCAGGGCAATAATCGCAATGCATTAATGCACCATTATTTGGCTGAGGAGCAATTCGAGGATAATCATGTCATTGAATATCTTGCTATAGGGGAGTTTAATTGTCCTTTGAATTTGCCTTATGCCCCGCTCCCTCTAAGTTTTCTGAATTCGGCATTCAAATATGCCCCTCCACATGATATTTGGCCACCCAGGCTCAAGGCGCAACACAAGGAGGATTTGGTTCGGGCACGTTACTCGCTTCAAGAAATTGAGAGTCTTGCCACTAATTGGGCTGCCTTATGCTCCAAATGCCTTCAATGGGGGCATACCCGGATTAGCTACGAGGCTAGGCTCATTTGCATTAAGTGCTCCGGTCCTGATCACAAAACATTTAATTGCCCCAAGCGTGACATTGCTTTCATATTAATGGGAAGTTGCATCAATCAGCAACACCGTAATCAATCCTATCGGATCTTCTGGAGCACCCACTTTTGCCCACAAGTCTATTTGTCAATCTAGACCGTCCATTCGTTGTGCTGTATGCGGCTTCTACGGCCACGAGATGACAGCTTGCAATAAGCTGAAATTTCAAAAGAGGTGGAGGTGGGTTGTCAAAGATTTACAGCCGCCCTGTTTCCCCCCCCCCCCCCCTCACGCTCCGTCTTCCACCTCGAAATCCCAAAAGCCCTCGCTCTGCCCTGTCCCGTCAACATTGCAGCCACTCCATTCCTCCTCTCCATCAACCATGGCAAACTACCCCCTCAATCCCGCCCCCTTCCTCCCGCCGGGGTTCGCCGTTGAGCCCGGCCCGGTGGATCGCCTGGTGCGCAGCGGTATGGTGGTTGGCCCCATTGCCCCGCTCAACCATGACTACCTGGCCATTGCGGAATCCAGTCAGTATGTGCCTCCGCAACCAGATCGTCGCGGCGCTTCACGAGTTGCAGCTGTTCACCACGGAGGTCAGTGATCATCCACTCGGGATTGGAATATTTGGGTTTGAGGATTCGTTCTTAAGAGATACTGTTGTGGGCACCCCTATTGAGTTAGAGTCTGAAGATCTGTTTATCTTATTTGTTCCTCACAATGAAGCGCTCAATAGGCGCACTACCTCGTTTGGTCCGGAGGTCTGGCTGATGTTTTTTGGATTCCCATATGATTATCAAATCGATTATTACATCATCAAAGCATTGGCAGGCTATGGCTCGTTGGTTTCTTGGTACAATCCACGTCAGGATCGTAGGTATATGCTGATCAAAGCTCGAGTCATCCGCCTCAACCTGATCCCCAAGAGTTTCATTGTGTGGCAACTTGGTGGCGCGCGGGACTGTTGGACTGTGCAGGTCACCATCCTGCGCAGCAATGACTAGAACAGCCTGTTGCCTGAGGTGCTACCTGCTGGAGAAGAACCACCACCTCCAGATGGCAATCCCCATCCCCAGTTTGGTCCTGAGCTCATGGCGGAGCAGTTATACTAGCAGCAAGTCCACAACTGGTTGGTTCAGAATGGTGAGCCGCCAGCAGGCAACAATGTTGATCATGGCCCGGCTCATAACGTGCAAGACAATGGGGGGTGGGGGGCAATGCCCAGCTCTTCAACCTGTGCAGCTGCCTCCAATGCCCCCTCATTTGGTGAATTATCAGGCATGGCTGGCTGCGCGGGGTCTGACTGTCCAACACGGACTAGTGCCTGAAGATAATCTCATAGATAATGCTTTCCAGGCATGGAATAACTCTATCATTGTTTCTGAAAATTCTAGTTCTCTCCAGTCTGGTCTGGAACAACTGCCTGCTTTGGATGTTGCTATCTTGGAGGTTGAGGAAGTTGCTGACTCTCTGTCTATCACAGTGGATGTTCACTCTCAGGGCATTCGTTTAGGGCTATCTACAAATGGGGATGAACTCTTGGCTTTACTTCTGCATAATCCCATCCCTAGGCAGCATCTTAACAGCTTCATCTACAATGCACTGCGTCCGTCCATTGCTACTATTGGCCCTTGGAGAGAGGGATTTGGTATGAGAAACACTTCTGTTGCTGTGGAGGTTAGAGTTTCTCAGGATGCTGCAGGACTTCACTTCTCCCAGATGCAATCTGCCAGTCATGCTAGGCTCACTCCCTCATCTATAATCATTAAGGAGATCTTTGAATCCAATGAAGGGGCAATCAATGTTGGAAATAACCTGAACCTTGGGGAAGTTTCTGAACCTGCTATCGATGCTAGCATTGGTGCGTCTGAACTGAACTCTGCATCTGAACTAACTCACATTGTGGTTCCACCTGCTCCTAATGGATCAAGATCCAGGCGTGCTCGGGCCTCAGCTCCTATTTCCACCTCCGAGGTCAGGCGTAGCCAGCGCTCTAACAAGTTTAATGGCTTTAAGACTCATGCTCCTAAAGATACACGTGTGGCTTCCTCCAAGGTTAAGCCTCGTATCATGCCCTTGATTGGATCCTCCAGCAATGCACCTAGGGTTGATGATGCAGTCCCTCCTCCAGCCCCAATGTCCACACTGCAAGAGATTGGTGTCAACAGATGTGCCATTCCTGAAGAAGAATTAACCTCTGAAGCTTTGCTTGCTACCTCTCTGGCTGCTAGTCCTTCTGATGATCAGGGGCAGGTGGCCTCTTCCTCCATGGAGTGATTTCTGCCTCTACCATGTCACCTCTGTGATGCTGGAACGTGTTGTCTTGGAATATCAGAGGTCTCAACTCGGAGAAGAAGCAATTGGCCCTCTTTAATGCCATCAGCACCAGTGGATGTGCGGTGGTGTGTTTACAGGAAACCAAAATGCCTGACGTTTCTTTTGTGTTCCTCAAAACTTGTTTCCCTAAACAATTCAATCACTTTGCTTTTGTTCCTTCCTGCGGATCATCTGGTGGTATCCTTACTATTTGGAAAAGAGCTTTATTTGCGGGTACGGTTATGTTTTCTGACGTCTTTGTGTTAGTCGTCAGTTTTGTCAGTACTCAGTCGTCGCAGACCTGGTCGGTCGCTAATGTCTATGACCCATGTACGGGTGATGATCATATTGCGTTTACCTCCTGGTTGTATGATGTCTAGATCCCTAATGCTCATGATTGGTTGTTCCTTGGCGATTTTAACTACATGCAAGCTCCTGATAACCGCAACAAACCTGGGGGAAACCTGTCTGACATGATCACATTCAATGACATCATCCGCAAACAACAACTCATTGAAATTCCGGTCCAAGGTAGATCTTATACGTGGAGTAACATGCAACTTGATCCACTTCTTGAACAAATCGATTGGTTCCTCACCTCTCTACACTGGACACATTCATACCCTAAAACCCTAGTCAAACCCCTCGACAAGCCAGTTTCATATCATATACCCTGCGTGGTTTCCATTGAAACCAAGATCCCTCGAAGTAAGCTCTTTCATTTTGAATCGTACTGGATTTTACACCCTGGGTTTATGGATGTGGTGCAACAGGTCTGGGACAAACCAATACATCACAAAAATGTTGCGGTTGTGCTTAGTCACAAGTTCAAAGCACTTCGTCACGCCCTTAAGGTTTGGAGTAAGCATATTTCCCGGCTAACTATTGCGGTCGCTAGTTGTAATGAGGTCCTCCCTGAATTAGATGAACTAGAAAACAAATGTTGCCTCACATTACCAGAAACAAACTTCAAAAACATCCTTAAGGTTCATCTTATCAGGTTGCTTAAATACCAGAAGCTTTACTGGAAAAAGCATTGCACCATATGCTGGATCAAGTTTGGAGACGAGAACACAAAGTTTTTCCAAGCGATTGCCACAAAAAGATATCGCAAGAACAACATTGCCTCTTTACGCACTGAGGATGACCGTGTGATTGAAGATCACCCTGGTAAAGAAGCACTCTTACACTCCACATACAAAACCAGGTTGGGGACCACGGCTCAATGTGATATGAAGTTTGATTTGCCTTCCATAATCCAACGAGCAACTAATTTAGACCTCCTAACTGAGCCGTTCACTCCGGAAGAAATCGATGGTATCATCAAGGAAATGCCGCCTGATCGTGCCCCTGGACCTGATGGTTTCAGTGGAGCTTTTCTCAAAGCGTGTTGGCCAATCATCAAACATGATTTTTACTCGCTTTGCTCACAATTTTATGTTGGAACTCTTGACATCACTGGCATTAATGATGGTCTCATTACCCTGATCCCGAAGGTCAAAGCGCCCGCATTAGTCAATGATTACAGACCGATCACCTTGCTTAATTGATGTCTGAAACTATTGACGAAGCTCCTAGCCAACCGACTGCAACGCATATCTTACAACTGGTACACCACAACCAATATGGCTTCCTTAAAGGACGAACCATCCAAGATTGCCTTGCATGGGCATACCACTACATTCATCAATGCCATGTGTACGGTCGGGAGATCATTCTTCTCAAGCTCGATTTTGCCAAGGCGTTTGACACAGTTGCGCATGAACCTATGATTAACATAATGCGTCATATGGGCTTCAATGATCGATGGATCTCCTGGATTAACTGCCTCTTCTCCTCTGGTCGATCATCAGTCCTCCTTCATAGCGTGCCTGGCCGCCAATTCCCTTGTAGATGTGGGGCCGGACAAGGGGACCCGCTCTCACCGTTAATTTTCGTTCTTGCAGCAGAATTACTTCAAGCAGCAATTAATGATGCTTTCAGACAGGACAGGCTCGAATTACCATTTCCTTGCATCGGGCAGACTGACTATCCAGTTCTTCAATACGCTGACGACACGCTCATTGTGCTCCCTACATGCACCCGACAAGCCACCCTAGTTAAGCAGATTCTGCCTGATTATGCTTCCTCCATTGGCCTCAAGATCAACTTTCACAAATCCACGATGATCCCCATTAATCTTGATGCATCTACCACAACCAATCTTGCTAGAGTATTTGGTTGTATAGTTGGATCGATGTTGTTCACCTACCTCGGCCTCCCACTGGGTGCCACCAGACCTACGATCCAAGAGTTCATGCCTTTGGTTAGCAGATTGGAAAGACAACTGATACCCACCATTGCAATGATGTCGTATGGAGGCAAGTTATCTTGGTTGAATGCTTCGGTCACTTCTCTTCTAGTGTTCGCCATGTGCACTCTCAAGTTCCCCCCAAGCTTATTGAGATCATTGATAAGATCAGGTGCAGATGTCTCTAGACCAAGAAAACGGAACAGGGCGAGAAGTGTAACTCTTTAGCCGCCTGGGATTTGGTCTGCCGACCCAAGAAGAAAGGGGGTTAGGAGTGATCAACCTAAAAATTCACAATGAGGCTTTTCTACTAAAATTTCTTAACAAATTCTTTAACAGACTTGATGTGCCTTGGGTCAACCTTATTTGGGAAAATTACTACGAGGGCAAAATTCCACACGTTGTGGACCCAGTTGGCTTGTTCTGGTGGAAGGACATTTTTAAGCTGACCCCCATCTATCGTGGAATCTCTCGGGTTCAACTAGTGGATGGCACGTCAACCCTCTTTTGGAAAGATCTTTGGAGAGAAGAGGTACTTCAAACCTCACACCCACGTGCCTTCTCATTTGCCATGCAAGAGGATTTGTCGGTCGCTGACACAATGGCCACTACGGACATGCATGCAACCTTTCAACTCCCGGTCTCACCTCAGGCGCTTGTTGAGATCTAGCATATCCATTCACACCCTACATGGACCTCTCCTTCGACATCTTTGCATGATGTTTGGTACTACTCCTGGGGCACCACAATCTACAAATCAAAAGACTACCACAACAACTACTTCAGGGATGGGGTGTCGCATCAGGCGTTCAGTCAACTCTAGAAATCTAAGTGCACTATGAAAATTAAAGTTTTTGGTTGGCTCTTGTTTCATGACAGACTCAACACACGCAGCATGTTAAAGAGGAGACATTACAATATTGGCAACAACTTCAACTGCGTTCTATGCAACCAGCACATCGAGGAGACGATCGATCACATGATCTTCGCCTGCCCCTTTAGTCAGAGCTGCTGGGCTAAACTTAACTTGGTTTAGCCAACCTTCCTTTGCCGCCTAGATCTCCTCCGAACGACAAAAGAGGTCTGGCCGAACTCATTATTCTATGAAACATTCTTGACCGCAGCATGGACTATTTGGAAGGAGAGAAACAACAAACACTTCAGAGGACTGACTCCCAGTGTTGCTTCGTGGCTGGAACGATTCAAAGAAGATATGTCCTTACTGCAACATAGGCTTAAGGCAGCACATAGAGCTGCTCTGATCAACTTTTGTACTTCTATTGTATAGCCCCCTAGTTTAGTTTGAGTCGGTTGGGCATCCTCCACCAAAGTGTGGTTGCAAAGTTTGCTGTAAAAAGTAGCCCATATGTCTATGTAAACCCCCCATTTATATAGATATATGATAATACAGTAGGGGTTCCCCCCTACTATTTTTCTGTCAAAAAAACACTCCTTGGTATGCTGACTATGCTAATTATATTGTTGCTAAATATATACCACCTAGTTTCACATACCAACAAAAGAAAAAATTCTTCTATGATTTAAGACATTACTTTTGGGATGACCCACGTATGTATAAAAAGGAGTAGATGGTATTATTAGACGTTGTGTACCTGAGCATGAACAGGGACAAATCCTACGGAAATGTCATTCGAAGCTTATGGAGGACACCATGCGGGAGATAGAACTGCTCATAAGGTACAACAATCTGCTTTTTATTGGCCTACTCACTTCAAGGGTGCCCGTAAGTTTATTTTATCTTGTGATGAATGTCAAAGAATTGGTAATATCGGTAAGTGTCGGGAAATTCCTATGAATTATTCTCTTGTTGTTGAACCATTTGATGTTTGGGGTTTTGATTACATGGGACCTTTTCCTTCCTCTAATGGGTATACCCATATTTTGGTTGCTGTTGATTATGGTACTAGGTGGGTAGAAGCTATTCCAATTAGTAGTGCTAATCATAACACTTCCATTAAAAATGCTTAAAGAAGTTATTTTCCCAAGGTTTGGAGTCCCTAGATATTTAATGATTGATGGTGGTTCACACTTTATTCATGGTTCTTTCCATAAAATGCTTGATAAATATGATTTCAACCATAGAATTGAATCACCTTATCATACCCAGTTTAGTGGTCAAGTCGAACTTAGCAATAGAGAAATAAAAATAATACTGCAAAAAACTGTTAATAGGTCCCGAAAGAATTGGTCTAAGAAATTGGATGATGCAGTTTGGGCTTATAGAATAGCTTATAAAAATCATATGGGCATGTCTCCTTATAAAATGGTTTATGGAAAAGCTTGTCATCTGCCTCTCGAGTTAGAACATAAAGCTTATTAGGCAATCAAAGAACTCAACTATGATTTCAAACTTGCCGGTGAAAAGAGGTTATTTGATATTAGCTCATTAGATGAATGGAGAACCCAAGCCTATGAAAATGCCAAGTTATTTAAAGAAAAAGTTCAAAGGTGGCATGACAAAAGAATCCAAAAGCGGGAATTCAAAGTTGGAGAATATGTTCTTTTATACAACTCTCGTTTTAGATTCTTTGCAGGAAAACTTCTCTCCAAATGGGAAGGACCATATATTATCGAAGAAGTTTATTGTTCTGGAGCTATCAAAATAAATAATGCCAAAGGTACCAACCCAAAGGTTGTCAATGGGCAAAGAATAAAACACTATACCTCAGGTACACCTATTAATGTTGAAAGCGATATTATTCAAACCATGACACCGGAGGAACACATCTATAATACCTAAATAGTTCATCCCCACTAACCTATTTAACTAAGCATGCAGCCTATCCACATCAGCATCCATTCTCCTATAGCCACATCAGCACTAACCCTCCACTTGGCTTCCCCGCAAAAAAACTCCTCCATTTGGCTAATCCTTCTGATTCCCATTTTTCTGTGAACCGTTTCAGTTACGCCCTTTCAGTTTTGGTTGCTCTACAAACTAGCAACTATGCGCATGCAGTCCATTACTCCAGCCAACATGCAACCCATTATTAGATGATGAAGACCCGGGGCAATATGAGTTGTCTAGCCACCAACAAGCTTCTTTGTGACGACTTCTTCCCTTCCCCTTCCAATAACATGCATGTCTCTTCCTCTTCCTTGGTTCTTCCTATATAAAACACAACCATATATCCATAGGATGAAATCCTCCCCGTACAATCCTCATAAACCGTATACCAGCTACATCTCCTTTCTTAGCATTCACTGGCCATCGCCTTGCCAAGCCTCCACCAGGTGATCTTCTTGCCACCGTCGGGCGATATTGCCATATTGGAGTAGTTAAATTTGACCGACTTAGTGAGTTAGGAGGTTGATTTGTCTCATGATTTTGTTTCTCTATATTTTCATTTCGGAGTGGGACGATCGAGGGTTGGAAAGATATGTAGACTACAATGTTCATTTGGGAAGATCCCTTATGCATTCTCTTGCCCTGAACACAGATCAACACATGCATGTGTCCGTCGACCACGTCGGTGCCATAGATGATGGGTACGGACGAGGGAGCAAGGTGCTACATGTCATAGACCATGTGAACTCAATCGGATGAGGAGGCGCCATCGCCACCGTTGATGACGTTGCTAACGCCTAGCTAGTTGTTGGAGCCGAGGATCAATGAACAACGAAGAAGAATACGAGTCACGCTAGTTTGCCAGGCGACGAAAGCCCGTCCGGCAACAGATGCCCCCAGCGACGAATGCTGGCCTTTTTCTCCTATGTATTCCACTCGGCTCTATGCCTCTATGAACAAGACGATTACATCGGCTTATATAGCCTAGCACACACACCGGCTAAACCAACAACCTGGCCATGTCTTCACCGCACGCACGCATGCAGGACCTCTAACCACTTCTACACGAGCAACACTCATGCACTACGAGATCCATGCGCACCCACACATATGATCCACGAGAAGTGGTGTAGAAGGATGGCCACAGACTGGCTTAATGCATGCAGCTCCTCGCTGGACTCCTAATGACTTGCATTAGCAACGACTAATCTATCCAATTGACATCACGCGATGCATGCATCATGGTTTATTTCCTAACACCATGCACTTCTCGATCTGGACCATCTTGCCCGCCCTCTACCAAAGCATCTTGTGACGCAATAGTTCGTGCATGTGTGTCTTCCTCGTCTCTTGCTATGTTTTCTTCACGTATCTGTCTGATTTCTATAACCTACACGATCAGGTTATCATGTTGTGTCACCGTGGATAGGACGTTCAATTGGCCGACACCTGGATGCTCCACCTATATACTCCTCAAAATGCATGCTGATTCCTCTGTTGCATATCCAGATGTTGTGGGGAGAAAGAGCCTACAACCCCAACCCTAATTATACCATGGCTTCCTTTGTACTCTTTTTAGCACATACTGTCACATATTCGTTTTACAATCTGGGTGCTTGATATATTGTAAGTCGATTGAAGTCATGTGCCCGAGAAATATTAAGTTAGGAATGCATTCAAGGTGCAGACAAGCAATTTGTATTGCAGATGTACCTTTGCATATATTATGTCAGATTCCCCAAATGGCCATGTTATTTCCTTCTTTCCATTCTATGATTAGTGTACTTACTGAAACAAATTGTTTGCTAATACGTTTGTATTAGCAGCACACTAGCTTGCATTGTCTTCTTTACATTGTCTCTCCCTTCCAATACTACCTTTGACCATCCCATAAAACACTAAGACCATGCACAAGTTTGGCCACAAACTGATCATACTGAGAAATGTGATTTCATTGTTGCATTCCATGCAAGCCATCTTCTATAGTTTTTTTCTCTCTTGCTCTATCCTTAAAGTGTCGTTCTCCTTTAAGCTCTTTGTCACACTAATATCCCGCAGCAACGCGCATGGTATTATCTAGTATAGGAATCCTTCGGGAACACTCCAGAATCATGAAAAAGAGGAGGTACATGATATAGTAAGTAAACGGACTCCGAAAAATCCGCAAAAATATTTTCTGTTAGATTTGGAATATTACATAAATTAGGAAAATAAGAAACAACCAGGAAGGCAACCCTAGTGGGCACAAGCCAGGCGCGCCCAGGTGGGTTCTGCCCACCTTGATTACCTTCCGGACTCCGTTTTTCCCCGTTTGCTTGTTTCCCAAGATAAAAAAATCTTTATATACCCCCAAACCGTTTGACCACTGTATCACGAAGAAATCTTCTGTTCTTCTTTCTTGCTATTTTTCTGTCAGAGTTTTTCAGGCCAGGCATCATGTCTTCTCCCTCCTCCAACAACGCAGAAGAATATGCTTGGTTGATGAAGATATAACTAAAGGGAGAAGAACTAAAGGAAGCCTTCAAGGGGTACAAGAGCAAGGAAGCTATTGGAGACCAAGCGCCAGTAGTAGAGCAAGCTTTTCTCGTAGAGGAAGAAGATACCCTTGAACCTTATTATGATCATCCACTGAGATTGAAGCTTTTTAGGTCATCGAAATGGTTCGTGTGCAAAATAAATATCTTACTCGTGAAAATATTCTATTGCAAGAGCACATCATTGCCCTCCGGAGCGTCATCCGTAGATTGGAGTATCTTTTGAGCCTGAAGGACAAATTCGCTACTACCTCATCACCACCACCTCCTTCTTCACCACCAAAGGATACTTGAGTTCATGGTATGGGCACTCCCTTGGCTTGTGCCAAGCTTGAGGGAGGTGCCCGGTATCGTATCACCACCATTATCTTTGCCTTTATTTATCTCAGTTCGATCTTTAGTTATATTTTGAATTAGTTGAATAAAAGTTTAGTTTGATCTTTCTTCGAGTGTTTGCTTAGTGATCTACCTTTGTAATCGTGTGCGAGATATATAATAAAGTTTAGTTTGAGTTTTGCTTTCTTTACTGTTATGTTCCAATAGGAAGAAAAGAAAATAAATGTAAAAGATCGTCTGAATCTTATGGTAAGTAATGACATCAGATAAGGAAAAGTATAAGTGGTAAAATTTATTGGAGATTGACAACCATAGCATTGGTCGATGATGCAATTCATAAAAGAATTAATAAGGGAAGAGAAGATTCACATGCAAATACACTATCTTGGACATCTTTTATGATTGTGAGCCCCCATCAAAATATTATATGCCAAAATTGTTGATGTTGGACAAGGAAGACAACATAATGATTTATGTTTGTTCATATTCACATAGAAGTTATATTGTCATAGATCCTTTAACATGTGGTGCTTGCCCAATATCTTTTCTAGCCAAAAATTCCGCACTAAGTAGAGATACTACTTGTGCATCCAAAAACCCTTAAACCCAAATCTTGTTTTGAGAGTCCATCATACCTACCTATGGGATGAGTAGGATCCTTCAAGTAAGTTATCAACGGTGCAATAAGGCAATAAAAATTGCCTGTAAATGTGTTAGATCATTTAGTGTAAGAGAAAATTGAGCATTGTACGAACTTGTGATGGCAAAATAATAAAAGCAATAGACTGCATAATAAAGGTTGCTATCACAAGGGGCAATATAATGTAACGTTCTTTTGCAGTAAGAGATTGAGCATACAACCAAAAAGCGCATGGCAACCTCTGCTTCCCTCTGCGAAGGGCCTATCTTTTACTTTTTTATATTTACTTTTATGTAAGAGTCAAAGTATTCTTCCCTATTCCTTTTTATTTTCTCTTTTGCAAGCATCATGTGGTGAGGAAAGATCTAGGCACATATATCCAGTTGGATATGGATGATCATGAGTTATTATTGTTGACATCACCATTAAGGTGAATATGTTGGGAGGCGAAACTACAAGCCCCTATCTTTCTATGTGTCTGGTTAAAACTTTTTGATCATGTGTATGCGGTAAGTGTTAGCAAACATAAAATACTATATGATGGTTGAGTGTGTGGACTTGCCAAAAGGCTTTGATAAGCGACCCTTCCTGAAAAGATGATGAATTGTAGTTGCAAACTTGACTAAGAACATAGTTTGTTGGCTTTCAATAGAGTTTATTCTTTATACTTCGATGTTGTGATCAATTGTTACTTGTTCATGAGAAGTTATATGATGAAAGTTCTATGATAAAGCTTTATGATAAAGTCTGTTACTGTTATAATAATATACATGATGCTTCTATGTCCATATTTTGTTTTTATCGACACCTCTCTCTCTAAGCATGTGGACATGTTTTTTTATTTTGGTTTTCGCTTGAGGACAAGCAAGGTCTAAGCTTGGGGGAGTTGATACGTCCATTTTGCATCATGTTTTCCTACTTTTATTTATATTATGGATAATAATGCATTTTGGAGTATTTCTAATGCCTTTTCTCTCATAATGTGCAAGGTTTACACAAAGAGGGAGAATGCTGGCAACTGGAATTCTGGACCTGGTAAAGCTATGTCAGAGTTACCTATTCTACGCATCTCCAAATGAGCTGAAAATTTATGGAGCATTATTTTGCAATATATAAAGAAGAGGAAATAACTACCGGAGGAACCCACCAGGTGGGCACAACCCACCTGGGCGCGCCAGGCCCCCCAAGCGCGCCCTGGTGGGTTGTGCCCTCCTTGGCCCACCTCCGGTGCCCCTCTTTTGGTATATAAGTCATTTTGACCTAGAAAAAATAAGGAGAGGACTTACGGGATGAAGCACCGCCATCTCGAGGCGGAACTTGGGCAGGAGCACTTTTTCCCTCCGGCGGAGCGATTCCGTCGGGGGAACTTCCCTCCCGGAGGTGGAAATCATCGTCATCATCATCACCAACAACTCTCCCATCTTGGGGGGGGGGGGGCAATCTCTATCAACATCTTCAACAACACCATCTCATCTCAAACCCTATTTCATCTCTTGTGTTCAATCTTTGTACTGGGACCGTAGATTGGTGCTTGTGGGTGGCTAGTAGTGTTGATTACATCTTGTAGTTGATTACTATATGGTTTATTTGGTGTAAGATTATATGTTCAGATCCATTATGCTATTTAGTACCTGTAACGCCCCGAGACCGATGTGCCAGGTGTCCTCCAGTTTTTCGCTGTTGTTGCCTTGTCATTGCTTGCGTGTCATGCATTGCATATCATGTCATCATGTGAATTTCATTTGCATACATGTTTGTCTCATGAATCTGAGCATTTTCCCCGTTGTCCGTTTTGCAATCCGGTGCTCCTATGTCATCCGGTGTCCCTTTCTACCTCTTTTCGTGTGCGGGTGCTAAACGTTTTCGGATTGGACCGAGACTTGTCATGCGGCCTTGGTTCACTACCGGTAGACCGCCTGTCAAGTTTCATGCCATTTGGACTTCGTTTGATACTCCAACGGTTAACCGAGGGACCGAAGAGGCCTCGTGTGTGTTGTAGTCCAACACCCCTCAAAAGTGGCCCAAAACCCACCTAAAGCCCCTCCATCATCTCGGTCATTCGATCACGATCGCGTGGTCGAAAACCGCACCTCATTTGGACTCTCCTAGCTCACTCTACCTATAAATATGTGTCTCCCTCCGAATTTTCGCGCAGTCCAAACCCTAGCAAACTCCTCCTCGCGCCGCCGGACAAAACTGCCCACCGCCCGGACATGTCCGCGCCGCCGCCACGTCGTCCGGCCAATCCGGAGCCGACAACTCAGCACCGCCGCCTCTCTCCTCCACTCCCAGGCCGCCACCTGTCCCGCGCCTTGTCTCCACCGCATCGGCCCGCCGGGCCCATCACGGACCCGCCCGGCCCGGTCGCAGCGCGCCGCCGCCCGACTCTTCCCGGATCCCGCCGCGCCGCCGATCCCGCAGCGCCGCCCGACCCTTGCGCTCCTCCGCCACTGCCGTCTCGTAGCCGGCGTCGACCTCGCCACCGTTCGCGCGCAATCCGCCGCCATCACCAGATCTCGCCCGGTTCCTGCCTCGACGATCGGTTCCTGTCTCGCCGCCGCTGTTCTCCACCGGGGCCGCCGCTCCATCGCGCCTGCCCGATCCGGCGTCCCTCCAACGCTCCATGCCCCGAGCTCGCCGGAGCGGCGCCGGGCTCAGCCACCATCGTCTTGCTCGGGATCGGGCACGACCTCGCCTGCACGTCCGATTCGACGTTGACCCCGACCTGGGCCAGCCTGACCTCGCTGGCCCATCGCCCAGTCCGCTTCTCCTTCCTCTCCGGCCTAGCGGCCCGCTGGTGAGCCTCCCCGCCTAAGCCTCGCCTAGGCGTCTTTTAGTATCTCGCGCACGTCTATTTTTTTCCTTCTCTTCAAACTGCTAAGTCCCCGAAATTTCCAGATTCATGTGCCCATATTCATCGCATCATAATTCATCATCCATGGCTCCGTTTTGAGCGTGTAGCATATCAAAATGTTCGACTCGACGAGTACATCATTTCATCTCATTGCATCATTCTCTTTTGAGCTCATCTTGATGCCCGAAATGCTGTTGGAAGAGGGCTATGTGAGTAATTTGCCAGATCTGTTTCAGCAAATGGCATTTTGTCATTTTTGCCATGATTAATGTGTGCATGCTATGACCCTGAGCTCTACATGTGTTTTGTTATATTCCATGCCATCTTTACAGTGTTGCTTACCATGTATTTTTGTGATATTTGTGGTGACTAGCACAAGCTTGCAAAGTAGCATAATCGGTAATGCTGATTCCAGGGACTTAGAATTTCTCTAAGTCCTTGTCCTGATTTTGTCGTTATGCCATATGTTCATGTTGTTTCCTAGTGATCTGTGCCTCTTTTGAGGATGATAAGTAAGGATGTTTTGTTAACATTGTGGTGCTCTATCCATCCATGTCTTGTTTTGCATTTATGGAGCACCCTAGCTTGAGTCAATCGAGCTCTACTTTTGCTATATCGTAAATCCTGGTAGATTGTTGACTTGTTAGCGATTTTGCCGAGGATGTGGCTATTGATCCGTGCATGCTATGTTGTTGTTCTTGCCATGTCTAGCTTCTATGCCATGTATTCTTGATGGGTGTATGCTTAGTTTGTCAAGCAATGCTCTGTAATGAGTGCATCGAGCTCGTAAACATGCCTACTCATTAACTGATTTGC
Organism: Triticum aestivum; assembly: GCF_018294505.1. Lineage (NCBI taxonomy): Eukaryota > Viridiplantae > Streptophyta > Magnoliopsida > Poales > Poaceae > Triticum > Triticum aestivum. Next base: position 129,450,935 of record NC_057794.1, read on the forward strand.
ATGCTCCAGTTTTTCACTAAGTCTGAGATCTGTTTATGTTTTTATCATGTTCACATGCTTGCAATTGTATTTTCTGATCCCTTTTGGCTCAAGGTCACTAAGGGCTTTTGTTAAGTGCTTTGAGTAGCTTCATGCCATGCCTTGATTTTCCATGTTAAGTTCTTGTAGCATATAGTTTTCATGCTCCAAAGTATGCTTCCTGATAATAAATCCCAGACTTGTGTTAATTTCACTAAGTCTGAAACCTGTTATCATTTGCACTTTTGCCATGCTTGTTTGAAGCTGTTAATGAGTGATTTATCCGTAGCTCAGTGTTCATCTTTTGTCAAGCATCTTGAGTGGATCCTTTTCATGTATTTTTTTGCCATGTTTGAGTGCTGTAGGATAATTATCTTGTTGCATTTAGATGGCTACTTGTTGTTTATCGCAGCCGGTGCCATATTTGTTTTGCTTGCCATTTCCAAACCGTGCATCCGATTCTAGTGATCTTTATATCGATTTCAACCAAAATCACCTCACCTTTCTAGTGTCACTCTTGGATTTCCATGTTGAGGCCAGGTTCAATCATTCCTTTGCAAATCATGCATATGCATCGCATACCGCATCCCGCATATCATACCATGTTCATGGTTGTTTGTTTACTATGTTGTGTGCTTCTTTCTGGTGTTGCTTCTTCGGGTTGGTTCCGATAACGTCGCGTTTGTGAGGACCCATTCGTCTACGTCCGTTTGTCTTCTTCATGGACTCGTTCTTCTTCCTTGCGGGATTTCAGGCAAGATGACCATACCCTCGAAATCACTTCTATCTTTGCTTGCTAGTTGCTCGCTCTTTTGCTATGCCTATGCTGCGATACCTACCACTTGCTTATCATGCCTCCCATATTGTTGAACCAAGCCTCTAACCCACCTTGTCCTAGCAAACCGTTGTTTGGCTATGTTACCGCTTTGCTCAACCCCTCTTATAGCATTGTTAGTTGCAGGTGAAGATTGAAGTTTGTTCCTTGTTGGAACATGGAGATGTTGTTCCTTGTTGGAGTATGTTTACTTGTTGGGATATCACAATATATCTTATTTAATTAATGCATCTATATACTTGGTAAAGGGTGGAAGGCTCGGCCTTATGCCTGGTGTTTTGTTCCACTCTTGCCGCCCTAGTTTCCGTCATATCGGTGTTATGTTCACGGATTTTGCGTTCCTTACGCGGTTGGGTTATAATGGGAACCCCTTGACAGTTCGCTTTGAATAAAACTCCTCCAGCAAGGCCCAACCTTGGTTTTATCATTCGCCACCTAGCCTCTTTTTCCCTTGGGTTAGGCCAGCCCAAGGGTCATCTTTATTTTTAAACCCCCGGGCCAGTGCTTCTCTAAGTGTTGGTCCAACCCAGAGCACCGTGCGGGGCCTTCCCTTGGCAACTTGGGTTATGTTGGCTCCCGTATGCTTAGCTTATCCGGTGTGCCCTGAGAACGAGATATGTGCAGCTCCTATCGGGATTTGTCGGCACGGCGGGTGGTCTTGCTGGACTTGTTTTACCATTGTCGAGGATGTCTTGTAACCGGGATTCCGAGTCTGATCGGGTCTTCCCGCTAGAAGGAATATCCTTCGTTGACCGTGAGAGCTTGTGATGGGCTAAGTTGGGACACCCCTGTAGGGTTATGAACTTTCGAAAGCCGTGCCCGCGGTTATGGGCAGATGGGAATTTGTTAATGTCCGGTTGTAGAAAACCTGAAGTTGACCTTAATTAAAATACATCAACCGCGTGTGTAACCGTGATGGTCTCTTCTCGGCGGGGTCCGGGAAGTGAACACGGTGTTGGAGTTATGTTTGACGTAGGTTGTTCTAGGATCACTTCTTGATCATAGTTCATCGATCGTGCCTTTGCCTTCTCTTCTCGCTCTCTTTTGCGATATGTTAGCCACCATATATGCTAGTCGCTTGCTGCAGCTCCACCTCATACCTTTACCTTACCCATAAGCTTAAATAGTCTTGATCGTGAGGGTGTGAGATTGCTGAGTCCTCGTGACTCACAGATACTTCCAAAACCAGCTTGCAGGTGCCGTTGAACCGTGCGGATGACGCAACCAAGCTCAGGAGGAGCTCGATGAAGATCTTTTCCTTTGTGTTGTTTCGTTCTAGTTGATCAGCAGTGGAGCCCAGTCGGGACGATCGGGGATCTGTGTAGCATTTGGGGTAGTCTTCTTTTATTTTGGTTCCGTAGTCGGACCTTGATTGTATCTGGATGATGTAATGCTTTGTTTCATGTAATTGTGTGAAGTGGCGATTGTAAGCCAACTATGTATCTTTGTCCCTTATGTATTACATGGGTTGTGTGAAGATTACCTCACTTGCGACATTGCTTTCAATGCAGTTATGCCTCTAAGTCGTGCTTCGACACGTGGGATATATAGCCGCATCGAGGGCGTCACAGTACCCCTCTGATCTTGAGCATGATTATTGTTTGTGAGTAGTTACTTTTGTTCTTGAGGTCAGGAGAAATCTTGTTGCAAATAATCATGTGAACTTGATATGTGTTCGATATTTTGATGATATGTATGTTGTGATTCCCTTAGTGATGTCATGTCGACTACATGACACTTCACCATATTTGGGCCTAAGGAAATGCATTGTGGAGTAGTTATTAGATGATGGGTTGCTAGAGTGACAGAAGCTTAAACCCTAGTTTATTCGCTATTTTGTAAGGGGCCGGTTTGGATCCAAAAGTTTAATGCTATGGTTAGATTTTATCTTAATACTTATCTCGTAGTTGCGGATGCTTGCGAGGGGGTTAATCATAAGTAGGAGGTTTGTTCAAGTAAGAACAGCACCTAAGCACCGGTCCACCCACATATCAAAGTAGCAAACTGATAACCCACAAGTATAGGGGATCGTTTGTAACCTTCTTTGGTAAATGAGAGTGTCGAACCCAACGAGGAGCTAAAGGTAGAACAAATATTCCCCAAGTTCTATCGACCACCGATACAACTCTACGCACACTTGATGTTTGCTTTACCTAGAACAAGTATGAAACTATTTGGCAAGAATAAATCTACGAGTACTTTGCGAGAATAAAACTACAAATAAATTGCAAGATGATAAAAGTGGATAGCTTTTGTCAACAAGAAAGTCATTTGTCCATAGGCAATCGATAACAAGTATCGGTAATCATTCTTCCAATTCTATATGGGGGAGAGGCATGAGCTAACATACTTTCTCTACCTGGATCATATGCACTTATGATTGGAACTCTAGCAAGCATCCGCAACTACTTAAGATCATTAAGGTCGTGAAACCCAACCATAACATTAAGTATCAAGTCCTGTTTACTCCCATACGCCATATCCCACTTACTCGGGTTTAAGCTTCTGTCACTCTCGCAACCCACCATAAGCGAACCATGGACATATTGCAACACCCTACAGCAAGGATCCCCCACGTTTGTGTGAGATGGAGGGCAACGTAGGACAACACCATAAATAAAATATACAATCATACCAACCAAGATCACGATTAACCCACAGGACAAAATGGATCTACTCAAACAACATAGGATAACCATATATCATTGGGAAATAATATATGGAGTTGAGCACCATGTTTAAGTAGATATTACAGCGGAGAGAAGAGGTGTTACACCGCTGCATAGAGGGGGAGAAAGTTGGTGTTGACGGTAGCAGAATTGTTGATGTAGATCACCGTCACGTTCCTTGCCCCGCCGACACTCTGGCGCCACCGGGAGAGAGGGGGAGAGAGCCCCCTCCTTCTTCTTCTTCCTTGGCCTCCCCCCTAGATGGGAGGAGAGTTCTCCCTCTGGTCCATGGCCTCCATGGTGGTAGAGGGGCAGGAGCCCCTCCGAGATTGGATCTCCCTCTCTGTTCCCTTCTGTTTCTGCCCCCAGATCTGGCCAAAAACCGACCTACAAGGTGAGCATAAGACACCTTGGCGCGCTTGGGGCCTGGGGCGCGCCTTGGTGGGTTGTTGGCACTATGGGCCCCCGTTTGCGTTGATTCCACCTCCCAAAAATCACATATATTCCAAAATAATTCTCCATAAATTTTTATCGTGTTTGGACTTCGTTTGATATGGATTTTCTGGGAAACAAAAAACATTCAAAAAACAGGAATTGGCACTGGGCACTAGATGAATAGGTTAGTTCAATAATCATATAAAAAGTTAACAATAAAAAATTATAGATACGACGGAGACGTATCAACATCCCCAAGCTTAATTCCTACTCGTCCTCGAGTACGTAAATGGTAAAAAAGATAATTTCTGATGTGGAATGCTACCTAGCATAATCTTGATTATATATCTAATCATGGCATGAATAATAAGACATAAGTGATTCAAAGCAATAGTCTATAATTTGACATAAAGACATCAATACTCAGGCATCCCAACAAAGAATCATGTCTTTAAAAATATCAACGCTAAAGAAAGATATCCCTACAAAATCATATAATCTTGTCGTGCTCTGTCTTCTTAACACAAAGTATTTATCATGCATAACCCCGATGACAAGCCGAGCAATTGGTTCATACTTTTTAACGCGCTTCAACTTTTTCATCCCTCACGCAATACATGAGCGCAAGCCATAGATATAGCACTATATGTGGAATAGAGTATGATGATAGGGGTAAATATAGAGAAGACAAAAAAAGTAAGGAAGTCTCACATCCACGCGGCTAGCCAACGGGCTATGGAGATGCCCATCAATTGATATCAATGCGAGTAGTAGGGATTGCCATGCAACGAATGCACTAAGAGCTATAAGTGTATGAAAGCTCAATATGAAAACTAAGTGGGTGTGCATCTAACCCTATAATGAAAAATTCCCACTAGTATAAGAACGTGACAACATAGGAGACTCTCCATATGAAAAACATGGTGCTACTTTGAAGCACAAGTGTGGAACTAGCATGCCCCTTCTCTTTTTTTCTTTTTTTATTTCTTTTCTTTCTTTCTTTTTCTTTTTCTTTTTTTCTTTTTTTCTTTTTTTCTCTCATCATCCGGAGCCTCATCCCGACTTGTGGGGGAATCATAGTCTCCATCATCCTTTCCTCACTAGGGCAATGCTCTAAAAATGAATAATGATGATCATCACACTTCTATTTACTTCTAACTCAATATTACAACTCGGTACCTATAACAAAATATGACTCTATATGAATGCCTCTGGCAATACCAGGATGTGCAATGATCTAGTGTAACATGCATAAAAATGATGAATGGTCGCTGAGCCACAAATACTATGTCAGCTACATGATCTTGCAAAACAATATGGCAATAAATGCTCAAGTTATCAAAACGGAAGCGGTGGAAGTTGCATGGCAATATATCTCGGAATGGCTGTGGAAAGGCCATAATAGGTAGGTATGGTGGCTGTTTTGAGGAAGATATAATAAGGCTTATGTGTGATAGAGCATATCATATCACAGGGTTTGGGTGCACCTGCGAAGTTTGCACTGACTCTCGAGGTGAGAAAGGACAATGCATGGTACCGTAGAGGCTAGCAAATTGCGAAAATGTAAGAGTGCGTATAATCCATGGACTCACATTAGTCATAAAGAACTCATATACTTATTGCAAAAGTTTATTAGCCCTCGAAGCAAAGTACTACTACGCATGCCCCTAGGGGGATAGATTGGTAGGAAAATACCGTTGCTCGTCCCCGACCGCCACTCATAAGGAAGACAATCAATAATAAATCATGCTCCAACTTCATAGCATAACGAGAGACTAACGTGCATGCTTCGGGAATCACAAACCTTAACACCAATATTTTTACTAACCACAATTGTTTACTAGTACCTCCCACATATTCCATCTCTATATCGCAAAACTAGTGCAAGGAATCAAACATATCTTATTCAGTGATCACTACAAAAAAAATACACTTCCGTGATGATACCTGTTTGTCACAGTAGGTCATGTTTTCTGTCATCCATTATGATTTTATGATAGAATCAAGATAGTCATACCTGTGCTGTCATAGAAGTGTTCCATGACATTACCAAAATTATCATCACGGAAGTGTCCACTTCCATGACGATAAATCACGCGTCACAGAAGTGCTTTCGTCAAGGATGACCGACACGTGGCATCCACTATAACCGGTCGCCATTAAGCTATCGGGTTCCGGTTTGGATCCGAAAACCCGTTAACAGCCCAGACCAATGGGGATTTTCCATGTGTAAAATATTCAATGGCCAGAGGAACCACGTGTCGGCTCACTGTTGGGTCAGATGTCATCCTCTCATTGGACAGAAGGCGCCTATGATTCGTCGACACATGGTAGGGCCCAACAGAGGCCCATATAGGTTTAAAAGGCCGGCCCAGTCAAAGGCCCGCAGTATTTACTTAGGTACTAGTGGGCCAGCCCAATAACAACCTGTTTAAACATGGCCCATTTGCGGCCCGAAGCCAGATTTGGCCCGTTAATTGTTTGCCGAATATTTGGGCCCAATTACGTCGTAGTGACATTTCGGCCTATTAGAGGCCCGATGTAGACATGGGCCCATTTCAGCCCGGTGTGTCTTTCGGCCTGGGAATGGCCGGTGCTACCCATGGGCCATATATGGTCTGACGCGACATCCGGCCCTCTAACGGCCCGTGATAAAGGTGGCAACAGTTCAGCCCATCGTGACTTTGGGCCTGTTAAAGGCATGTCGTATAATTCGGCCTGTTGATGCATGTACTAAGCTTTTGACCTTTTAAAGGCCCATGATATCAGTGGGCCAACTAAGGCCCGAGATATGTTTCGGCCTAGTAATGGCCCGTCATATAACTGGGCCAAAAAAGGTCCGGTCTACATTTCAGCCTATTGAAGGCTTATCGACGTCTAGTGAAAATTGAGGCCCAACATGCATTTCAGCCTGCTAAAGGCTCATGGTTTCTTCTGGGCCATAACAGGCCAGCAGAATATTCAGCCTGTTAATGGCCCAAAGCTACATGGGCCCAACTAAGTGTTGGGTCCACTAAAGGCCCAACTAAACTTTGGGCTAAATATAGGCCCGTGTAAGTTGTGGGCCTAGCACGAAGTGTGAAGGCCCCAATGGCCTTTAATGCCCAAGAAAGTTGCAGGCCGGCCCAATTGTGGCCCGCTAAAAGGCAGGCCCGTTAGAGGCGAATGTTTCGGCTCGGTCGACTACATTAGATTTTTTCAGATAGTGAATGATGGCAGTAACTAGTAGGAATTAAGAACAAACCTACTCTATACAATAAAGAAATTACGACATAGTAACTTAGAATAAACCTACACTATACAATAAAGTATTTATGGTATATTACATCCACTAGGCATTGAAGTTCCCCGCCAGTGATCATAAAGCGCAACGAAGAGGCAGATTACAAAAAACCGGGCACCATTGCAGCGTAACAAAATAATACTGAACCAAGACCACTTCCAAGACAGTTCAAGAAAGGTTAGCCTTGCGCGGGAACTGCTGCGCAAGCTGCTGAGCAAGGCTGTGAGACCGGCATAGCATGTCGGTCATAGCTTCCAGGTGTAGCTGTTTAGCAATGAGGTTCTCATTGGTGTTCTCCGCAATCTTTCTTAGAGATAGGACTTCAAGTCGAAGTTGAGTTGCAGAATGCCTTTCTACTAGAACTTGGGACTGAAGAAGTCGAACTGATTCAGACAGCGCATTCTGTGAGCTTGTCTCACTGCTAGTATCAAGTAACTTGAACACTGCATCAAGACAAGACTTTGGGGTTGTCTCGGTATCTTCAAGATGTTTTGCCTTCTTTGCTGCAATATATGTTGGATTTATCTCACAACCTTCAGCAGACTTGTGCATGCCATTAGGCATATCACCTTGAAACAAGCAGAGAGATGACAGGTTTTGCACATATATAAACAAAGATGATAATTGTGTTGTCAATTGCATCCAATTTCAAATTAGAAAATAAAGAGTAAGTTCAAAATATCAATAGCATAATTTTGCATTGTTCATAATGCGGGGAGCTTCACCACACTACTGAATAACCATGTCAACATAACAAGCATAGATGAAGGGAAAGACAATCATTGTATCTATTTTGGTTAATGTGCATGGCATGTTGTTCATATCATCAGCCACATCAGTAAGATAAAACAGGAGATGACAAGGCACAAACGCGGGCCGCTTCACCACACACTGGATTATAGATCCACAAAAATAAGCATACATATAGGGAGTATTGAGTAATGTGCATGGTATGAATAAGGAATTTGGTTTTACAAGTAAAACTTGGAACTTACGGCTGTTGCGAACATGCATTTTGATAGAAACAACAAACTAAACAGCAGTTAACAATAGGGAGTATGAGCAAATTAAACAACAGTTGAGGATAAAGGCTTTAGAAGGACTGACTTACATTAACAGTTAACACCGGCTTTATAACGCCCTTCTCCATGTCAAGGGAAGGATAACTCAAGAATTTCAGCACGAAATCTTCATCATAAGCATTGACTGTACTCTATACTTTGTAGAGAGTAATTATAGATATGATAACACTAGAAGGGATAGAGGATAATGAAGATAAGATGTAGATTGATGCTACATAATCAACTACCAATCTCCGAAAGTACAAGCGTAACAGGACAAAATGTACTCACAAGAGCAATGGGCTACACTTCTACACTGGCATGTCTGTGTATTCAACTTTTTGGTAAGATTAAATATAGATCTAATATTTTTTAGTAAATGGCGAGCGAGGGAGATAAAATGTAGAATGCTACACAATGAACCAATCCCTCTTCCCATAATTAATAGTGTTTTGAACACTGGTGTACTGTACAAAATGTTCTTATATTCTGGGACGGAGGGAGTAGCCGTTAATGTAAGTACAGTGATAGATGACGTTCAGTCCTTACAAGAGGACTGCAGAGCTAAACCTCTTCAAAAGCATTGGGTTGATTCTAAATTTATTTAAGAGTCCATATAGATCTTATAATGTCCACCAAATGGACGATAACGAGGCTAACATGTGCAGTGATGCTACATAATCAACCAGCTATGAAAGTAAGTATGGTCATACAGGGCAAGAGGTACTCACTAGAGCAATGTAGTGTGCAGTATAGTTGTGAGATTCTGTGGTCCCTTGAGAATGAATGTTCTTCTGCAAACAGTTTTCATACAAGTGAGACGTTAAGGCAGATGCAGAAATGTAGTTCAATTTGTGATGTGATATCATAGACAGTACCTTACGCTGCAGACGAGACCAATGTGTAACAAGATTATTCCAGTCACTGTCTGATAAATGTAGCACCGGAGACTTTACAGAAATTTCGTTTAGAGGCTTGCCATCGAAGTGTGCTTGCCTCAGGTAGGAACGATACTTCATCAACGAGTGCTTGAAAAGTGCAACCAACCCTTGCTCGTCTTGACAATCTAGTTTGGTGCTCGCCTATTTAAAAGAATGAAATCTTGTGTCTTCTGTCAGCAGAAACATATGCAGTAATTACCATGAATAACATTAGTACATTACTTATGTGTAAGTTGCGGAGGAAGACTGGAAATTGTTCCGTGTCTGCGGTATAATCTTTCCATGATGGAAAGATGCGCACAAAGTTCCTGACAACAATATAAGTTTTTCTTCTAAACTGGGAAGAAATGGAACGGGGGTCCTATTTGCTGCAATTGGGGCTCTCTCTGGTTCGAAAAGGGATTTGGCAACTGGATTTGGTGTACTCTTTGTTGGAATGGGGGTTTTGCGTCGTAGAGCTGGTGCTATGTCAACTGGCATCAGCATACTGTTTGCTGCAGTTGGGGTCTGCTGAGGGGCATCAGAGATGACCAGTGTGGTAGGGCTAGAGTCTGCTAGAGTTGGGGCCGTGTTTTGTGGGTCAGGTGTTATTGCAACTACACCTAATGGGCTATTTGACTTATCAGGTGTCACTACCTTTTCCAAATACTTTGCTCGTGCTCCTCCACGGTCAGCAATCACCCTCTTCCTTTTGAACTTCTAATACACAAGAACAACATTTGAATGGATAAATATGGTATGATGACAGATGGAATATGTACTGAAAATGGATAGGCAGGGCGCATTCACATACACAATGTGTAAACTAATCTAATGGCAGTGCAACAAAGTAGAAGCAATGCAAAGCATCAGTTGCAAGATATGTGCGACCAATATAACCTTGGAAAGTTAGAGAAAGTACCTTGATGGGTGAATAAGATAGGGCATCTGCCTCTGACTCCTCCACTAGGGAGCTACATTGACTTAGGTCTCCCTCTAGCTCGGGATCACTATTAGGATCATATTCTGAGCATGAATCTGTAGGTGGAGAGCGTTTGCATTGCATTGCATCCAGACTTGATTTCAGTCCCTTAATGCCAAGTTTGACAACCATTGCATTGTTCTACCTTATTCTTTCATGCGCGCAAGCTCATAATCATTATGATGCTGTTCAGTATCTGAGATTCATGAAAACATAAAAAGTAGTCAGATTATCTATGGAATGCATTGCGGATTCAACTCGAAGAGTGTCTTCCTAAAAACCCTTGCATATGCAAAGTTCACCCCCAACTATACTGACCAGACCACACACAAAAATACAAACCTCTTATGTCTCTATAACAGGCAGACACACATTTCAAAACTGAAGTAGGAACATTATAATCATATCAAATCTGTATTTGAACAAATAAACTAAGGAATTATGAGTGGCATAATGTTTAGCTTCAAGTGCGGAGTGCTGGTAGTGTGACACAAAGCAAGTAGGTAGATTGTATTCCATGCAAAAGATCATAGTCTATGTAAAAGGTGGAAATGACACTTCCTTCTATACAATGCAGTGTTCGTTGCCCACACATGATGGAAGAGATCACATAGAGAAATACTATTCACTCATGTCTATGGTTCCAGTATTTTGAAATAGGGTGGTCCACCCTAAAAGAATATTGACAACCACTGGTACGCGTTAGTGCTATACAAATGGTTTTTAACCCCTTTCCGCGACGACATTTGGAACTGTCGCCTAGTGAGTGACGGCGATAGGGGGTCCTTCCCACACGACCCAGAAACCGTCGGGGATATGGAGCCTTGATGCATACAATTGTCCCTATATAACTGTTTCTGATATCTCGAATATCCCAAACGCTTCATCCTTCCTACTCGTTTGTGTCGCATTGCCATCACAGTCGGAGTTTTGTGGTTTTACCTAAAACCAGGCAGATTACAGGCACAAGAGTTTTCCAGGCAGATTCCAGGCACATAAGTTTTACGACGCCTGGCACATCACAAACAGTTAATGATTATAAACCGTGTATGATAGGTAGACAATCACACACATTTAGTTTTCCCCCACCGTATGTGATAGTGTCTGACATCACACACGCTTTGCAAACGGCAACTGTGTGCATTGTTACACACGTTTCCTCTCCATGAACCATGTCGAATTATGATGTATGTCGAACACGTTGTGCTTTCTTAACCGTGTGCACTGTAATGACCCGCACACCGTAATTTCGCCCTAATTTAATTGCTGCTATTTAAAATTGTACCTAATTTAAACTTGAAAGTAGGCTATAGCTTTATTCATATCCATCAGGTTCAAACAACCAATGCATTATTCGATTCACAGGTACATATGTTTAAGAATTACATAAGCACCAAATAAAGGATGATGAACCAGGGTTATATACTTGTATTATTACATATGGTATAGAAAGAGGCGACAGACATTTCGGTTGCTGAACAAGGTGAAGCGGAATGGCCCTATTGTGCTCTCCTGGATGCAGAAGGTATGCAAGACTCTAGTCCAACCCCTTGTGATGGTCGGCCGCCAATCATGTAGTTTGAGAGGTAATCTTGAGTAAACTGCTTCAGGATCCACTACAAAAAAAAAGATTCAGACATTGTCATCTAACACAACTCATTACGGGCAGTAAAAAGAAGGCTACAGGGTTCTTACTTACCATCCTGCAGTTCACTGTTGTTTTGCATAAAGTGTAAACAAATAGTTCGTTTGACGTCTTTGGACCCATTTTAATAACAATCTTTATCAGTTTCCTCACTTGATGCTGGTTCATGAATATCTCATTGCCCCAGAAAGGGTCGAAGTGTGGAACTTCGGCAATGATATATGTACCTAAAAGCACCAAGTTAATATTAGAAGCTAAACAACAATTGAAAATGATGTACTACAACACTCCCTCTACCCCATTATATAAGATTTTATTACATGTATATCTAGACATCATCAGAACATTAAGGTAACACTCTTCCTTGTTGCTATGTAGCCTGGGATTGCATATTTAGTCATTCAGTACAATGCATGTTGCTATGTAGCCTCAGATATATTAAATATGGCCCTAGTTAACCTACTGATAAATTGGTTATAGATATATTCAGTGAAATGTCTGATTCGACGATTAATCCCTTATCAGCCCTAGGCTATATGGTACTAGCTACCGATATCCTGAATAGTGAGTACATATAAGCAATGCGATGAAACTAACCTCGATGGAAAACAACACTGTTCTCAATATTGTCCTACATGAGTACATATAAAGGCATGTTAAGCACAACAGGCTAAACATCAACTAAATATATCCATGGTAGAAAACATAATCTAAAAATGATAGCTTCAATGTGCAGGCTTAAGCACGCTAGTTAAGCAAAAAAAAGAAGTGGAAAGGTGTGTTAACCGCATCAGGCATAACATTTGAAAACAAGCAAATAGTCATTCCAACTTGTATTGTGCAGGTTTAAAGTATACTATTTATTGTTAAAAACAAGCAAATAGCCTCGCGGTCCTCTCGCGCCATAGCCGAGCTCGCCACCCTGGCTCCGGCGGAACAAGGTCAACCGGATGTGTGTGATAACCCACAAGTATAGGGGGTCGCAACAGTTTTTGAGGGTAGAGTATTCAACCCAAATTTATCGATTCGACACAAGAGGAGCCAAAGAATATTCTCAAGTATTAACAGTTGAGTTGTCAATTCAACCGCACCTGAAAGACTTAATATCTGCAGCAAAGTATTTAGTAGCAAAGTAATATGCAAGTAACGGTAACGGTGGCAAAAGTAATAGTATTGGTTTTGTAGTGATTGTAATAGTAGCAACGGAAAAGTAACTAAGCAAAGATCAATATATGAAAAGCTCATAGGCAATGGATCAGTGATGGATAATTATGTCGGATGCGATTCCTCATGCAATAGTTATAACATAGGGTGACACAGAACTAGCTCCAGTTCATCAATGCAATGTAGGCATGTATTCTGAATATAGTCATACGTGCTTATGGAAAAGAACTTGCATGACATCTTTTGTCCTACCCTCCCGTGGTAGCGGGGTCCTATTGGAAACTAAGGGATATTAAGGCCTCCTTTTAATAGAGTACCGGAACAAAGCATTAACACTTAGTGAATACATGAACTCCTCAAACTATAGTCATCACCGGGTGTGGTCCCGATTATTGTCACTTCAGGGTTACCGGATCATAACACATAGTAGGTGACTATTGACTTGCAAAATAGGATCAAGAACTCACATATATTCATGAAAACATAATAGTTTCAGATCTAAAATCATGGCACTCGGGCCCTAGTGACAAGCATTAAGCATAGCAAAGTCATAGCAACATCAATCTCAGAACATAATGGACACTAGGGATCAAACCCTAACAAGACTAACTCGACTACATGATAAATCTCATCCAACCCATCACCGTCCAGCAAGCCTATGATGGAATTACTCACGCACGGCGGTGAGCATCATGAAATTGGTGATGTAGGAAGGTTGATGATGACGATGGCGATGGATTCCCCTCTTCGGAGCCCCGAACGGACTCCAGATCAGCCCTCCCGAGAGAGATTAGGGCTTGGCGGAGGCTCTGTATCATAAAACACGACGAATCCTTCTCTCTGATTTTTTTCTCCCCGAACGTGAATATATAGAGTTGGAGTTGAGGTCGGTGGAGCATCAAGGGCCCACGAGGCGGGGGGCGCGCCCCCCACCCTCATGGACAGGGTGTGGGCCCCCTGACATTGATTCTTTCGCCAGTATTTTTTATATATTCCAAAAATATTCTCCATGAAGTTTTAGGTCATTCCGAGAACTTTTATTTCTGCACAAAAATAACACCATGACAATTCTGCTGAAAACAACGTCAGTCCGGGTTAGTTCCATTCAAATCATGCAAGTTTGAGTCCAAAACAAGGTCAAAAGTGTTTGGAATAGTAGATACGATGGAGACGTATCAACTCCCCCAAGCTTAAACCTTTGCTTGTCCTCAAGCAATTCAGTTGACAAACTGAAAGTGATAAAGAAAAACTTTTACAAACTCTATTTGATCTTATTGTTGTAAATATGTAAAGCCATCATTCAAGTTTTCAGCAAAGATTATGAACTAACCATATTCACAATAACATTTAGGTCTCATGTTTACTCATATCAATAGCATAATCAACTAGCGAGCAATAATAAAAAATCTTGGATGACAACACTTACTCAAAATAATCATAATATGATATAACAAGATGGTATCTCGCTAGCCCTTTCTGAGACCGCAAAACATAAATGTAGATCACCTCTTAAGATCAAGGACTGACTAAACATTGTAATTCATGGTAAAAGAGATCCATTCATAGTCATACTCACTGTAAACTAATAGTAATACATGCAAATGACAGCGGTGCTCTCCAACTGGTGCTTTTTAATAAGAGGATGATGACTCAACATAAAAGTAAATAGATAGGCCCTTCACAGAGGGAAGCAGGGATTTGTAGAGGTGCCAGAGCTCGATTTTGAAATAGAGATAAATAATATTTTGAGTGGTATACTTTCATTGTCAACATAACAACCGAGAGATCTCGATATCTTCCATGCTACACACATTATAGGCGGTTCCCAAGCAGAGTGGTAAAGTTTATACTCCCCCTACCACCAACAAACATCAATCCATGGCTTGTCCGAAACAACTGGTGCCTCCAACTAACAACAATCCTGGGGGAGTTTTATTTGCAATTATTTTGATTTGGTTAGAGCATGGGACTGGGCATCCCGGTTACCAGCCATTTTCTCGTGAGTGAGGAGCAGAGTCCACTCCTCTTGAGAATAACCCGCCTAGCATGGAAGATATAGATAGCACTAATTGATACATGAGCTATTCGAGCATACAAAGCAGAATTTCATTTGAAGGTTTAGAGTTTGACAAATGCAAATTTACTTGGAACGGCAGGTAGATACTGCATATAGGAAGGTATGGTGGACTCATATGGAATAACTTTGGGGTTTACGGAGGTGGATGCACAAGCAGTATTCCCGCTTAGTACAAGTGGAGGATAGAAAGAGACTGGGAAGCGACCAGCTAGAGAGCGACAAACAATCATGAACATGCATTAAAATTAATTAACACTGAGTGCAAGCATGAGTAGGATATAATTCACCATGACATAAATATCATGGAGGCTATGTTGATCTTGTTTCAACTACATGCGTGAACATGTGCCAAGTCAAGCCACTCGAATAGTTCAAAGGAGGATACCACCCTATCATACCACATCACAACCATTTTAATAGCATGTGGGCATGCAAGATAAACCATTATAAACTCCTAGCTAATTAAGCATGGCATGAGCAATTATAATCTCTAATTGTCATTGCAAACATGTTTCATTCATAATAGACTGAATCAGGAACGATGAACTAATCATATTTACAAAAACAAGATAGGTCGAGTTCATACCAGCTTCTCTCATCTCAATCAGTTCATCATATATCGTCATTATTGCCTTTCACTTGCACAACCGAACGGTGTGGATAATAATAATAGTGCACGTGCATTGGACTGAGCTGGAATCTACAAGCATTCAATACAAGAAAGAAGACAAGGCAATATGGGCTCCTGGTTAGATCAACAATAATGCATATAAGAGCCACTCAACATTTTCATCATGGTCTTCTCCTCTCGACCTCCAAAGAAAAGAAAGGAAATAAAACTATTTACACGGGAAAGCTCCCAACAAGAAAAAGAAGAACAAGAAATCTTTTTGGGTTTTCTTTTTAATTATTACTACTACAGACATGGAAAGTAAACTAGCTAAAATCTACAACTAATTTTTTATGTTTTTCTAAAGGTTTTTCAAACACACAAGAAGAACGTCGGAAAATAAAATAAACTAGCATGGATGGTACAATGAAAAAGTATGAGCACCGACAACTGGCATGAGTGTGTGAACATAAATGTAATGTCGGTGAGAGATACATACTCCGGCAAGCTTAGGCTTTTGGCCTACGTTGGTCTAGGGCCATGGCTGGCCTGGTGGATATCCAAAGTTGTAGATGGGATCGTACTGTGATGCAACTACTATTGCCTCACGGGCTGCAGCTTGGAGGCGAGCTGCCTCCGTCCTCCTCTCGTACTCGTTCGCCTCCTCCCTGATTATAACATATCTCCCTTTTGTCTGAAAGTCAAAGAAAGCAGGAGCAGAGAGAGCAACATGGACGGTGCGCCGTCTGTCAAAGATTAGTCGGTACTGGGGGAACTGTTCATTCCTCTCAACAAACTGATGACAAACCATAGCATTATAATCTAGATAAGCAGGAGGCAACTCAATATCATTCTCATGTATGGGTATATCAAGAAAATTAGCTACACGAGTTGCATAGATTCCACCAAACAAGTCTCCACTTAAACTATTAAGATGCAACCTACGTGCAATAATAGCCCCCAAGTTATATTGTTTATCACCTAATACAGCACTCTTGAGGACACTGAGATCTGGAACCCACATGTGACAAGCCTCATCTTTACTGTTAATGCATCTACCCATGAAGAGAGCAAAATAATGTATGGAAGGAAAATGAATGCTCCCTATGGTAGCTTGTGTAATTTTCCTAGATTCCCCCACATTAATACTAGCAAGAAAGTCTTTATATTCAGATTTGCGAGGTTCACTAACATTGCCCCCATGTGGGAGTTTACAAGAAGTATTAAAATCTTCTAGGTCCATGGTATATGATTTATCATAAAGATCAAATAGAACAGTGTGAGAGTTGCGCGAGGATGTAAATTTGAACCTTCTCACAAAGAAATCAGTTAGGTAGTGGTATTGCAGGCACTTATCTGTCACGAAGCTCTCAAGATCAGCATTGCGCGCATACGCGTCAAATTCTTCCTTGATGCCTGCACGGATCATAAACTCCTCCGACGGCCATTCGCAAGGCCACACTTGAGCTTCCCTTGGTAGTTCATAGTCTGCCTCACGTATAGCAAGCCTAGGTGCCTGCTTTCTTGAGGAACCACCTTGGTACATTTTCCTAGACATATTTCTTCCTTTGAAAAATTTCTGAAATTTTTAGTAACTCAAAATAAAAGTGAACCAAACTCAACAAGATTGATAGCAACTACTCCCACAAGTGCCTAGAGGCCATATAATGCAATAAAACTACTTTTGACCACATACATTTAACATGCAAGCTCAAGAACAGAGTCACCTAAGCAGCAAAAATTTGCAATAAATAAAGCATTAGAACAAAAACTAATTGGACCATTGGAGGAGTCACATACCAAAGAACAATCCCCCAAAGCAGTTTTGTGAATGGAGCTTTGAGCAAATAGATCGAAAATGGCAGCAAGATGAGTTAGAACTCGGGTTTGAGCTGGTGGATGATTTTTTCTGGAGGAAGACGGAGTGTGTGGATGCAAGAATAAGTGGAGGGGCTCACGTGGGGTCCATGAGGTAGGGGGCGCGTCCTAGGGGGGTGGGCGCGCCCTCCACCCTCGTGGGCACATGATGGGTCCCCGTGGTGTGTTCTCAGTGCCAATAATTCTTAAATATTCTAGAAAAATCATATTAAATTTTGAAGGCATTTGGAAAACTTTTATTTTCGGGTTTTTTTTATTGCAAGGGTAGGGTTGCGGCCGAGCAGACCCTGAACGCGGGGTCTGCTCGGCCGCAGCCCGCGTCGGCCTGCAAATCCGTTTCTTTGTGAATTGTAAATGAGTTTTGTGGGTCGGTGTTTTACGGATATGCTGGATATGCTCTTAGTCTGGTCTTCATATGGTCATCTAGCATTGGAAATCAAACCCTTAAGAAAGGTTCCGAAGTATATTCCATGAAAGTTTCATCGTAGTCAAAATAAAATATCAGATTGTTAGCACCGCTATTTGGCTGCGTAGAGGGGTTCTATGTATCGAGGCATTCTTGCCTCTTGACTGTAACTCTATAACCTTAGAACAGAACTCATTTCCACGAGAAAAGAAGAAGGGGCCTTGTTCAGCTGCTACATAACATATCAATAATGGAATAAAACTTAAAAAGCAAAATAAAAGAAAAAAGAAAAGAAAATCAGAACCTTCTTTGGTGAAAGAAGATGAAAGAGGACACACCTGAATTGTGTCATGACTTCTCTAAAAATAGAATTGTGTCATGACAACCCTAAAGAAAAATTGTGTCATGACGTAGATAAAGATAAACTACACATTCAAGTTAAAAAAAAGACTACAAGTTGTGACCGTGTCAAACATAAATGTTTTCTAATTTACATGGATCTTTTTGAACGCAGTAAAAATAATCTCTATCTCTACCACTTAGAAAGAACGTAAGGTTTCTATTTCACCTTTTTTTTCATCACCCCTTCGTCCAACATTTCCTATATCTATACTACTTATAAAAGAGCAAATATTATCTTTTCTAAGTGCACCCCACAAAACGTACACGGATACATTACCATCGCATGATTAGTCCCACTAAATTCAATCTAACGGCTAGCCTTAACCGAATCTGTTCTCTGTGTGCACTTAGCAATTTACATTGACTGACCGTACTCCACCGCGGAGGAAAATATGAAAGTCCATGCCTAGTCAATTAGGAAACTATAATCACGGACACATCCTATTAAGAAACTAATCACGGGCACATCTAATTATTAGGAAACTAATGACAAACCCATCCTATTATTAGGAAAAAAAACACCCGTGCATCCTATTATTAGGAAAATAATTACCAGCCATCCTATTAAGAAATTAATTACGGACGCATCTAATTATTGGGAAACTAATCATGGCTGCATCCTATTAGATAACTAATCACAAACGCATCTAATTATTAGGAAACTAATCGCGAGCGCATCCTATCGTCTCCTACCAGGGAATCGTGATCGCGAGTCGCCAGCCGTCACCAGCCCACCACACACGCGAGCCACAATGGGAGACACGTGAGGAGGAGCTGCGGCTTCCTCCGAACACACTTCTACTGACTGCAACGACTTCGTCCACATCCTGGGCATGCTCTCCAGGAACCACCGGCATCCGCGTCGACTTCGGCTCCATCCACAACACTCACGCTGGCAACCACCCACCGCCGAGGTCCTTCAAGTGGGGGCAACACAGAGTATCTTGGACCAGTATAAGCGGGCCAAAAAAATCTGCCCCCACAACCATGCATGTAGATTCGCCTGGTCGCCAACCATCATCGTCCCCAGGGCGGTGCAGGTCTCGGCCACTGTGCAGCAGGTGAAGCTAATCACGGCCCCATCTCACTTGCCCGAAGCCACCGCCGACTCCCTCAGCTCTGACGCGTGCTGCTCCGTTGGACACGCTTGTCCGGTACTCGCGCGTGGACGACGTCGTCCAAAGCTAATCCCGATGCATGAAGGCCGCCGCCTCAAAGCTGGATGACTGACTCACCTGCGTCGACAATGCCGCCCAGCTGGTGAGAGGACACGGTCGCCGCGGCCGCTCGCAGGCCTAAACGACGGAGACGCTCGCCTTCACGCGAACGCACCACACACACACATTAATCAAGTAAGTATCGAGTGTTGTTTTTTTACTGTCATCACTACCTCGCCGGTGGTGACACATCTAGAAGTACATGAACTAGAGATGAAGCAATGAGAAACAGAGGAGCGTTGGAGCACACACAGAGACGTTCGCCTTCTTTCTTTCTTTATTTTTTCACTGATTTTCGCGTACCCGCAATAGACATCCTGACTACCGGTTATTACATGGCCAACTCACGACTACATAATGAACTCACAAACAAATTGGTTGAACCAAGACCTTACTTGCAGTCATGAAATTATGTTTCACTGAAAAAACCCAGAAGTTTGCATAAGTTTTAATGGAAAAAACTAAAGTTCGCATAAGTTTTACTAAAAAAAACTGAAGTTTACATAAGTGTATTTGTTTGTCCAGCAGATACATGGCAATTGTAATTTTACATGAGCATTTTCATACCATCCTTATCTACAGTTGAGTTAACATGTTTTCCTGATAAAAAACTTGGACTACATACAAGAGAAGCAAAAACTGCATGTTGATTATGATGATGATGAATGTAGGATATTTTGTGGTCGTGGTAAATTTCATATCATTTAGTACATAAACAATATTCACAATTTTATTTTATTACCATCAATTGTGTTGAGTTTCTTTTATATATATGTATTGACCCTCTTCTTTAAATTAGATGTGACAGATGCGGAATGAACTCATACCACATGATCGCATACGAGCAATTCAAGAGGAATTGGCGGGATTCTTTCTTGACCATGTCATACATAAAGATGAAGAATGCCATGTGAAAGTTGAAATCGATTTTAGATGTTAGGGATTATAAGAGATGTTATATTGTATATATGTAATAGTGTCGGATAGATATATACAAAAACTTGTTGTTCGATCAATCTCGGAGAAAGAGAGGTCACTTCTCTCTGTATATGTTCATGACGATCTTGTGTAATTCTTGACTGAAATTTGTTGGCATTGAAACGGTTCCTTAGCTTGTCCTAAGTGACATTTTCATGTGTGACTATACTTGCATAAATGTGTGCATATAAAGAATCATGATGAATCTTCTAAATAATTTTGAATTTTATACATTGAGAAAAGTGGATGGTCTTTTAATACAGGAGACATGTTGATTAAGAAGAAACGATATTTCAAATTATTTGTATGAGTTGGAAATAAGAGATCGTGTACTTTATAGGGAAATTTCAAATTTATGAATAAATTGTCTTGTATTAAGTTTAGTATAATATGTTAATCCAAATAGATGCGTATTGCGTGTGCACACTTATTAGTTCAAATAGACATGCATTGCACGTGCACACTTACTAGTAATAATCAATCAACTTAATTTAGTTAGGTTCGGAACCAATTTTACTTTAATTTACTTACCAAACTTCTGATCAAAATATAAAGTAATTCACAGGCAGAAATTAACGAACATTTATTTACACATTCGCATTATTATAGACAGATAAATCACAAGGTACCATACTACTCTCTCTGTCCCATAATATAAAAATGTTTTTAAGTGACGTTCTTATATTATGGAACAGAGGGAATATAATATTTATATCCCGTTCCAACGCACGGGCATTGTTCTAGTCTACCCTTAATAATAAAGCAAATAGTGCTTTTGGTCGTCCGTCCAAATAATCGTCCCTGAATTAGCTATAAATTACCCGTTGTTCCACCCGCAAGTTAAGAAAATGATTTGGTTTTTATTTCAAAAGGCGCCGCCATGCTCAGTGGTTTTATAATGTAATACCCTATCTAAAACATAGACACACTACTAGTATGGTGGCTAGAGCATGTTGCTTCTACCCTGGAGACCAGAGTTTGAATCCTGGTAATACCGATTTTTTGCCTCCTTTTTTAGACACCTCCTCCACCCCCTACGGGGTATGACGCCCTTTGTTTTTATTTATTTTGTCTTTTCTTTTCTTTTCTCATTTATGTTTAAGTTTTTCTTCTTTAAATTAATTTCAGAATTCCAAATTATAAAAAATTCTAGTTATAAAATAATGTTAGAGAAATTATAAAATGTGAGTGAATTAAAAAAATCTTTGGGAAATTATAAAATTTTCGTTGTTTTAAAAAGTGTTGGTGATTTTATGAAACTATTAGAAAATTATAAAAAAACACAATCTGGAAAAACATGTCGGCAACTAAAATCATGTTCATGATTTTGAAAAAAAAATGATTGTGTATTCAAAACATATTCGTGAATCTGGAAAAAAGCATGGAATTTTAGAAAATATTCAAAAAATCAAATGTTTTTTGTGAAATTCAAAATTTATCCCCAATTTTTAAAAAAGTCATCAATTCAAAAAATGTTAGCTGAGTCAAAAAATATTCATGAATTCAAAAACTAATCATGCATTTCAATAAATGTTTGTCTAAACAAAACAAATGTTCGTGATTTTTTATAGATGTCCTAATTTAAAAAAGGTGTTTGTTGATTCGAAAAATTGTTCACCGATTTAGAAATATTTTATGTCTAGAATTTGATTACTTTTTGGAAAGTCTTTATATGTCTAGGCATTGGGAGTAGTTCGTGGTTGATTAGATTTGTTTTTAAAGATTTAAATAGTCCCTTGCACGAGACATTGGCAAGTGTGTCGTGCAGTGGCAAGCTCATTGCCTAGGGATTTACCATGTCCAATGCATTGCGATCATGTGGACATTGTGTTCATCATCAATGAGAGTAAAGAAGAAAGATATGTGGCAACATGGTGAGCCACCGTGTTAAAATAGAGGACACTCATATGTCTGGATGTTGAGTCATACTTATTTGGCTAGCATGTATTTTTGTATGTCTCCCGTTGCAACACACGGGCATGTTTGCTTGTAAAATAATAAAAGTTGAGACCAAGAAGAACAACGATAAAATCTCTCATCCATCAATTTGAAAAGAAGAGGAAAAGAGCCTAACATGCAGTCTGGTCTTGTAACGGGCAAAACCTCGCGGAGAGCCCAATAAAGGGCATCAGCTGCTTGGAAAAGCCCAATAGATGATTGGATTCCGAGTCGTACGCGACTCTCCCACCTCCACAAATCCACAGCCTCCCCTCCCCTCCCCTCCCCCTCATCCATCTCCGGCGACCTCCAAGCTACCGACGAATCCCAACCATCTCGCCCGCCGCCGAAGCCGAAGCCGATACGAGTTCATCCTCTACCGAGCGTCGTCATCCCGTCTGCTTTGGGGTCTCCGCGAGCCGCCCGCGGTCTTGGAAGCCGAGGAGGTCCTAGGGTTGGCCATCCTGCGTGTGAGTATCTCTCTCTGTCTCTGCGTACATAGATTCATCTCGCCAGTTATTAGTTAAGTAGAGGCGATTACTAGTTTGAGACCTTTTTTTGCTATTAAAGTGCGGAATAGACGAGAATGTCCTCTGACGAAATCGTGTACGTTAACGATAGGGTTTCCGATGAATCTGTGTGATTAATGGCCATGGAAAATTCTTTGTGTAAATAGTTCTAGTCTAGTTCTACTTGGCCCCATAGAAATACAAGTGTATGGTGGGTTGCATTTATTCGCATCAGCGATTTGGAGGGATTAAGTTATTGGGGAAAGTCCTTAGGCTAGATAGTGGAAAAGGCTCACTGCAGGTTGTCTGGACATCACAGTGGGGACTCTCTTAATTGAGTTATATACATGGTAAAACTATCAGCCGCTCTCGAGGTTTGCTTCCGTGCCATTACTTGTTGGACACACTTATAGTAACATGGTAGAATTTGTCGACCTTGAGAGCTTAATTGGGCATTTCATGGTTAGTAAGGGACACATGAATTTTCAGCCATTTGAGGTAAAGACTGATCTACATTTGTCTCAGGTGGCAATATATCTGCAAATATTCGCGTATTTTGGGAAAAGGTTCATTATATTATACTTTTCAACTACCTGCATGTGACATAAGCTTTGAGGCTTTAAGCTAATAAGAGGATCCCTCTGTTTTTGGTCCAGGTTTGTGTTCGCTGAAATATGGAGATACAGACTTCAGGGAAGCCCATTGATATGCTGATGGAGAAGGTTCTCTGTATGAATATTCTTTCTTCTGATTACTTCAAGGAGCTCTACAGGATGAAGACCTATCATGAGGTCATTGACGAGATCTACAACCAAGTTGATCATGTGGAGCCTTGGATGACTGGCAATTGCAGGGGTCCTTCCACTGCATTTTGTCTCCTCTACAAGTTCTTCACCATGAAGCTTACTGTGAAACAGATGCATGGTTTGTTGAAGCATCCTGACTCCCCATACATTAGAGCTGTAAGTTTCTTTGACATAAGTCACTTTTGACAAATACACGCATCATGGTTGTTGTGTCTACTCGTTATATTTGTTTGCGATTAATGCATGCACTAGGTTGTATGTCAAAGTTGTACGAAAACAAAGTGTTAGTATGTTTGCAGTGACAAACTGGTGTTATCAACTTATCCTAACTCTTCCATTTTTTTTACGTTCACTTATTACATTTTGGTTATAACCACTAACAGTCATATGACTTGCTTTCTTGGATGGCCTTGTGTCTTGATTTTGGTCCTAGGACACGTGGATGAACAAAGTTTGCAAGCAGTAGTGTACCAGTCTGTGCATTGGATTTGTGAGCATTTTTTGTTTGTCTTCATTTATCGTGTTAGATAATCAGCTGGCTTCTACTAAATAACCAATTGGTGTTTGTTTTTGCAGATAGGATTTTTGTATCTTCGATATGTTGCTGATCCAAAGATCCTATGGACATGGTATGAGCCCTACTTGAAGGATGATGAGGTATTGCTGTTTTTGAGTTTTCATTTGTATATTTCTTGTACTTTTATGTTTTTTGCTGTTATATGTACTTTCATAAGTCCATAAGACCATAACCATATTGAGCTTCCATTTAATTTCCAAATAATAAGTGGATACGGTCCATTAGAGGAGCTATATGGCCTGCAACTAGCTTGTTCAAGAAAGATGTGCTAATTGCAGAAGTCATGCTATACAAACCAAGGAATACAAGTTTATAATTAATAAGGAAATATATCGAGTCCATTTGATTTCATCATTATTAACTAATTAGCTAGTTAGCCATATAATTATAATTTTTGGCTTGATGCAGGAATTCTCCCCTGGATCTAATGGTCGCATGACAACCATGGGTGTATATGTGCGTGATCTTATACTTGGACAGGTCTGCATCTCAAGTTCTTGCTTTCAGAATAAAAATAAGTGCACTTGTTTGTTTGACATTTTTTTTCCTGTTTATGTCGTTATAACTGAAGAATGTTTGTTCCTTTCTCTATTGGCTCACCTTCCTGTAGCTAATTCTTTTAATTCTCATGTGAACTAGATTACTATACTACATGAGTTTATTTCTCCATGCTACTTCTCACCTTCTATTTTCTGATGCTGTTAACAGTTTTTAATCTTGTGTTTATTGTATATATGTTCAGAAACTATGCCAACTAGCTGGACAAATTTTTTAGTCAGGCAAGTCATGGTTCAACAACATAGCTTGCTCATAGTATATGCTCTTCTCTTTTCCAAGAAGCTGTGTCAAATTCATAGATAGTTGGTTAAAGGTTTATTTGTGATTCTCAATGGCCATAGCACAACATTGGATTGAATTGTGTCGCCTAATTTGACTTTATGTTTGCAAGTTTATATTGACAAGCATGTTGCTCTGTTTTCCTTGTGCAGTACTACTTTGATAGTATCCTTCCAAGAGTTCCTGTTCCAGTAGTTCGTCAAGTAACAACCAATCTTGAGAAGATGAAGCTGCCTACCAAGCTTTCTGGGGTGACTGGAGACAGTCGCCACGGATCAGAGGACACTGCCCGTCGCCCCCCATCTGTTAAAGCTTCTCTGTCGGTTTCTTTTGGACAGCGTGTGCCGCACCGTGCTTCCACACGGGATTCTTCCCCAGTGCGGCGAACAGTCACCCAAGATGATCATCGGAGATCATCTTCACCATTTCGTCGCAGTGTAAGTCGGGAGGGGCCTTACAATGACCGTTCAAGTCACGACCGAGAAGGTAACCGTTCAAGCCGTGACCGAGATACTGACCGTTCAAGCCGTGATCGAGATACTGACCATTCAAGCCGTGACCGAGATACTGGCCGTTCAAGCCGTCACCGAGAGCGTGATCGTTCAAGCCATGACAGAAAGCGTGATTATGACCGTGACAGCAGGGATTGTGACTATTACAGGTCCAGGCATTCAGAAGAAAGAAGGGATTACCGAAGCGAGCGTGACAATAGTAGACACAGACGCTCCAGCTCATGTCATAGGAGCAGAAGCCGGAGTCGTAGCAAGAGCAGGAGCCGGAGTCGGAGCAGGAATGAGCATCGATCTAGTCCATTTGGGGATATAAGCAAAGAGAAGGCTGCTGCTGCCTCGAGCAACCTAGCTAAGCTGAAAGACCTGTACGGCGACGTAACTGAGAAGAAGGATGACGGTGATGCCAGGCGGCTTCACCATGATTCATGTGCCGAGGAGGTTATTAGGCTGGGAGGCCCTAGGTGGAGATAAATTTGAACTGCCGACTCTGTCATCAAGGTCATGTTACTCCACCGTTTGATCTACCGGCTTCTGCATTGACATTAGTGAGAGCTCAGTCTTTGTAAACGCTTGTACTTTATGTTGGTTCATCAATCCATGTCTTTCGGACG
The DNA here is from genome assembly GCF_018294505.1 of Triticum aestivum. NCBI lineage: Eukaryota > Viridiplantae > Streptophyta > Magnoliopsida > Poales > Poaceae > Triticum > Triticum aestivum. The sequence continues at coordinate 129,477,305 of NC_057794.1, forward strand.
TGCAGTCAGTCTACCAAATTCATCAACACAACGTTATCATGTTAGGCTGAATGTTTGACGTGTACCAACTGGGTTACATGATGTCTGGCACTAGAGCAAAAATGAAGAATGCAATGATACATCTCTTTCATTTGAAGAAAGAATGATACATCTCTAACGCGTAAGATTGAAATCCTTGTCATGTCATTTGAAAGCCATGTGCTAATGAGTTGCATTCAACTGCCTTGAAAATGTATATCAGAGTGGTTTTGCTAAATCTTTTTTTTTTTTTTGAATGTTGGCAAAGCTTGCCAAATTCATTGATCAGAAGAGAGAACAAGGTACAAAAGGGGTCCAAGTGTCCCAGAAACAGGACAGTCAGCGCAAGAAGAAGGGAAAATAAAGAGAAAGAAGAGAGAAGCTAGCGAGGGTGGGGGCTCAGCCCGGATCAAAGGGGATCCCAGCACCTGCCAAATTCCACAACCTGATCTCGTCCCTAATCTTACGCCTGAAGCTTTCCAGAGTCAAGAATTCCTTTTGGAAGATCCGTCGATTCCGCTCCTTCCAAATTTCCCAAGCAATCATGTGCACTAAGGAAAGCAGTCCCTTTTTCTTTTCCCTCGCCGTGTTGTCGTGGCATCTCTGAATCCAACGCGCAAACTTAGTGTCGCCTGTCCAATTCGCCGGGCAGAGAGCAGGCATATCTGCAAGCGTGGCGAAGGACTCCCAAATGGTTCTGGACCAGGGGCACTCGATGAGAAGATGAGATGGGGTTTCTAAACTCCGCTCACAGAGCATGCAGAAGTAATCATTTTCCCATCCGCGACGCAAAAGCGCATCAGCAGTCAAAATTCTGTCGAGCATGACAGTCCACATGAAGAACCGGCACTTGCCAGGGGCCCATCCGGACCAGATCAATTTGTAACCATCCATGGGGATCGAGCCGACGAATTGCAAGCGGTAGGCCGAGCATGCGCTGTACTCTTGGTTTTGTTCAAACCTCCAGGCAATGGTGTCAGCTTGGCCCTCAACCAGCTCTACATTATCGAGCAGTGCAGCTAGTTCAGTGAGCTCCGAGACCATATGCTTAGAGAGTCCCCTAGATAGGTCATGCAACCATGTCTCATTCTTCAGAGCATCCCAGACTGAGCGGTTATTTCGCGTCGAGATCTGGAATAGTGATGGGGCAATCGTCTTTGGGCACGATCTATGCAGCCAGCGGTCATTCCAGAAATTTGACGTTCGACCGTCTCCGATTGTTATATTTGTTGCCATTGCGAAGAGTTGTCTATCCTCATTGTAGCAGGGTAGAGGGGAGCTAACCCACGGTCGCGGCGGACGTTGCCATGCCAGCCAAAGCCAGTGTAGCCTAAGAGCCCGACCAAATTTGGCAATGTCTAGGACACCCAGGCCACCAAGATGTTTGGGGCGGCAGATCAAGCTCCATGACACCCTGCAATTCCCACCGTTGCAGGTATTGTCCCCGTTCCAGAGCCAGGCACGACAAATCTGCGACATGGGCTTTATCACCCAGGCTGGTAATTTGTGCACGGTCATCATATATATTGCCAGTGAGGTCAGCCCTGTCTTCAGTAACACCAACTTGCCGCTCTTTGCCATCAAATCACCCTTCCAGGCAGCGGCCTTGTTTCCGAATTTTATGAGGAAGGGGTCCAGGTCCACTTTGGTCAGATTCCGAAGTGAAAGGGGCATGCCAAGATAAGTCGTTGGGAAAGATTTGATTGGAATCCTTAGCGCCGACAGAATGTGCGGAAGGTCCAGGCCGCCGCAGCGAATAGGCAAGGCAGAGCTCTTGTCCATGTTGGTAACGAGGCCTGTGGCCGACGCAAAGCAGTTCAACAACAAGCGGATCATGCAAGCGTTCGCCCATGAAGGGTTCATGAAGAGCGCCACATCATCCGCGTAGAAGGAGCAACGCGGTAACCTTCGACGCCCTGGAAGCTTAGATAATAAACCATGCTCCGTGGCCATGGACATCATTCTTTGAAGTGGGTCCATTGCAAGTATGAACAGGAAGGGGGAGATGGGGTCCCCTTGCCACAATCCACACATGTGGTGAATGACCTCTGATTGCTGTCCGTTTATCATGACCCCCGACGCGGACGTGCGTAATAGCATGGCAATCCATTCCCTCCATCTTTGGCCAAAACCCCTTGCTTCGAGCATGTCCAGGAGATAGGCCCAAGAAATCGAGTCGAAGGCTTTTGCCAAGTCAAGCTTAAGGAGAAAAGCAGGTTTCCTAGACTTATGGAAGAGTCTCGCAGTGTTCTGGACGTATAGGAAATTCTCTTGTATGCTGCGCTTTTTGATGAACACACTCTGACATTGATCCACCAGGGCGTTGAGTTTTGGGGCTAGCCGCAAAGCAAGGATCTTTGAGAAGATTTTGATTATGCTATGAAGTAAGGAGATTGGCATAAAATTCTCCAAGGCATCTGCACCTAATGCCTTAGGAATGAGCACCAGGAGTGCGTGGTTGACACGATCCAGACCTCGGCTATCCATTCGGAATAGCTGTTGGAGGGCAGCGAGCAGGTCCCACTTGATCGTGTCCCAGAAGGTTTTGAAGAAGCCCCCTGAGAAACCGTCGGGCCCTGGCGCCTTATCTGCCGGGATCGCATCCACCGCCCTCTTAATTTCTTCGAGTGATAATTCTTCCTCGAGCTCCTGAAGATCAACGTGTTCAAGGCTCAATTCATCCCAATTGAGCGCAGCCGATCTGTGCTTGTTTGTGCCGAAAATCTGTGTGAAGTGCTCGTGGGCCAGGTTTGTCATGTCTTCCGTCGATGAGACTAGGCCCTGTGGACCGTGCAACACATGGATGGTGTTTCTCTTGTGGCGCGCGTTAGCTTTCCTCTGAAAGAATTTTGTATTGGCGTCACCAACTTTTAGCCAGAGGACTCTGCTTCTCCGTCGCCGCTTGATCTTGATCAGATCAGCTAGTCCCAAAGTGCGGGATTTAAGCTTTGCACGTAGACTGCTCTCTTCCGTGGTTAGGCCCCGCAGATCTTGCGCTTTGTCTAGCTGCAGAATTAGCTCGTTTACCAACGCGAATTGCTTCTGAATGTCCCCCACAATGTTCTTACTCCACTCTTTTAGAGCTTTGCTGAGCCGCCACAACTTGTTATTCAGGCGAGACAGTGGGCAAGAAGATCCAGCGTCCAAAGCCCAAGATTGGTCCACCACCTGTAACGTCCTCGATGCGGCTATATCTCCCACGTGTCGAAGCACGACTTAGAGGCATAACCGCATTGAAAGCAATGTCGCAAGTGAGGTAATCTTCGCAAACAACCCATGTAATACAATAGGGGAAAAGATACATAGTTGGCTTACAATCTCCACTTCACACAATTACATGAATAAAGCATTACATCGTCCAAATACACTCAAGGTCCAACTACGGAACCAAAATAAAAGAAGAACCCCAAATGCGACAAAGGTCCCCGATCGACCCCAACTAGGCTCCACTACTGATCAACTAGAACGAAACAACACAAAGGACAAGATCTTCATAGAGCTCCTCCTTGAGCTTGGTTGCGTCATCTGCACGGACTCATCGGCACCTGCAAGCCGGTTTTGGAAGTATCTGTGAGCCACGGGGACTCAACAATCTCGCACCCTCGCGATCAAGACTATTTAAGCTTATAGGTAGGGTAAAAGGTATGAGGTAGAGCTGCAGCAAGCGACTAACATATATGGTGGCTAACATACGCAAATGAGAGCGAGAAGAGAAGGCAAAGCACACAATCGTGAAAAGTATGATCAAGAAGTGATCCTAAAACAACCTACGTCAAGCATAACTCCAACATCGTGTTCACTTCCCGGACTCCGCCGGAAAGAGACCATCACGGTAACACACGCGGTTGATGTATTTTAATTAAGGTCAACTTCAGGTTTTCTACAACCGGACATTAACAAATTCCCATCTGCCCATAACCGCGGGCACGACTTTCGAAAGTTCAAATCCCTGCAGGGGTGTCCCAACTTAGCCCATGACAAGCTCTCACGGTCAACGAAGGAATAGACCTCCTCCCGAGACATTCCGATCAGACTCGGTATCCCGGTACAACAAGACATCCTCGACAATGGTAAAACAAGTCCAGCAAGACCGCCCGATGCGCCGACATCCTGATAGGAGCTGCACATATCTCGTTCTCAGGGCAACACCGGATGAACACTACGTACAGCTAAAACCAGCCCTCAAGTTTCCCCGAGGTGGCACCGCAAGTGGCTCTAGTTTGGACCAACACTTAGACAAGCATTGGCCCGGGGGGGGGGGGGTTAAAATAAGATGACCCTCGGGATGCGCAACTCCCAAGGGAAAAAAAGGCTAGGTGGCAAATGTTAAAACCAAGGTTGGGCCTTGCTGGAGGAGTTTTATTCAAAGCGAACTGTCAAGGGGTTCCCATTATAACCCAACCGCGTAAGGAACGCAAAATCCGGGAATATAACATCGATATGACGGAAACTAGGGCGGCAAGAGTGGAACAAAACACCAGGCATAAGGCCGAGCCTTCCACCCTTTACCAAGTATATAGATGCATTAATTAAATAAGATATATAGTGATATCCCAACAAGTAAACATGTTCCAACAAGGAACAACATCTCCATGTTCCAACAAGGGACAAACTTCAATCTCCACCTGCAACTAACAACGCTATAAGAGGGGCTGAGCAAAGCGGTAACATAGCCAAACAACGGTTTGCTAGGACAAGGTGGGTTAGAGGCTTGGTTCAACAATATGGGAGGCATGATAAGCAAGTGGTAGGTATCGCAGCATAGGCATAGCAAAAGAGCGAGCAACTAAGCAAGCAAAGATAGAAGTGATTTCGAGGGTATGATCATCTTGCCTGAGATTCCGCAAGGAAGAAGAACGAGTCATGAAGAAGACACACGGACGAAGTCGAACGGATCCTCACAACTCCGGAACGGAACTGAAGCTCACGAGAAAGGCATCCCGGAAAGAAGCAAACAACATAGTAAACAACCATCACATAATCATGGCACGATGCACAACCAAGTATGATGCATGTCCGGTTTAAAGAGGGCAAGACATGGCAAAATGCACAAGCAATCCTACAAATTAAGTGGAGCTCAATATGCAATGAGTTGCATATTGACGGAACACCACATTCAAGTTATTTAGATTCGATCTTGTTTATGTACCCAACAATATTAAATGTTGTTAAACATGGCAAGAGGGTGAGGCATAACAAAACTACACCATCTAAACAATTTAAATGGGGCCGGATATAACAAATAACGAATCCGGTAAATCCCCATATGCATTTAGCAAATTAATGCAAACAACAAATTAAACATTCTTGATGTTGTTAACATGATGCGGATGACATGTGCAAGTTTATGCAATTTTATTAAAAGTTGACAAGAGCATTAAGAAGCATTTGTCATCATGGCGGAAACAAAAGGGGTGCCACAGCAACGATAACGGAAAACGGTGCCACGGCAACGATAACGAAAAATGGTGCCACGACAACATTCCGTTTCCCGGTAACTCGATTGAGATACCGATGCAAAGGAGAAGTGTGCGGATGCATGCAAAAGATGGTGGGGCGCTCCCGGATTCCGGGTGTCCCACGAGTTGGCGACAAGGAAACGAGTGACAATTTGAATAGGGTGCAAAACATGAGCATCTCAAACATCGCAAACATACGTTCACGGACGTTGCCTCGAGGTTATACCTTTGAAGCGTGCGGTATTGCGGCGGTTCGAGTTCGTAGTGGAAGTAGTGGTACTCGCGGATCATAGTGGAAGTAGAGGTTCACGATTCAAAGAGGAAGTAGACGTTCATGAGGTCATCGTGGAAAGTAGCGGTTCACGCGACGGTAGTTGAACTTGACGTTTGCGTTACACGGGTCTTCGGTGACGGTCGTCGTACATGGTTCGGAGTGGTACTTGCATCTTCGGACTTGTCGGTCTCGTCATCTCGAAGGGGTGCTAGACGGTCTTCGCGATTCCGAAGGCGACGGTAGAGGTACAAACGTTCTCGCGGTACTTGGGTCGTCGTGGAACTTGGCGCTTGCGGTATTGATAGCTCGAAAGGGTACTTGGCGGGTCCGAGGTCTCCGGCCGTAGTGGTTCTTGATGATACGGGTAGTCGAACTTGACGAAAAACGGGTCTCCTCGGGGACTTGATGCATCCGAATTCTTCGAGTTTGTAGTGGTACTTGGCGTTCTGGTTCGTGGTGAAGCATGTACTTGGCAGCAAAACAGAGACGAGCAAAAGAAGGAGGGACAACACGGTGGAGGCAAGATCGCTGGACGAGGTCGAGGTACGGAGCAGGGCGCCGAGTGGCACGACACAGTGCAGCTCGAGCACGAGGAGAAGCAGAGGAGGCCCGATGAGGAAGGGGCTTGCTGGCTTGGAGGCTCTGGTGGCCGGCGCCATGACGACTGGGGCCAGCGGCCTACGCTGAGAGCAGCAAGGAGAAGGCCGGGATGGGCAGTGCTTGACGTCGGCGGGCGGCGGCCTCACCGGAGTGGGGAAGGCGGCGACACTGGTGGGAGAAGGAGGTGGGGGTGCGGGCTCGCGCATGCTGATGGCCCCGTGGGCGCAACGGCGGTGAGGAGGCCGACGTGGCTCCGACCTGGTTCCCTGGATCGAAGGAGGAGGGAGGATGAGGGGAGCCGAAGGGAGATCGGGAGGGGGTTCGAGCAGCTGGGGATGGGGATCGGACTGCAAGGGAAAGATGGGGTCGGGCACGAGAGAGAGAGATCGAGGGAAGGAGGAGGTCGAGCGAGGGAGATGGCTTCTGGCGGCGGTGAGGTAACGAGGGAACGAGCAATCAAGGGAAGTGGGGTTCAGTCGGGCCTAGGGTTGCAGGCACTAGTGGGAGGCAGCTGGGCCTAGCAGGCCATGAAGCAGGAGGGGCCGGCCTGGCTAATGGGCTTGTGGGGAACGATGGCCTGGGTGGGCCAGCTTGGTGGGAGGCCCAAATGGCCAGCAGTGCATGCTCTCTCTCTCCCTCATGTTTCCTTTTGCAGAAAAGAAAAGAGAGAAAAAACAGAGAGGTTAGGAAAAGATTTATGCATGGGGTAATTTCTCCCGGTCTCATAAAAATGAGCTTAAACCGAGAAAAATGGAGTGGGCAAGAATGCAAGATCTAAATTCAAAATCATTTGAATTTAATCCAAAAGGTTTGAACAAGGGCTAGGAAATGAAGGTGTCCAAAAATGTTCGGATTTTTGGGAGAGCTCCGAAAATGACGAAAGAATTTACGGACTAAGTTCGAGGCCAAGGGTTGTGATAACAAAGCCATTAGAATTTGCAAGTGTGTTATAGTGAATTTAAAATTAAAGAAATATTAAATATATCTCCCTACTATCGGGATGATATGTTATAAAGAGAATCACCATGTGAATTCCCTCGATTTAAATGGATCAAAGATCCATGCAATTTTATTTAAGTGAGTTTTAAAACGGGTTGCATGATGACATGATGCAATGCACATGATGCAAAGATGAATGCAAAGAACTAAACAAAACACACGATGAAACCCTGGAAACCCTGGAAGGCAACTGAAGCTCCGGTCTTGGGGCGTCACACCACCTCTCTAAACCCCTCAATAAACTGCCAGTACGATTCGAAGCGGAAGCGCTTGTTTGTCTTGATGATGCTGTCGTTGATTAATAGAAGCGGTCAGTGTTGGGTAACGTTGCAGAAAATTAAAATTTTTCCTACGGTTTCACCAAGATCCATCTATGAGTTCATCTTAGCAACGAGTCTAGGGAGAGAGTTTGCATCTACATACCACTTGTAGATCGCGTGCGGAAGCTTGCAAGGTGATGATGTAGTCGTACTCGACGTGATCCAAATCACCGATGACCTGCGCCGAACGGACGGCACCTCCGCGTTCAACACACGTACGGAACAGCCACGTCTCCTCCTTCTTGATCCAGCAAGGAAGGGAGGAGAGGTTGAGGGAGATGGCACCAGCAGCAGCACGACGGCGTGGTGTTGGTGGAGCTGCAGTACTCCGACAGAGCTTCGCTAAGCACTATGGAGGTGGAGGAGGTGTTGGGGAGGGAGAAGGAGGCAACCAAAGGCCAGGGCTCAAGGTATGAAGTCCCTCCTCTCCCCCCACTATATATAGGGGTGCCAAGGGGGGTGTCCGGCCCTAGGAGATCCAATCTCCTAGGGGGTGCGGCGGCCTAGGGGGGTTTCCCTCCCCCCCAAGGCACCTAGGAGGTGCCTTCCACTAGTAGGACTCCTCCCCCTTGGAAACCCTAGGCGCATGGGCCTTGTGGGGCTGGTGCCCTTGGCCCATGTAGGCCAAGGCGCACCCCCTACAGCCCATGTGGCCCCCGGGGATGGGTGGCCCCACCCGGTGGGCCCCCGGGACCCCTCCGGTGGTCCCGGTACAATACCGATAACCCCGAAACTTGTCTCGATGCCCGAAACAGGACTTCCCATATATAAATCTTTACCTCCGGACCATTCCGGAACTCCTCGTGACGTCCGGGATCTCATCCGGGACTCCGAACAACATTCGGGTTACTGCATATACATATCCCTACACCCCTAGCGTGACTGAACCTTAAGTGTGTAGACCCTACGGGTTCGGGAGACATGTAGACATGACCGAGACTCTCTTAGTCAATAACCATCAGCGGGATCTGGATACCCATGATGGCTCCCACATGCTCCTCGATGTTGTCATTGGATGAACCACTATGTCGAGGATTCGATCAAAACCCTGTATGCAATTCCCTTTGTCAATCGGTACGTTACTTGCCCGAGACTCGACCGTCGGTATCCCAATACCTTGTTCAGTCTCGTTACCGGCAAGTCACTTTACTCGTACCGTAATGCATGATCCCGTGTCCAACACCTTGGTCACATTGAGCTCATTATGATGATGCATTACCGAGTGGGCCCAGAGATACCTCTCCGTCATACGGAGTGACAAATCCCAGTCTCGATCCGTGTCAACCCAACAGCTACTTTCGGAGATACCTGTAATGTACCTTTGTAGTCACCCAGTTACGTTGTGACGTTTGGTACACCCAAGGCATTCTTACGGTATCCGGGAGTTACACGATCTCATGGTCGAAGGAAGAGATACTTGACACTTGCAAAGCTCTAGCAAAACGAACTACACGATCTTTTATGCTATGCTTAGGATTGGGTCTTGTCCATCACATCATTCTCCTAATGATGTGATCCCGTTATCAACTACATCCAATGTCCATAGTCAGGAAACCATGACTATCTGTTGATCACAACGAGCTGGTCAACTAGAGGCTTACCAGGGACATAGTGTGGTCTAAGTATTCACACGTGTATTACGATTTCCGGATAATACAGTTATAGCATGAATACAAGACAATTATCATGAACAATGAAATATAATAATACTTTTATTATTGCCTCTAGGGCATATTTCCAACAGTCTCCCACTTGCACTAGAGTCACTAATCTAGTTACATTGTGATGAATCGAACACCCATAGAGTTCTGGTGTTGATCATGTTTTGCACGCGAGAGAGGTTTAGTCAGCGGATCTGCGACATTCAGATCCGTGTGTACTTTGCAAATCTCTATGTCTCCATCTTGAACATTTTCACGGATGGAGTTGAAACGACGCTTGATGTGCCTGGTCTTCTTGTGAAACCTGGGCTCCTTGCGAGGGCAATAGCTCCAGTGTTGTCACAGAAGAGTTTGATCGGCCCCGACGCATTGGGTATGACTCCTAGGTCGGTGATGAACTCCTTCACCCAAATCGCTTCATGTGCTGCCTCCGAGGCTGCCATGTACTCCGCTTCACACGTAGATCCCGCCACGACGCTTTGCTTGCAGCTGCACCAGCTTACTGCTCCACCATTCAACATATACACGTATCCGGTTTGTGACTTAGAGTCATCCGGATCTGAGTCGAAGCTAGCGTCGACGTAACCCTTTACGACGAGCTCTTCGTCTCCTCCATAAACGAGAAACATGTCCTTTGTCCTTTTCAGGTACTTCAGGATATTCTTGACCGCTGTCCAGTGTTCCTTGCCGGGATTACTTTGGTATCTTGCTACCAAACTTACGGCAAGGTTTACATCGGGTCTGGTACACAGCATGGCATACATAATAGACCCTATGGCTGAAGCATAGGGGATGACACTCATCTCTTCTTTATCTTTTGCCGTGGTCGGTGACTGAGCTGAGCTCAGTCTCATACCTTGTAACATAGGCAAGAACCCCTTCTTGGACTGATCCATTCTGAATCTCTTCAAAATCTTATCAAGGTATGTACTTTGTGAAAGACCTATGAGGCGTCTCGATCTATCTCTATAGATCTTGATGCCTAATATATAAGCAGCTTCTCCAAGGTCCTTCATTGAAAAACACTTATTCAAGTAGGCCTTAATGCTGTCCAGAAATTCTATATTATTTCCCATCAGGAGTATGTCATCTACATATAATATGAGAAATGCTACAGAGCTCCCACTCACTTTCTTGTAAACGCAGGCTTCTCCATAAGTCTGCATAAACCCAAACGCTTTGATCATCTCATCAAAGCGAATGTTCCAACTCCGAGATGCTTGCACCAGTCCATAAATGGATCGCTGGAGCTTGCATACTTTGTTAGCGTTCTGAGGATCGACAAAACCTTCCGGCTGCATCATATACAGTTCTTCCTTAAGATGCCCGTTAAGGAATGCTGTTTTGACGTCCATCTGCCATATCTCATAATCATAGTATGCGGCAATTGCTAACATGATTCGAACGGACTTTAGCTTCGCTACGGGAGAGAATGTCTCGTCGTAGTCAATCCCTTGAACCTGTCGGTAACCCTTAGCGACAAGTCGAGCTTTATAGATGGTAACATTACCATCCGCGTCCGTCTTCTTCTTAAAGATCCATTTGTTTTCTATCGCTCGTCGATCATCGGGCAAGTCTGTCAAAGTCCATACTTTGTTTTCATACATGGATTCTATCTCGGATTTCATGGCTTCAAGCCATTTGTTGGAATCCGGGCCCGTCATTGCTTCTTCATAGTTCGAAGGTTCATTGTTGTCTAACAACATGATTTCCAGGACAGGGTTGCCGTACCACTCTGGTGCGGAACGTGTTCTTGTGGACCTACGAAGTTCAGCAGTAACTTGATCCGAAGTACCTTGATCATTATCATGGTTTTCCTCTTCAGTTGGTGTGGGCATCACAGGAATGGTTTCCTGTGCTACGTCACTATCCCGCTCAAGAGGTAGTACTTCATCGAGTTCTACTTTCCTCCCACTTACTTCTTTCGAGAGAAACTCTTTTTCCAGAAAGCATCCGTTCTTGGCAACAAAGATCTTGCCTTCGGATCTTAAGTAGAAGGTATACCCTATAGTTTCCTTAGGGTATCCTATGAATACGCATTTTTCCGACTTGGGTTCGAGCTTTTCAGGTTGAAGTTTCTTGACATAAGCTTCGCATCCCCAAACTTTTAGAAACGACAGCTTAGGTTTCTTTCCAAACCATAATTCATACGGTGTCGTCTCAACGGATTTAGACGGTGCCCTATTTAAAGTGAATGTAGCTGTCTCTAGAGCGTATCCCCAAAATGATAGCGGTAAATCGGTAAGAGACATCATAGACCGCACCATATCCAATAGAGTGCGATTACGACGTTCGGACACACCGTTTCGCTGAGGTGTTCCAGGCGGCGTGAGCTGTGAAACGATTCCACATTTCTTTAAGTGTGTACCAAATTCGTGACTTAAGTATTCTCCTCCACGATCTGATCGTAAGAATTTTATCTTTCGGTCACGTTGATTCTCCACCTCATTCTGAAATTCCTTGAACTTTTCAAAGGTCTCAGACTTGTGTTTCATTAAGTAGACATACCCATATCTACTCAAGTCATCTGTGAGAGTGAGAACATAACGATATCCTCCGCGAGCCTCAACGCTCATTGGACCGCACACATCGGTATGTATGATTTCCAACAAGTTGGTTGCTCGCTCCATTGTTCCGGAGAACGGAGTCTTGGTCATTTTACCTAAGAGGCATGGTTCGCACGTGTCAAACGATTCATAATTAAGAGACTCTAAAAGTCCATCGGCATGGAGCTTCTTCATGCGCTTGACACCAATGTGACCAAGGCGGCAGTGCCACAAGTATGTGGGACTATCGTTATCAACTTTAAATCTTTTGGCATCTACACTATGAACATGTGTAATATTACGCTCGAGATTCATTAAGAATAAACCATTGACCATCGGAGCATGACCATAAAACATATCTCTCATATAAATCGAACAACCATTATTCTCAGACTTAAATGAGTAGCCATCTCGTATTAGACGAGATCCAGATACAATGTTCATGCTCAAACTTGGCACTAAATAACAATTATTGAGGTTCAAAACTAATCCCGTAGGTAAATGTAGAGGCAGCGTGCCGACGGCGATCACATCGACTTTGGAACCATTCCCGACGCGCATCGTCACCTCGTCCTTTGCCAGTCTCCGTTTATTCCGCAGCTCCTGCTGTGAGTTACAAATATGAGCAACGGCACCGGTATCAAATACCCAGGAGTTACTACGATTACTGGTAAGGTACACATCAATCACATGTATATCAAATATACCTTTGGTGTTGCCGGCCTTCTTATCCGCTAAGTATTTGGGGCAGTTCCGCTTCCAGTGACCCTTCCCCTTGCAATAAAAGCACTCAGTCTCAGGCTTGGGTCCATTCTTTGACTTCTTCCCGGTAACTGGCTTACCAGGCGCGGCAACATCTTTGCCGTCCTTCTTGAAGTTCTTCTTACCCTTGCCCTTCTTGAACTTAGTGGTCTTATTGACCATCAACACTTGATGTTCTTTCTTGATTTCAGCCTCTGCTGACTTCAGCATCGAGAACAATTCAGGAATGGTCTTTTCCATTCCTTGCATGTTGTAGTTCATCACAAAGCTCTTGTAGCTTGGTGGGAGCAACTGGAGGATTCTGTCAATGACCGCCTCATCTGGGAGGTTAATGTTTAGCTGGGTCATACGGTTGTGCAACCCAGACATCTTCAGGATGTGCTCACTGACAGAACTGTTTTCCTCCATCTTACAACTGTAGAACTTGTCGGAGACATCATATATCTCGACCCGGGCATGAGCTTGAAAAACTAGTTTCAGCTCTTCGAACATCTCATATGCTCCGTGATGCTCAAAACGCTTTTGGAGCCCCGGTTCTAAGCTGTAAAGCATGCCGCACTGAACGAGGGAGTAATCATCAGCGCGAGTTTGCCAAGCATTCATAATGTCTTGGTTCTCTGGGACGGGAGCGTCACCTAGCGGTCCTTCTAGGACATATTGTTTCCTGGCAGCTATGAGGATGATCCTCAGGTTCCGGACCCAGTCCGTATAGTTGCTGCCATCATCTTTCAGCTTGGTTTTCTCTAGGAACGCGTTGAAGTTCATGTTGACATTAGCGTTGGCCATTGATCTACAAGACATATTTGCAAAGGTTTTAGACTATGTTCATGATAATAAAGTTCTAATCAAATTATGAACTCCCACTTTGATTAGACATCCCTTTAGTCATCTAAGTGTTACACGATCCGAGCCGACTAGCCCGTGTCCGATCATCACGTGAGACGGACTAGTCATCGTCGGTGAACATTTTCATGTTGATCGTATCTTCTATACGATTCGTGTTCGACCTTTCGGTCTCCGTGTTCCGAGGCCATGTCTGCACATGCTAGGCTCGTCAAGTTAACCCTAAGTGTTTTCGCTGTGTAAAACTGTCTTACACCCGTTGTATGTGAACGTAAGAATCCATCACACCCGATCATCACGTGGTGCTTAGAAACGACGAACTGTAGCAACGGTGCACAGTTAGGGGAGAACACTTCTTGAAATTTTATAAGGGATCATCTTATTTACTACCGTCGTCCTAAGTAAACAAGATGCATAATACATAATAAACATCACATGCAATTATATAGTTGTGACATGATATGGCCAATATCATATAGCTCCATTGATCTTCATCTTCGGGGCTCCATGATCATCTTGTCACCGGCTTGACACCATGATCTCCATCATCATGATCTCCATCATCGTGTCCGCATGAAGTTGTCATGCCAACGACTACTTCTACTTCTATGACTAACGTTTAGCAATAAAGTAAAGTAGTTTACATGACGTTATTCAATGACACGCAGGTCATACAAAAAATAATGACAACTCCTATGGCTCCTGCCGGTTGTCATACTCATCGACATGCAAGTCGTGAATCCTATTACAAAGAACATGATCTCATACATCACAATTCATCATTCATCACAACTTCTGGCCATATCACATCACATGATCAATCGCTGCAAAAACAAGTTAGACGTCCTCTAATTGTTGTTGCATCTTTTACGTGGCTGCAATTGGGTTCTAGCAAGAACGTTTTCTTACCTACGAATCACCACAACGTGATTTTGTCAACTTCTATTTACCCTTCATAAGGGCCCTGTTCATCGATTCCGCTCCAACTAAGGTGGGAGAGACAGACACCCGCCAGCCACCTTATGCAACTTGTGCATGTCAGTCGGTGGAACCGGTCTCACGTAAGAGTACGTGTAAGGTTGGTCCGGGCCGCTTCATCCCACAATACCGTTGAGCAAGAAAAGACTAGTAGAGGCAAGTAAGATGACAAAATCCACGCCCACAACAAAGTTGTGTTCTACTCGTGCAAAGAGAACTACGCATAGACCTAGCTCATGATGCCACTGTTGGGTAACGTTGCAGAAAATTAAAATTTTTCCTACGGTTTCACCAAGATCCATCTATGAGTTCATCTTAGCAACGAGTCTAGGGAGAGAGTTTGCATCTACATACCACTTGTAGATCGCGTGCGGAAGCTTGCAAGGTGATGATGTAGTCGTACTCGACGTGATCCAAATCACCGATGACCTGCGCCGAACGGACGGCACCTCCGCGTTCAACACACGTACGGAACAGCCACGTCTCCTCCTTCTTGATCCAGCAAGGAAGGGAGGAGAGGTTGAGGGAGATGGCACCAGCAGCAGCACGACGGCGTGGTGTTGGTGGAGCTGCAGTACTCCGACAGAGCTTCGCTAAGCACTATGGAGGTGGAGGAGGTGTTGGGGAGGGAGAAGGAGGCAACCAAAGGCCAGGGCTCAAGGTATGAAGTCCCTCCTCTCCCCCCACTATATATAGGGGTGCCAAGGGGGGGTGTCCGGACCTAGGAGATCCAATCTCCTAGGGGGTGCGGCGGCCTAGGGGGGTTTCCCTCCCCCCCAAGGCACCTAGGAGGTGCCTTCCACTAGTAGGACTCCTCCCCCTTGGAAACCCTAGGCGCATGGGCCTTGTGGGGCTGGTGCCCTTGGCCCATGTAGGCCAAGGCGCACCCCCTACAGCCCATGTGGCCCCCGGGGATGGGTGGCCCCACCCGGTGGGCCCCCGGGACCCCTCCGGTGGTCCCGGTACAATACCGATAACCCCGAAACTTGTCCCGATGCCCGAAACAGGACTTCCCATATATAAATCTTTACCTCCGGACCATTCCGGAACTCCTCGTGACGTCCGGGATCTCATCCGGGACTCCGAACAACATTCGGGTTACTGCATATACATATCCCTACACCCCTAGCGTGACTGAACCTTAAGTGTGTAGACCCTATGGGTTCGGGAGACATGTAGACATGACCGAGACTCTCTTAGTCAATAACCATCAGCGGGATCTGGATACCCATGATGGCTCCCACATGCTCCTCGATGTTGTCATCGGATGAACCACTATGTCGAGGATTCGATCAAAACCCTGTATGCAATTCCCTTTGTCAATCGGTACGTTACTTGCCCGAGACTCGATCGTCGGTATCCCAATACCTTGTTCAGTCTCGTTACCGGCAAGTCACTTTACTCGTACCGTAATGCATGATCCCGTGTCCAACACCTTGGTCACATTGAGCTCATTATGATGATGCATTACCGAGTGGGCCCAGAGATACCTCTCCGTCATACGGAGTGACAAATCCCAGTCTCGATCCGTGTCAACCCAACAGCTACTTTCGGAGATACCTGTAATGTACCTTTATAGTCACCCAGTTACGTTGTGACGTTTGGTACACCCAAGGCATTCTTACGGTATCCGGGAGTTACACGATCTCATGGTCGAAGGAAGAGATACTTGACACTTGCAAAGCTCTAGCAAAACGAACTACACGATCTTTTATGCTATGCTTAGGATTGGGTCTTGTCCATCACATCATTCTCCTAATGATGTGATCCCGTTATCAACTACATCCAATGTCCATAGTCAGGAAACCATGACTATCTGTTGATCACAACGAGCTGGTCAACTAGAGGCTTACCAGGGACATAGTGTGGTCTAAGTATTCACACGTGTATTACGATTTCCGGATAATATAGTTATAGCATGAATACAAGACAATTATCATGAACAATGAAATATAATAATACTTTTATTATTGCCTCTAGGGCATATTTCCAACAGTCAGTGGTCGGATATGGTAGAAGATTGCGGGAGGAGCTTGGCCATAGGGAAGATCAATTCCCAATCAATATTAAAGAAGGCCCGATCAAGGCGCACTAGGGTAGGGGTGGCTTGCTCGTTGCTCCAAGTGAATCTGCGCCCAATTAGAGGTATTTCATGGAGGCTCGAGGAGTTCAGGGTTCGTCTAAATTTTTTCATCCAACGCTGGCAAACTCTTGAGTTGTTCTTGTCCTGCGGGTTTCTAATGAGGTTGAAGTCCCCAATGAGGAGCCACGGGACGGTCATGGTATTATGAATTGAGGCAAGCTCTGCGAGGAACTCGTTCTTACGCTGGTCATCATGGGGGCCATATACCATTGTCACGGACCAATCGTGCCCGCCATCCGTGGGAGAGAAGGTTGCTGTAACAGTGTATGTTCTCACATCCAGCCTACTAGCCGCATAATCAGTGGAGCTCCAGCACAACAGGATGCCACCGCGTGTTCCATCGGCGTCAAGGGCCGCATGGTGATCAAAACATGGGCCTACAATTTCCAGGCGATCGGTAGCCGAGCAGGACGAAAGTTTCATTTCCCGCAGACATACAATCGAACAGGCAAAGCGTTCAATGAGCGTGCGGGCGGCATCTCGTCTGGCCCTATCATTCAGCCCTCTCACATTCCAGTTAAAAACAGCAAGTTGGTCACTCATTGGATAACATAGCAAAGCCATAGAAGGGGGTTCACTTGCCAGCGCAAGCCATAATCCACACAAACTAGTTCATAACAGAGGCAAATGGCGCAACAGTAGTGTGCAGCCCACCTTACAGACCGAAAGTTCAGAAGTTGACTAATCATGGAAACTGGAGTAACAACAGACATGAGTAGCGCAGCTTTAAGAAGCCCTGGCGGAGAGCTCCTCAACGATAGCTTGCAGCTCAGCGTCCGGGAGGCAAAGCTGCGACGGTGATGACACGCTGGCGATCGCCGCCAGCTTGGCCACGTTCTCCGGCGGCATGGAATCGCAGAAGAAGTTCAGGTAGGCGAGGAGCGTGTCGTCGTTGAAGTCCGCCTCGCGCTTGATGAAGCCTAGCTTGACGCAGATTGCTGCCTGTGATCTCCTAGAGGAAGAGAAGTTGGATTGCAAATGCAGCAAGCGTGCACTCTGCCTCGGTGTCTTGATCGCCCCGATCAGGTAGTTCTTGAGCTTGCGACGGACAGAGGTGTGTCGCACCGGGAGGGTCAGGATGGAAGTGGATAGCGGCGAGGTGATTTTATTGATGAAAGCTCTCTGTTCATCGATCTGAAGGGTAGATACGCGTTCTGTTATGGCATTCAGCAGCCCTGGGCCAGATAGGTTGGCATCGGCAAGGGCCTTTTGAGCACGTCTCTCTTCAACAGATGGATTATGAGCTGTGGCATCTTCAGTCTGGAGAGAGCAAACAATTGCACCTGGGCCAAACACCACCTCAGGTCCCGTGGCCTAAGTAGGCTCATTCCGCGGTATGGCAGCTTGGGCCGCATCCCAGCTCGGCAGGCAGCATGGCCCCTAGCTTGGCTAAATCGATAAAGAAACTTAAGGGCATCTCCGATGTCGACCGTAAATCGTACGGTCCGGACATGTGCCAACAAACGCGGGCCTGTATCGATCAACTTGGCGGTCCAAATACACATTTCCCTGTAAATTAGAGACAAACTAGAGGGCTCTGCGGGCGTCCGGATAGCAGGCATGCCCGCGTTTGACTAACCTGGCCTACAAAAAAACCTCCCTCACCCGCGTGCCTTCCCGTTCTAAATAGTCGGCGTCGCTCCAGAG
Organism: Triticum aestivum; assembly: GCF_018294505.1. NCBI lineage: Eukaryota > Viridiplantae > Streptophyta > Magnoliopsida > Poales > Poaceae > Triticum > Triticum aestivum. The sequence continues at coordinate 129,495,555 of NC_057794.1, forward strand.
TGTCAACTTCGCTTTCATGCCTGGTCAGAATGTAAACGACCTCCAGCACTGAAGTGCCACGCCGGCCGAGCGCCTGCTTGAACACGCCTCCTCGCCGCATTTAATCGGCTTCAGAATGCCCCGCCTACCTTCATTGAACCAACGCGTGTGCCGAGGTACCTACTGTGGCCGGCCGACCGGCATTAAGCACAACGTTGATTGTTTCCTTGCGTTCGCCCGCTATCTAAATAGGGCAGGCGTTGGGCAAGACCGCACCACACATCCGCTCCCCATCTCCACCTTGCACCATATTCTGCACATTGTCCATGGCATCCGGCGAGCGGGAAGAGGGGTTCTACGGCATAAAATTTGGCTGGGTGGCCCGCCAAGCCTGTTTGATACGAGCTAGGCAACTCACTGCTCCACCTCCCTCCTCGCCCCAGGCTGTCAGTATCATGGGCGTGGCTGCAGACGGGCAAGCGAAGGAGCAAGCCGCTGCTCGAAGCTAGCCTCTGGTGCAACAACTCGTTGCTCCAAGCCAGCTCGCACAGGAGTGGCCAGTTACTCCATGCCGGCACATGGGGGATGTGACGCCTCAAGACCGGCGCTCCAGATGTCTTCCATGGATTCTGAGATTCGTCGTGTGATTTGTTTTGTTTGTTGCATTCATCTTTGAATCATGTGCATTGCATCATGTCATCTTACACCCCTTTTTAAAACTCAGCTAAATAAATTGCATGGATCTTTGATCCATTTTAATCGAGGGAATTCACATGGTGATTTCTCTTTATAATATATCCTCCCAATACTTAGGGAGCTATACTAAACCATTCCATTGGCTTGGAATCACCCATAACACATTTGCTCTGTTCCTCAAATTTCCTTTTATCCAACTCAACTTCAATTCTTCCTTTGGGGCCTTTTAGTAAAATTGAGTTGCAATTTTACTTTATCCATAAGTGTTCCAAATCTGCCCATAAATCACATCTGGTGTGTAGGGTCACCTCCTATAGTTTCGACCCATTTGGAGTTCATTTGAATGGGTTTCAAAATTCAAACTTGCCGAGTTAAATCCAACGCATGTGGATTTTACTTCCTCTAAAAATCCTCCGGCCATTTTTTTCAAATTCCTCGTTTTTTGTGAGTCCAAGAAAATAACCCCCATGCCCAAATTCTTTCTCCAACCCTTTCTTTCTCTCATTTTCTTTCTTTGCTATTTACTGTTTTCGGTAAATAAAAGAGAAGTGGGAGATTAGAGAGAGAAGCCCATCTCGCTGCAGCCCAACCTTGCTGGCCCATCTTCACCTAGGCCCATCCAACCTCCTCTTAACCCTAGCCCGACCCCCTGCTCGATCCCCTTCGTCTCCTCCACCTCGCGCCGTCAGGGAGAGCCCCGCTTGATCCCTTCGCCCCTGATCTCGCCTCCTGTGGCGCCAGCATCCCTCATCGCCTCCACCTCCCGAGCAGGCCCTAGCCACCGCACCTCCACGCCGTCCTCCGCGGCTGGGCCTCCTCGTCTCGCGTTCGACGATCGGCGCCGCCGCTGGGCCCACGGGACCAGCACCATGCCCCGCCTCTTTCCCTCGTTCTTCCTTCTCCTCTTGTATCCATCTCTCTCTCTCTCAGCGCACTCTCTCTGCCCTTGGGCAGGGACCTCGGCGACCTTGGACCGCCATGGATGGCTGGCTCTGCGAAGCTCCCCGCTACCGCATCACGCCCAGGCCGATCCTTCTCCACCCGTTCCTTGACAATCTTCTCCATCAGCGACCTCTGCACCATCGCGAGGCTCCTCTCGCGAGCACCTCCTTCTAAACCCCTTCGGGTCCTCGCGGTGGCCCTGCCTGCACTAGCAGCCTCCTACTGCCTGTCGTCTCCATGGCCTTGAGGAGCCACCCAAGCTGTCGGTCGTTCTGGCCCTTGCACATCACTGTTGGCCCGAGGAGACTAACACCGCCAAGTCCAAGGATGATCCACGAAGATTTTGGAGATTCGTCAAGTAACCCACCGGCAAGACCGGCGCCCGAACAAACACACCGGCTCTATGGATTTTGGCAAGTCCCTCGACGACCGGCGCTTAGTACCATTATGTTTGCCATGTACACTACACCAAGACCGGACGGACAAGTACCCCGACAACGTGTGTACCTCTACTGTTGACCCTGATTATCTATGAAGTGTGTACGACTGTGAAACGTGAACCACTACTTCCTCTACCGATGACGTGTACCACTACTTTCGTCTACACCGCATTAAACTCGTTCTGCCTCAAAATGCACGCTTCAAAGGTATAATCGCCGAGACGACCTTCCGGGAACGAATGCATGTTGTATGCGATGTTCATGACCGAATTGTACGTTGCACGTTCCTCCTTGTTTGCCATGCCGTCGACCCGTGGGAACCCGGTAACCGGGATCACCCCACCATCTTTTGCATGTTTCGTATATCCACACTTTCTTTGCACCGACATCTCGACGAGTTGCCGGATCATCAAAAGGTTGTCGTGGCACCATTTCCATTGTCATTGCTGTGGCACCCCTTTCGTTTCGCCATAGTGACCAAATGCTTCATAACATGCTCATGTCAACATTTTCATTAAATTGCTTATAACTTGTATATGCCATTCGCATCATGATAACAACATTTAAAATATTTAAAAAATTGTTGTTGCTTTAAAATTGCTAATGGACATATGGGGATTTTCCGAAATTATTGTTTGATGTTTCCGGCCTCATTTAAACTTACCTAAATAGTTAGTTTACTTATGCTTCACCTCTTGTCATGTTAACCAACATTTAATATTGTTGTGTACCTAAACAAGAGAGTACTAAATAATTAAATGTGGTGTTTCGTCAATATGCAACCCATTGCATATTGAGCTCCACTAATTTGTAGTGTTGTTTGTTACACTTCGCCATGCCATGAATCATTAAACTAGACATGCATTATACTTGGTTTCACATTGATACGCCTCCAACGTATCTATAATTTTTTATTTTTCCATGGTGTCTTATTATCAATCTTGGATGTTTTATAATTATTTATACTCATTTTATATCATTCTTTGGTACTAACCTATTGACATAGTGCCAAGTGCCAATTGCTGTTTTTTCTATGTTTTTTACATCGCAGAAAATCAACATCAAACGGAGTCCAAATGCCACGAAACTTTATGGAGATTTTTTATGGGTCAGAAGGAAGGCAATGGGCCCTGGTTGCACCTGAGGGGTGCCCCGAGGGGGGCACAACCCACCAGGGAGCGCCAGGAGGCCCAAGCGCGCCCTGGTGGGTTGTGCCCACCTCGGGTGCCCCCCTGGACCGCCTCTTTTCTTTATAAATACCAAAATATTCCAGAAACCCTAGAGGCATCGACGAAATATTCATCCAGCCGCCGCAGAGTCCAGAACCACCAGATCCAATCTAGACACCATCTCGGATGGGGTTCACCACCTCCATTGGTGCCTCTCCGTAGACCTTCGGGTCCGTAGTTAGTAGCTAGATGGCTTTCTCTCTCTCGCTGAATTCTCAATACAATGGTCTCTTGGAGATCCATATGATGTAACTGTTTTGCGGTGTGTTTGTTGGGATCTGATGAACTTTGAGTTTATGATCAGTCATATCTTTTTATATCCATGAAAGTTATTTGAGTTTCTTTGATTCCTTATACGCATGTTCTCTTATAGCCTCATATTTCTTCTCTGATATTTGAGTTTTGTTTAGCCAACTTGATCTATTTATCTTGCAATGGGAAGAGGTGCCCGGTATTGGGTTCGATCTTACGGTGCTTGATCCCAGTGACAGAAAGGGAACCGACACGTATGTATCGTTGCTACTAAGGATAAAAAGACGAGATCTATATATACCGCCATATAGATAAACAGATCTTGTCTACATCATGTCATTGTTCTTATTGCATTACGCCATTTTTCCATGAACTTAATACACTACATGCATGCTGAATAGCGGTACATGTGTGGAGTAATAGTAGTAGATGCAGGCAGGAGTCGGTCTACTAATCTTGGACGTGATGCCTATGTAATGATCATTGCCTAGATATCGTCATAATTATTTGAAGTTCTATAAATTACCCAACAGTAATTTGTTTACTCATCGTTTGCTATTTTTCTCGAGAGAAGCCACTAGTGAAACCTACGGCCCCCGGGTCTTCTTTCTCATATATTTGCCTTGCGATCTACTTCTCCTTTGCATTTTTATTCAGATCTATTAAACCAAAAAATACAAAAATACATTGCTGTGTTTTATCTTTATTTATTTTATTTGGCGTTCGTTCTATCAATCTACTACAATTTACCTCATGTCCGCTTGCCTATCTTGAGGCGGCGTACCCCGGAAGGGATTAACAACCCCTTTAACACGTCGGGTTGCGAGGTGTTGTTATTTGTGTGCAGGTGCTCCTTACGTTGTGTTGCTTGGTTCTCCTACTGGTTCGATACCTTGATTTCATAACTGAGGGAAATACCTACCGTCGCTGTGCTACATCATCCCTCCCTCTCCAGGGAAATACCGACGTAGTTCCAGCTACCATCAAGGAGAATTTCTGGCGCCGTTGCCGGAGAGGATCTTCAACATAACCAGGTTCCTAATCACAAATCTCATCTCCTTGCAATTTACATTATTTTCCATTTGCCTCTTGTTTTCCTCTCCCCCACTTCACAAAAAATTGTCGTTTTATTCGCCCCTCTTGTTTCGTTCACTGTTTTCTTGTCAGATATATTCTCTGCTTGCAATCATGAGTGATTTCGGTATGGCACCAACAGATGATGGCCTAACTCCTAAGATGGGACGTACAGGCAATCTGGATGCTAAAACTTTTATCTTGGGGCAAGGGAACGTTATGGGAAAAGAACGTATCCAAGAATTCTTCAATTGTGTTGGAAATTTGAATCTTGATGATGCTCCTATACTATTAGATCTTATGCGGATGCTATTTCAGCATTAGTTCTGAAACTTGAAAGCAAATTTATCCGTACTCATCCTACTTTGCAAAGATTGTTTTTTGAGCTTCCCGAAATAAAGAATCGTGGAGCCAAAAAGTTGGCCACTCTCGTTCTTATGAACGAGTTTGACTACATAATTCATGAAGCTAGGGAAATCTTTAATTTTTATGGTATGAATCGTGAAAACCCCGTGATAGACGAAATTCTTTACAATAGTGACTATGCACTAAGGCATTTGCTTGGGGGATAATAAGATCTTTGATGAGAATCTTAAAAAGGAGGTCCTCGTTCTAGATATAATCCAACATGTTTTTAATAATGTTAATCAACACTATTCTTGGATTGTAGCGGAAAATCAAAGGGGTTATGATGAAAATCAACCAAGGGATGCTAAAGTTTCTTTGGATAATATTTTTTATGTTGTGTTTACAAAACCTCCTGATAAAAATACCCCCAAGAAAATTAAGAAGAAGGATGGCAAAACTTAGATCCTTGCTTTATGCCTACCTAAGGGCGTAGAACTATAGTGTTTATTGGGAGGCAACCCAATGAATAAATTTTATTTTTGCTTCTTGCTTTATGTTCTTGAGTGTTAGCACAATTATGCTACTATTCTGATTGTGTTTTTTAATGTTTTAATTAGTGTTGTGCCAAGTAAAGCCTTCCGGATCTTCTTGGGCAATAGTTGTTTGATCTTGCTGAAAAAGCAGAAACTTTTATGCTCACAAAATTAATTTTCGTTTTTTACCAGAGAGCGATAAAATACCCATTCCAATTGTAATAGATCAATATACAAATTAAGCAGGTCATACTAATTTTTCAGAATTTTTGGATTTACATAAGTATTTGAAATAGTCAGATTGCTATAGACTGTTCTGTTTTGACAGATTCTGTTTTTTTTGTGTTGTGTGCTTATTTTAATGGCTCTATGGTTTTATTTTATGAGTTTTTGCTATAGAAAAGTTGGAATACAGTAGATATAATACAAAAACAAAATATGAATTGGTTTGATACAACACTTATAGTAGTGATTTATTATTCTTATACTAACGGATCTCGCGAAGGCTTTGTTGAGTTTTGTGTGATTGAAGTTTTCAAGTTTTGGGTTATATTACGATGGATGAAGGATGGATGTAAGAGCCTAATCTTGGGGATGCCCCGACATGCCAAGCTATTATCCAAGAATGAGCAACCAACTAAGCTTGGGGATGCCCCCGAGTGGCATCCCCGCTTTCTTCCAACAACTATCGGTATTTTACTCGAGACTATATTTTTATTCGTCACATGATATGTGTTTTGCTTGGAGCATCTTGTATGATATGTGTCTTTGCTTGTTTTATTTTGTGTTTTAAGTCATTAATCCTTGCTGGACACACCTATTTGAGAGAACCAAAATTACATCATGACTTGTTAGAATTGCTCACTATGCTTCACTTAAATCTTTTATGAGCTAGGACTTGCTCTAGTGCTTCACTTATATCTTTTTAGCACGGTGTGCTTTGATATTTTTGAAGAAATGCTCTCTTGCTTCACTTAGATTTGTTTGAGAGTTAGTAAAATTTTGAAGAAGTTCTCTCTTGGTTCACTTAAATTATTTTGAGAGAAAGAAAATTTGTTAAGCTCATGATCTTCACTTATATTTGTTCGAGCTTATGAAAAGCAACACATGAAAATTAGTGCCAAAGAGATAGATATCCAAGAAGGATAAAGAAAAATAAAATGTCATGAAGATCATTGGACAAAATAAACTTGATTCTTAGTAATAGTTTTGAGATATGATGATGTGATATGTGAGTCATGTTGATGAGTAATTGTGCTCTAGTAGGAATATTGGTGTTAAGGTTTGTGATTCCCTATGCATGCACGAAGGTCAATAATCATGCAATGAAAATTATATCCTACTTGTGGTGCATTATTTGGTGTTAATTATACTTAATGCTTGCTTATGAGATTATTCGTTTCTTGGTTGGTCGCTTCTCAATCTTTTTGCTAGCCTTCATTTTGCACTAAGTATGACCTCTACTTGTGCATCCAAAATCCTTTAAACCAGTTTTGCCACATGAGTCCACTATATCTACCTATATGCGGTATTCTTTTGTCGTTCTAAGCAAATTTGCATGTGCCATCTCTAATTTTCAAAATAAACTTCTCTTTTGTGTGTTTGTTTCGCTCGCGGAGTGGTGAGGGGTGGCTAATATTTTCCATGCTACATGTGTTATTCTCAAGATGAGTGTTTATTCACTTGTCATTGCACGAGAGTAAGGCAAAGGTATTAGGGATGCCCAATCCCGAAATGAAAAAAATGAATTTACTTTATGTTGTCAAATAATAACTTCCTTGGAAAGTGTTGGTATGGAGGGCACCCCTGGATACGGTTAGCCATGGAAAAAGGAATAAACTTTATTTTCTGTTTGGGAACCGCCTATGATATATCTAGCATGGAAAGTGTTGGGGACTCTAAGTCATTTTCGTTGGGGGGATGGATACACCTCCCAAAATGTTTTTATCTCTAATTTTTTTTGCTTTGAGCTCTAGCACCTCTACAAATCCCTAATTCCCTCTGCGAAGGGCTTTTCTTTTTTACTTTATGCAATTTTTATTTGAAATTTGAGTCTCCATCCTATCTCATAAAAGCACCAACTAGGAGGCAATATGATCGTACTTAAGTATTGAGTGTAGTTAATATTCGAGTGTGTTTCATGAATGGATCAATGTTTGAGCATGATGGGCTAGGGATAACTTATTTTAGCGTTGATATTTTGAAAGACATGGTTGCTTATTGATGTGCTTGAGTATCTAAATTATTATGTAAAAACTAGACTATTGCTTTGAATCACATAAAAGTCCAAATGTCCATGCTATAAAGAAAAGAATATAATATGACTTGATGAACAACACTCCACATCAAAAATTCTGTTTTTATCACTTACCTACTCGAGGACGAGTAGGAGTTAAGCTTGGGGATGCTGATACGTCTCCAACGTATCTATAATTTTTGATTGTTCCATGCTGTTTTATTATCAATCTTGGATGTTTCATAATCATTTTATAGTCATTTATATCATTTTTTGGTACTAACCTATTGACATAGTGCCAAGTGCCAGTTGCTGTTTTTTTCCATGTTTTTTACATCGTAGAAAATCAATATCAAACGGAGTCCAAATGCCATGAAACTTTACGAAGATTTTTATGGGCCAGAAGGAAGGCAATGGGCCATGGTTGCACCTGGGGGTTCCCCGAGGGGGGCACAACCCACCAAGGCGCGCCAGGAGGCCCACGAGCACCCTGGTGGGTTGTGCCCACCTCGGGTGCCCCCCGGACCGCCTCTTTGCTCTATAAATACCACAATATTCCAGAAACCCTAGAGGCATTGGTGAAATATTCATCCAGCCGCCGCAGAGTCCAGAACCACCAGATCCAATCTAGACACCACCTCGGATGGGGTTCACCACCTCCATTGGTGCCTCTCCGATGATGCGTGAGTAGTTCTTTGTAGACCTTTGGGTCCGTAGTTAGTAGCCAGATGGCTTTCTCTCTCTCTCTCTCTCTCTCTCTCTCTCTCGATGAATTCTCAATACAATGGTCTCTTGGAGATCCATATGATGTAACTCTTTTGCAGTGTGTTTGTTGGGATCTGATGAACTTCGAGTTTATGATCAGTCATATATTTTTATATCCATGAAAGTTATTTGGGTTTGTTTGATCTCTTATACGCATGATCTCTTATAGCCTCGTATTTCTTCTCCGATATTTGAGTTTTGTTTGGCCAACTTGATCTATTTATCTTGCAATGGGAAGAGGTGCCCGGTAGTGGGTTCGATCTTATGGTGCTTGATCCCAGTGACAGAAAGGGAAATGACACGTATGTATCGTTGCTACTAAGGATAAAAAGACGAGATCTATATCTACCGCCATATACATAAATGGATCTTGTCTACATCATGTCATCGTTCTTATTGCATTACTCCGTTTTTCCATGAACTTAATACACTAGATGCGTGCTGGATAACGGTCGATGTGTGGAGTAATAGTAGTAGATGCAGGCAGGAGTCGGTCTACTAATCTTGGGCGTGATGCCTATGTAATGATCATTGCCTAGATATCGTCATAATTATTTGAAGCTATATCAATTGCCCAACAGTAAATTTTTTTACCCACTGTTTGCTATTTTTCTCGAGAGAAGCCACTAGTGAAACCTACGGCCCCCGGGTCTTCTTTCTCATATATTTGCCTTGTGATCTACTTTTCCTTTGCATTTTTATTCAGATCTATTAAACCAAAAAATACAAAAATACCTTGCTGTATTTTATCTTTATTTATTTTATTTGGCGTTCGATCTATCAATCTACTACAATTTACCTCACGTCCACTTGCCTATCTTGAGGCGACGTACCCCAGAAGGGATTGACAACCCCTTTAACACGTCGGGTTGCGGGGTGTTGTTATTTGTGTGCAGGTGCTGCTTATGTTGTGTTGCTTGGTTCTCCTACTGGTTTGATACCTTGGTTTCATAACTGAGGGAAATACCTACCGTCGCTGTGCTACATCATCCCTCCCTCTCTAGGGAAATACCGACGTAGTTCCAGCTACCATCACGCATCATGTCATGTTTATGCTTGTGTGTTTACCATTATGTTTGCTTCTTTCCGGTTGCACTTGTCCTTGATAGTTACGTTGCGATTGTGAGGATCCGTTCGACTATGTTGGTTTGTCTTCTTGATGGATTCGGTCTTCTTCCTAGCGGGATTTCAAGCAAGATGACCATCACCTTGGATCTCACTACTATCTTTGCTATGCTAGTTGTCTTGATGCTATCACTATGTCGCACTACCTACCACTTGTTTATCAAACCTCCCAAATTGCCATGACAACCTCTAACCTCACCATCCTAGCAAAACCGTTGTTTGGCTATGTTACCGCTTTGCTCAGCCCTTCTTATAGCGTTGCTAGTTGCAAGTGCAGGTTGTCCCATGTTGGAACATGGATATCACAATATCTCTTATTTAATTAATGCATCTATATACTTGGTAAATGGTGGAAGGATCGTCCTTTTTCCTGGTGTTTTGTTCCACTCTTGCCGCCCTAGTTTCCGTCATATCGGTGTTATGTTCCTTGATTTTGTGTCCCTAACACGGTGAGGGCTTATGGGCCCCTCTTGACAGTTCGCTTTGAATAAAACTCTTCCAGTAAGGCCCAACTTTGGTTTTACCATTTGCCTAATAACAAGTAAAACTTGCATAGGGACCGGCCAGCACCCGAGGACTTAATTAACAACCCCGGGCCAGTGCTCCTCATGAGTGTTGGTCCAAACCGGGCAACCTGTGGGGCCACCACGAGGAAACTCGAGGACATGTTTTACTCATAGCTTGACCCATCCAATCATGGCCTGAGACGAGATACGCGCGGCTACTATCAGGGTGTCAGCACGTCGGGAGGTCTTGCTGGTTTTGTTTTACCATTGTTGAAATGTCTTCTGCATCGGGATCCCGAGTTTGATCGGATGTCCCGTAATGGAGGATTTTCTCCGCAGACCGTCAGCTTGTCATGGGCTAAGTTGGGACACCCCTGCAGGGTTTAAACTTTCAAGAGCCGTGCCCGCGGTTATGTGGCAGATGGGAATTTTTAATATCCGGTTGTAGTGGACTTGAACTAAACTCAATTAAAATACACCAACTGTGTACATAACCGTGACTGTCTCTTTTCGGATGCGTTCGAGAAGAGAACACGGTTGGGTTATGTTTGAACGTAAGTAGTTCAGGATCACTTATTGATCATTACTAGTTTGCGACCGTTTGCATAGTTTCTTATCTTACTCTTGTACTCGTAAGTTAGCCACCATACAATGCTTAGTGCTACTGCAACCTCACCACTTATCCTTTCCATACCCTTTAAGCTTTGCTAGTCTTGATACCCATGGTCATGGGATTGCTGAGTCCTCGTGGCTCACAGATTACTACAACAACAGTTGCAGGTACATGTAATGCGATGAATTGACATGAGAGCGATGCTTGATTTCTTTTGGAGTTGTTCTTCTTATTAGATCAAGGGATAGGTTTCGAGTCGGGAGCCTGGGATTAGCAGAGCGGGTGTCGTTCTTCTTCTTCCGTTTGATTTCATCCGCAGTCGGATCCTGCTCTTCTGTATGATGATTGCTATGTATTGATGAACTGTTGTATTCATGATGTAGCTTGTGGCGGGTGTAAGCCTTTATCTTGTATTCTCATCTATTTAGTACATGGTATGTTGTAATGATATCCACCTTGCTATGCGCTCGAAATACGATTATGCCCCAATCATGAATTCATCACGTGATTGGGATAGAATCACATCTTGGGCGCGACAGGTTGGTATCAGAGCCTTACCGACCGCAGGAGCCCCCTTGATTGATCGAACCGCTGTCGTTGTTGAGTCTAGAAAAAAACTATTTTGAGTCTAGTTATATATCGGAGAGTAGGAATTCTTTTTACTCAGCCCCTTCGTCGCTCTGGTGAGGACTCGTGATGTAGGTGTTTTCCCACTCTTCTATCCTTTTTCACTCAAATTTTTTTTAGGATCACGCGGGTATTTTTGGGTCATTGCGATATCATTGTGACGGGGATTCTATCTTGGCGCCTCTTGACATTTAGGGGTTGTGGCAGTGTCCCGGGGAGTTGAGCTGCAAGGTGTTTTTGTCACAGTGCTTATCGTTTCAGTTCTGGAATACCAGAGGTTGCCCACATTGAAAACGCTTCTATACTCTTTGTGGTGAGAGTAGTTTGACGACACCCAGTACTGGGGAGAGCAATCAGATGTATTGCCACATCTAGAACATCAGATGTTTTCGAAGGTCTGAGGTACACAATTTCTGAAGGTTTCTTGGTTATGTGTTGAAGGATGGATACAGTTGGAGCGTAGGGCTTGTTAGTTGTGTGAGATATTTGTGCCTCCTTGTATCCCCAACATTGGATTGCATAACCAGAAAGTTTTGGGAGTTAATAGGTGGGAATTCAAGTAGTTACCCAGGATTTCTTTTCGACAGATGTATGATTTGAAATTGGGGTCCAACGTCTAGTGGTTCATTTTTCACGGTCGATTTACAGTGGTCGCGAGGCGTCTTTGGAAGCACAAGTGCTCCCTAGGTGGTTTTGATAATTGATGACAACATATCTCTTGTTGGACTAACATTTCTATCTAGCATGTTTCAGATAAGTTCACAATGGAGTGGCATGGACTAAAGGTTGTGGGAACTCCTTCAAGATGCTAAGGACAAAGGATTGGCTAAAGCCTCAAGCTCAAGACTCTTCATTTTACATTTTAGTGATCCAAGATCACATTGAGTCTATAGGAAAAGCCAATACTATCAAGGAGGGATGAGGTGTTGCTTAATGAGCCTCTTGCTTCATGTGCTTAGTGATATGCTCCAAAACTCTCAACTACTTTCCCACTTCCACATATGACCTAAACCCTAAGCCAAACTCGGTCCTACCGATTCTTTCTATCCGGCGCCACCGAGTTTCATTTGTCATAAGCCACTGCCAAACCCTAGCAATTCGGTTCTACCGATAGGGATCTCGGTCTCACCGAGATGGGATTGCAAACTCTCTGTTTCCCTTTCGTAACTTTTCGGTCTCACTGAAAGAGCGAATCGGTCCCACCGAGATTGCAATGTAAATTCAGTGTTTCCTTTTTGTAACTTTTCGGTCTCACCGAAAGAGCAAATCGGTCCCACCGAGTTTGCCTGACCAACTCTCTGGTTAGCTTATTACCAAAATCGGTCCCACCGAGTTTGTGTAATCGGTCTCACCGAGATTACGTTATGCCCAAACCCTAACCATATCGGTCCTACTGAGTTGCATGTCAGTCCCACCGAAAATCTCTAACGGTCACCAGGTTTACCTTTTCGGTCCGACCAAGTTTTTTGATTCGGTCCCACCGAGATTGGAAAACTGTGTGTAACGGTTGGATTTTGTGTGGAGGCTATATATACCCCTCCACCTCCTCTTCATTCATGGAGAGAGCCATCAGAACACATACACAATTCCAACTCATATGTTTTGAGAGAGAACCACCTACTCATGTGTTGAGACCAAGATATTCCATTCCTACCATATGAATCTTGATCTCTAGCCTTCCCCAAGTTGCTTTCCACTCAAATCTTCTTTCCACCAGATCCAAATCCTATGAGAGAGAGTTGAGTGTTGGGGAGACTATCATTTGAAGCACAAGAGCAAGGAGTTCATTACCTACACACCATTTGTTACTTCTTGGAGAGTGGTGTCTCCTAGATTGGTTAGGTGTCACTTGGGAGCCTCCGACAAGATTGTGGAGTTGAACCAAGGAGTTTGTAAGGGCAAGGAGATCGCCTACTTCGTGAAGATCTACCGCTAGTGAGGCAAGTCCTTCGTGGGCGATGGCCATGGTGGGATAGACAAGGTTGCTACTTCGTGGACCCTTTGTGGGTGGTTGCTTCTTCATGGACCCTTTGTGGGTGGTTGCTTCTTCGTGGACCCTTCGTGGGTGGAGCCTTCCGTGGACTCGCGCAACCGTTACCCTTCGTGGGTGGAGCCCTCCGTGGACTCGCGCAACCGTTACCCTTCATGGGTGGATCCCTCCCTGGACTCGCGCAACCGTTACCCTTCATGGGTTGAAGTCTCCATCAACGTGGATGTAGGATAGCACCACCTATCCGAACCACGGGAAAAACATCCGTGTCTCCAATTGCGTTTGAATTCTCCAAACCCTTCCCCTTACATTCTTGCAAGTTGCATGCTTTACATTCCGCTGCTCATATACTCTTTGCATGCTTGCTTGATATGTATTGTGTATGTTGAAATTGTGCCTAAAACTCCACTCAAACCAAAAAGGCCTAAAAATTGCAACTTTAGCACTAAGTGTCTAATCACCCCCCCTCTAGACACATCTACTTCTAGATCCTACAAGTGGTATCAGAGCTTTGGTCTCCATTGCCTTGGTTTAATCACCATTGGAGGAAGATGGATGTGTCTACCTTAGGGAGTCTTAGACATAGAGTGCCTATTCTTGATGGAGAGTATTTTCATGAGTGGAAAAATGAGATGCTTGTAATTTTCAATCAATATCATTTGAACAAGTATATTGCTAGCCCTTGTGCACCTCATATTGATCCTTTGCATCCTACCCTAGATGAAGATATTGACATGATTCACAATCTTAGAACTATTGAGCTCATCATTAGAGGATTGCCCAAAAATTTGATTGCTAGTTTGCCTACTCTTAATTGTGCCTATACCATATGGAAATTTCTTGAGGAACGATTTCCCGATCATTCCTTGAAAACTTTGGATGAAATTCTCCATAAATCTATTGCCTTGAGTAAGATGAACTCTAGTGATCCTAGTTTTGGTAATTGTCTATTTGAACTTACCAATCTTAAGCATGCTAAAGGAGATGTTGGAATCATTAGTGATATCATATTCGAAGCTATAAGAATTCATAAAAGTGACCACTTTGATGATCATTTATCTAATGAATTACCCTCTCTAGGAAATGATGAGTCACAAGATCATGATGAACATGGATACTATGATGATGATGATGATGATAGTGACTTTGATCTTGATGATGCAATGAGACATTTTGGTCTTATGGCAAATCTTCGGGGATATGAATCAGGAGGAAAGGAATGGGTTCTTGATAGTGGATGTACTGATCATATGACCGGAGATGAAGAGATGTTTCGTGAGCTTGCTGAAAATGACGGCCCTCGAAAATATGTCACCTTTGGTGATAATTCAAAGGGTAAAGTGGTTGGCCTTGGTAAGGTGGCCATCTCACATGATAGTTCCATTCAAAATGTCATGCTCGTTGAATCTCTCGGCTACAACTTACTTTCAGTATCTAGACTTGCTGATTTCAGTTTGAATGTCCTATTTACTGAGGTAGATTGCCAAGTATTTCGTCGAGACAATCATAAAATGGTCTTTACCGGTATGCGTAGAGGTGATCTTTACATTGTCGATTTCTCTAAAAAGGCACAACCTAAAACTTGCTTTGTTGCTAAATCCTCAAAAGGTTGGTTGTGGCATAGACGACTAGGTCACGTAGGCATGAGAAACCTTGACAAGCTTATTAAAGGAAATCATATCCTTGGAGTTAACGATGTCATATTTGATAAGGATAGACTTTGCAGTGCTTGTCAAGCAGGTAAACAGGTTGGAGGAAGACATCCCGTGAAGAACATCATGACCACAAGGAGGCCACTCGAGCTAATTCATATGGATCTTTTTGGTCCCAACGCCTACAAGAGTCTCGGTGGAAATTCTTTTGGTCTAGTTACAGTTGATGATTTTTCAAGATTTACGTGGGTGTTCTTTCTTAATGACAAGTCGCAGGTCCAGAAGATCTTCAAAAACTTCGCTAGGAAGGCCCAAAATCAGTTTGACGTGAAGATCAAGAAGGTTCGGAGTGACAACGGAACGGAGTTCAAGAACGCAAATGTGGACACCTTTCTTGACGAAGAAGGGATTTCACACGAGTTCTCGGCTACGTACACACCTCAACAAAATGGAGTCGTTGAGAGGAAGAACCGGACGCTCATCGAAATGGCAAGAATGATGCTTGATGAATACAAGACGCCGAAGCACTTTTGGGCAGAAGAGGTTGAGACAGCTTGTCACGCAACAAATCGCTTATATCTTCACAAGCTACTCGGCAAGACGGCATACGAGCTTCTCACCGGTAACAAACCCCAAGTTGGATACTTTCGAGTATTCGGCTCAAAGTGCTACATTCTTGATAAGCATCGTCGTTCAAAGTTTGCTCCTAAATCTCATGAAGGTTTTCTACTTGGTTATGGCTCAAACTCTCACACTTACCGTGTCTACAACAATTTCACCTGAAAGGTTGAAGAGACGGTAGATGTGAAGTTTGATGAATCTAATGGCTCGCAAGTAGAGCAATTGCCAATTGATGTAGGAGACAAAGACCCTTCAGAAGCAATCCAAGACTTGTCCATTGGCAAAATTCGTCCAACGGAGGTGAAGGAGAGTACTTCATCCGTCCAAGTGGAAGCTTCTACTTCATGACAAGGTGAACCAAGAATTGACACGGAAGCATCCACAAGTGGGACACACCAAGATGAAGAAAACGAGGAAATGCATCAAGACGAACATCAACAACCTCCTTCTCCACCACGACAAGAGAACGATGACGTCAACAATGAAGAAGGCCAAGAAGAAGAACAAGATGAAGAATATGTTCAACGAAGACCCAAGCAAAAGCTCTCACGAGTTCGAGCAAGAATTGCCAAAGATCATCCCGTCGAGCAAATCCTCAATGATATACAAACCGGGAGAATCACTCGCTCAAAAACTCGTTTAGCTAACTTTTGTGAAAACTATTCATTCATCTCTAGCATTGGAAGATCCGGATTGGATAAACGCTATGCATGAAGAGCTACACAACTTTGAGAGAAACCAAGTTTGGACATTGGTTGAGAAGCCCGACAACAACCAAAACATCATTGGTACAAAATGGGTGTTTCGGAACAAGCAAGATGAAGATGGACAAGTGGTTCGCAACAAAGCACGTCTCGTCGCCCAAGGGTACACACAAGTCGAAGGTATGGACTATGGTGAGACATATGCTCCCGTTGATAGACTTGAGTCCATTCGCATCTTACTTGCCTATGCTAATCACCATAATATCACCTTGTACCAAATGGACATTAAAAGTGCTTTTCTAAATGGTGAAATATAGGAGGAAGTTTATGTCAAACAACCTCCCGGCTTTATCAATCCTAAGAAACCAAATCATGTTTACAAACTTCACAAAGCTCTTTATGGTCTTAAACAAGCTCCTAGAGCATGGTATAAATGCTTGACCAAGTTCCTTATTACAAGTGGTTTTGAAATTGGTAAAATTGATTCTACTCTTTTTACTAAAGGGGTTAATGGAGAACTATTTGTATGCCAAATTTATGTTGATGATATCATATTTGGTTCAACTAACCCTCTCTTTAGTGAAAAGTTTGGAAAGCTTATGTCAGAGAAGTTTGAGATGTCTATGATGAGTGAACTCAAATTCTTTCTCGGTTTGCAAATCAAGCAAACTAAGGAAGGTACATTTGTCTCTCAAACGAAGTACACCAAGGACTTATTCAAGAAGTTCAATATGCAAGAATGCAAAGGTATGTCTACACCCATGCCTACTAGTGGACATAATGATTTGACCAAAGATGGTGAACTGGTTGATCAAAAGGTTTATCACTCTATGATTGGTTCATTGTTATACCTATGTGCTTCACGTCCCGATATTATGCTAAGCGTGTGCATGTGTGCACGATATCAAGCTGCTCCTAAAGAATGTCATCTTAAGGCTGTGAAAAGGATAGTGAGATATTTAATCCATACACCAAATTTTGGCATTTGGTATCCTAAGAGGTCTTCTTTTGATCTTGTTGGCTATTCCGACTCGGATTATGCCGGAGACAAGGTTGATAGAAAGTCCACTTTGGGTACTTGTCAATTTCTTGGTAGATCTCTTGTGTCTTGGTCTTCCAAGAAACAAAACTCGGTATCCTTATCCACCGCCGAAGCGGAATACATTGCCGCTGGTTCATGTTGTGCTCAATTACTTTGGATGACCCAAACTCTTAAAGATTATGGGATTTATGTGAAACATGTTCCACTGCTTTGTGACAATGAAAGTGCTATCAAAATTGGTCATAATCCTGTACAACATTCTCGAACTAAGCATATTGAAGTTCGTCATCATTTCATTCGAGACCATGTTGCTAAGGGTGACATTAATCTTAAGCACGTTCACACCGATAAGCAATTAGCGGATATATTTACTAAACCTCTTGATGAGAAAGTATTTTGCAGGTTGAGAGGTGAATTGAACATCATTGATGCTTCAAACTTGGAGTAGAAACTCCATTGGATACATGCAAGACATGAGCTTATGACTAATCCATGATATATCTCTTATGATGACTATCTTATGTCTTGGATATATTTGTACCTTGCATGTTGTCTAACCCATGTAGGTGCTTGGTTGAATCTAATTCCATGAGATTGCGACTCACTCACATCTTGAGCAATCTCTACATCACCAAGACTCTACATAATGGTGGTTGAAGACAAGGAAGCACAAAACCATTCAAACATATCCTTTGACAAATTCTATGTTGAGCTTCATGATTGTCATTTTTGGATACACAAGTGCTCTTCCTTGCAAGAACTAACCCATGTAGGTAGATGAACTCAAACTCCAAGTGGTGCTCCCAACTCTTGATGAGCTACATCAACCTTGAGCACCCACACAAGTTCAACTACATCAGCAAGAACCACACCACCACCCAAGGTATGTTATTCCATCTTAGAGAAGCTTTACTCCAAGGCATGAGTCAAAGCAACTCAACAAGATGTGAATACATCAAGATGCTTAAACGAAAAATGGTAACCCCATTTTGAGCTTAAACGATGAGTATGACCTATGATCAAGTGTTCTCACTTGACTCCTAAGTCAATATACTCTAACATAGGTGACTATGTCACCGCCCAACTCTAGATGAAGTTCTCTTGTGTTCTTTTCTGTGTTATTGCATTTGTCTCATGCATGTTTAGTTTCTTTCTCTTTTTCAAAAGAAAACTCCATCTAGATCTTTCAGTTTCTTCTCTTTTCTCTTTGTTTTTGTTCTGCATTTTCTGCATTTAATTCCTTGCAAATCCTTCAGGTAATTCATTGCAAATCTTTGTGAGATCCTACATGTCTAGTGAGTTGAGGTGACAAGTGTTTTTCTCTATGTAAACTCGGTTTCACCGACTTGCAATTTTCGGTCCAACCGAATCTTTTCGGTACCACCGAAATATGCCACTCGGTGCCACCGACTTTGCAATCAGAAAAACAGTTTGCCACTTGTTCTACATTTCTTCTGATCCAGCTCCACTCAATGAATCTTGTCCTCTACAAGCATCACAATTTTATCCTTTGCTTTGTGCTGAGTCTCAAGGACCAAACCTATACGACGGATTCCAGAAAGCCCTTCTTGGAAATTGATGTCAAAGGGGGAGAGACAGATCACATCAAAGCTTGCAGGAGAAAGAGATCACATCAAAGCACATCAAAGCTCAAGGGGGAGAGAAAGTCTCAAGGATCCCAGATGTTGTTAAGGGGGAGAGAGAGATTTCCCAGATGTTATTAAGGGGGAGAGAGAGATTTCCAGGGAGAGAAAATACTCAAGGATCCCAGATGCTTTATGTTCAAGAGGAGAGATGTCACATGTCTTTGTGGGGGAAAGACATGTTCATATACGCTTATTTGCATTAAGTTCTATCCATTTGTATCTTTCAGCTCTGATTTTCTGTTCCCTATCTTCTCCCAATATCCCATGTAAGATTCAGGGGGAGCAAGCCACCTAAGGGAAAGAAATCAGTCAAATTCATTGCATATCTTTATTCTTGGGGACATGTTGAATCCAATGTGGTACCTTGTACTCACTCTCTACATGTCATCCCAGTCTTGGTATTCTTGTGGTTTCTTTTGTTTGCTCTGGCTAGTGGATGTACCTGTGTTATCTAACTTTGTTTGTGCAGGTTCATTCCATCCTAAGCCAACTCAAGACCACAAGGTAAGTATATGCATCAAAATCATGAGTATGAGGAGTTCTTGCTTATGTACATACTGTTTGCAAGAAGGACTCATGAGCATGAAGGTATTTTCCTTGATAATCTTTTGCTCTGATGCATATGGCCAAGATACATGTAACACATTGCCTACTCTGTCATGGTTATGCTCTCACATGCCTCTATATTTCATATTTACATGAGTGCATACATGTAGGGGGAGCCTATGCTTGTTACATGTTCTTCCAAAGCTTTACTTGCTGTTCTTTATATCTTTATCTAAAGCTTTGATGTATGTTGCCATCAATTACCAAAAAGGGGGAGATTGAAAGCACAAGTGCTCCCTAGGTGGTTTTGATAATTGATGACAACATATCTCTTGTTGGACTAACATTTCTATCTAGCATGTTTCAGATAAGTTCAACAATGGAGTGGCATGGACTAAAGGTTATGGGAACTCCTTCAAGATGCTAAGGACAAAGGATTGGCTAAAGCCTCAAGCTCAAGACTCTTCATTTTACATTTTAGTGATCCAAGATCACATTGAGTCTATAGGAAAAGCCAATACTATCAAGGAGGGATGAGGTGTTGCTTAATGAGCCTCTTGCTTCATGTGCTTAGTGATATGCTCCAAAACTCTCAACTACTTTCCCACTTCCACATATGACCTAAACCCTAAGCCAAACTCGGTCCTACCGATTCTTTCTATCCGGCGCCACCGAGTTTCATTTGTCATAAGCCACTGCCAAACCCTAGCAATTCGGTTCTACCGATAGGGATCTCGGTCTCACCGAGATGGGATTGCAAACTCTCTGTTTCCCTTTTGTAACTTTTCGGTCTCACCGAAAGAGCGAATCGGTCCCACCGAGATTGCAATGTAAATTCAGTGTTTCCTTTTTGTAACTTTTCGGTCTCACCGAAAGAGCAAATCGGTCCCACCGAGTTTGCCTGACCAACTCTCTGGTTAGCTTATTACCAAAATCGGTCCCACCGAGTTTGTGTAATCGGTCTCACCGAGATTACGTTATTCCCAAACCCTAACCATATCGGTCCTACCGAGTTGCATGTCAGTCCCACCGAAAATCTCTAACGGTCACCAGGTTTACCTTTTCGGTCCGACCGAGTTTTTTGATTCGGTCCCACCGAGATTGGAAAACTGTGTGTAACGGTTGGATTTTGTGTGGAGGCTATATATACCCCTCCACCTCCTCTTCATTCGTGGAGAGAGCCATCAGAACACATACACAATTCAAACTCATATGTTCTGAGAGAGAACCACCTACTCATGTGTTGAGACCAAGATATTCCATTCCTAGCATATGAATCTTGATCTCTAGCCTTCCCCAAGTTGCTTTCCACTCAAATCTTCTTTCCACCAGATCCAAATCCTATGAGAGAGATTTGAGTGTTGGGGAGACTATCATTTGAAGCACAAGAGCAAGGAGTTCATTACCTACACCCCATTTGTTACTTCTTGGAGAGTGGTGTCTCCTAGATTGGCTAGGTGTCACTTGGGAGCCTCCGACAAGATTGTGGAGTTGAACCAAGGAGTTTGTAAGGGCAAGGAGATCGCCTACTTCGTGAAGATCTACCGCTAGTGAGGCAAGTCCTTCGTGGGCGATGGCCATGGTGGGATAGACAAGGTTGCTACTTCATGGACCCTTTGTGGGTGGTTGCTTCTTCGTGGACCCTTTGTGGGTGGTTGCTTCTTCGTGGACCCTTCGTGGGTGGAGCCCTCCGTGGACTCGCGCAACCGTTACCCTTCGTGGACTCGCGCAACCGTTACCCTTCGTGGGTGGAGCCCTCCGTGGACTCGCGCAACCGTTACCCTTCATGGGTTGAAGTCTCCATCAACATGGATGTAGGATAGCACCACCTATCCGAACCACGGGAAAAACATCCGTGTCTCCAATTGCGTTTGAATTCTCCAAACCCTTCCCCTTACATTCTTGCAAGTTGCATGCTTTATATTCCGCTGCTCATATACTCTTTGCATGCTTGCTTGATATGTATTGTGCATGCTTGATATGTATTGTGTATGTTGAAATTGTGCCTAAAACTCCACTCAAACCAAAAAGGCCTAAAAATTGCAACTTTAGCACTAAGTGTCTAATCACCCCTCCCTCTAGACACATCTACTTCTAGATCCTACAGTCTTAAAGAATCCTTGGCTATGCTGATTCGGGGACGTCTCGTTCGTCATTCATGATGTCCGCTGTACGTCATGCCCGTGGGGCCTCACCGTGAATACTTTGGGCGAAATCTCTATCATATGTTTGTTTCCGGCTTATTTCCCAAGCCAATCCTTCGTTTTGTTTTGATTTGTGGTATTCGAGTTGCTTCAATGTCAAGCGTTGATTCCATACCTTTTCCTAAGCGGTGTTCTCATATTTCTATGGGAGTACTAATCCTATTTGATCATCGAGATTGTCATGTCAATATTTTTCAATCGACGTGCTTCTCTTCAAGCTAATTCAATCTTCTTCACCATGTGCAAGATCAATTCTCAGCTTTATCAACGGAGTTCATTTCATCCATCCGAAGTTCTCTTTGTTTTCCCGCCCTCCCACCCTTTTTCTTCAAGGACTAAAATTTCTTAATCAAGTATCCACCTTATGGATGTGAAATTTCTTCATTCTTTCCTTCAATGTTCTTATTCTATGATTATCATGAAGATGGTCTACAAGTTCATCATTCTCCGTTGTTTTTCTTCTCCGGTGGATTCAATTCAAGCTTTCGGTGTTGATCATATTCCTTTCCTTGTTTCAAATGCTTTCTCATGCCAGTGCACCTCTTAATCATTCACTTCTCGCTATTCATTTGCTCCAGAGTGTTGAAGATATCTCAAAAGATCCACATTTCCATTCTTAATCCGGTCAAGCTATTCCGAGGTTGTTATCTCATTCAAGCCATTTAATTCAACCGGTGCAATCTCTCTTTAAAAATCATTCATCAGAGCTTCTTTGAGTGGGCCCTAACCCACAGGTCTTTTCCCAGGATCTTACCTGACACTTATAATTCTTTCCGGAGTTATTCTCAAATTCTTTTCAAAGATTGACGTAAGAATGAATTTTCATCATTCACATGCCTTCTCCAAGATTGCTTTCAATTTCTTTTCATCTTTGACTCAATGTTGATATTCATCATTATTCTGGAGTGTCTCAACAATTTTGGTGGTGTTCCTCGTCGTCATTCTCAGCTTTTGAAGACTGAAGAAGAGCTTTTCTCTAAATCTTGCTCCGTTCTCTTGAAGATTCGTGGTTCTAGCTTCATGCCATCCTCTGATAATTGTTCCGATCGTGAGAAATTATTTTCATACCCATCTAAAGCATTTCATGAGTTGTTTCCATTTCATTCCTCCAAAGGCCATCATTTCATAATTCTTCATTCTCAGCGTGCAGCTATCGTTCTCCAAATCTTACCGATGCATCATTCAAGTATTCTCTAGTCAACTTGTCGTCTCTTCATTCTCTTGTATCTGAATTCCCTCAAGTATTTTCGTCGTTTCCTAATCCTTCCTGGTGATTCGTCCCTTTTTCTTCAACCATCTTCAATTCTTACGATGGTTCATTCAAGATTCCTCTTCCTATGGTCTCATATTAATTTATTCGTTGTTTCAATCCTACCGGTGGTTCGTTGAAGACTTTCCCAAGTTTGCGCTATATCTCTCCTTAATCTTTTTCAATGAGAATAAGTAGCATGCCTACCGTTCCTTGTCATCAATTTAATTTGGTGAAGGTTAAGCATAACATAATTCTTATTGTTGTTTCCTCAAGGAGATTTAATTCCTTCTTCCAGAGTTTGTTCATGATGAATAAAATTCTAAATCCCAAGTGCTTCATATTTTTTCCGGAGTTCCAAGCTCTCTCAATTATCTCGTCGCGAAGCTCCGTCTAAATAATTGCAAGGCTTCATCTTGTTCTTTTCAACTTTCCTATTGCTGGGTCATTCTTTTATTACCGGAGTTCTTCATGGAGGCTCTACATGGTGGTTCATCAAGGATTTAATTCATTCTTGGAGTGTTCTTCAAGATTCTTGTTGGAGCTCAAGCTTTCTTCATGTAGCATCTGAAGTGCAATTCTTTCTATCTTATCTTTTTAGGTGGTGATATTTCATCCTTGACAATTTTCGCTTCGTGTTTTATGATTCACATGTTGTCAAGAATGAGGTATTTTAAATCCATCATAATTGCTTCGCTGGAGGTTATCTTGCTATAGATTTCACCTAAAGCCCTCCATTGGGAATGTTGCTAATTATGGTGATTATCAATGATCCAAGTTTTCTCCTATCCTCTCGGCGAAAGAAGTTTTCATCTCTTCGTTGATCTCAAGCAAGCAATTGTTTTCGTTAGTGGCAGAATTTCACCTCTAGTTTTGAGATGTTTTCATAAGCCCACGAGGAGTATATCATTTGATTGTTGATTCTTCAACAACCCTGTCCAATCCTTCTTTTTTAAGGATTCTCTCAAATTCATTTGAGGTAGAACATGTTGTTTTCTTCTCCGTTCTTTTCATTCCATTCTTTAATTTCTACCGGAGGCATTGTGATGTTGCTCTCTTCGTCCCATCATCTTGTTTTGCCAAGATCATGTTCTTTTCTTTTATTATCCATTTAACCGGAGAGTTGTGTCATCTCTTCAATTACTTTTCATCTTATCAAGTTTTCCTTCTCTTTTCTACCGGAGTGCTGTCCAAATTCGGTCATTCTTGTTCCTTGGCTATCTCGTTATACCGGTGTGGTCATATTCTTTTGGTTCGTGAAGCTCTTATTTCATGTCTTTCAACCTACAAGGTTCTTGTAATGTTCCTTATTTCTCTTTTCTACCGGAGTGTTTTCAACTTCGTTTATCTCAATTGTCTTCTTTCTTTCAAGTTGTTTATCCTCTCAAGGTCCATTGTTTTCACTCGTTTGTCAAGAAGCAACTTATTTTACCTCTTCCTCTTCCCTTCCATTTTCATCCCTAGATCTCGGGGCGAGATCTCTTATAAGTGGAGGAGAGTTGTGACGCCCTAAGACCGGCGCTCTAGATGCCATCTATCATGGAATTGTCACAGCAGATGTCCTAGTGTGAGGACTTAGTCGTGGAGCCATCACGATGAGGTTAGCTTAAATGGGTTAATTAGGACAAAGGACATGAGGAGTTATACTAGTTCGGCCCCTTACAGTGAAGGTAAAAGCCTAATCCAGTTGTAGGTGGTATTGCTAGGGTTTCGATGAGCAGGGAGCGAATACACTTGACCCGGCTCTTGATCTCTTGTTTCTTGTCCTAAGCCGCCGCTGGGTCGCCCCCTTATATACATGGGTTGACTCCCTGCGGCCTACAGAGTCCCGGCCGGCTTATACAACGTATCCGGCTCGGTGACCTTTCTTTCCTACCTTACAAAACAAGTCTACATACATGGCGGTTTATATCCGTGGGCTTTAAGCCGCCTTCGGGTTTGGGCCCTCTATCAAGCTTATCTATGAATCGCCATATGCTCTTGGGCTTCATTGAGATGAGTCTCCATAGGGATGACCCGACCCCTCCTTGGCGGGTCATACCTAATAGTTATATCCCCAACATTAGGCCCCAGGTTGATTTGAACTTGTTCATGTCAATCTTCAACACTTAGAAAAATCTCTCCTCCTCTTATTGTGAAGTATTGTAACCCACCATGACGTCGCGTCCGAAAGTTGCGATAATCCAACATGGCATCACCTGCAATTACTGTTATATAGAATCCAAATCTTAAGAAATCTTTTTCTTTACCGACTCTTCGAAAATCGAGGTGCCCTTGCCAACACATATCCATTTTACCGTTCCTCGATTCTAGTGCCTGTCGTTTGTACTTCCAGGTCTATAAATAGGGCCACGGAGTCACCTTCCATTCTTCTCCTTTTCCTTCTTGCCTTCTTCCTCCTCGTGACTCATCGACTCGCACGAGCTCCGCCGCCGTCAACCTTCATCCTCGACCTCAACTCCAGCCGCTGCATCACCTTGATCAGACCAAAGAACCGCGGTGCCACTCCGTTGCCCCAACGACATCAGTAAGTCATTCCTTCCTTCGCCATAGATATGCCATTAGGTTTCATCGGTGTTCATCGATGTTCGTCGCCGCCCTTCTTTCTCTTTGTTTTAATCCATGGACTAGATCCGAAAACCACATGAATCTTTGCGCGGTAGTAGTTTTAGCACCTGTTTCTGATATTAGAATATATCTTCATTGCCACAAATCTCTTCTAGGGCACCTCTACCTTTCCACTGTCACCTCTGTAGGTTTCAAGTTTATTTTCTTTTCTGAACAGCGATAGATCTGAATTTGTAGCCTCAACCTGTGGAACCTGTTTGTCCTAACACTTACAATTTATAGCCTTGGTAGATCTTGAATGTCTTTAGTCATGGCGGCTTATTTTGCCGGTTTATTGTTACTTCGTATATCATTAGCCCTTGCTTAAGCCGCCATTCTGAACATGCAATGTACTTGTTAACTTGCAAATTTACCAATCATCTTAATCCGACAAATTCTTTCATGTCTTTTAGGTTGTCCTTTCACCATGCCGCCCAAAACAATCATGACCTGGAACTGGGTTCCCTCCATAGTCACTGAGAACACCTTGAAGGATTTTGTCACCTTTGGATATTTGCCAGATAAGAGTGTGATGCATTACCGTGTTCCTGACCCGGGCGAAGAGAAACCTCATCCTAAGGACGGTGAAGTTATCGTATTTACTAATCATATGAACCGGGGCTTCTCGCCATCCGGCTCTAAATTCTTCAGAGATATCCTGCACTTCTTCAAACTCCATCCGCAAGATATTGGACCCAATTCCATATCAAACATCTGTAACTTCCAAGTCTTTTGTGAGGTATACCTTCAAGAAGAGCCTAGTGTTGAGCTTTTCAGAGAGTATTTCTACTTGAACCAGCAGAACGAGTTCACAAATGGGCCCATCTTGGAGCTTGGCAGGATTTCTATTCAACGCAGATGAGATGCCATCTTCCCTCAAGTAGCTCCGCCAAGTCATCCCAAAGACTGGAACCAAACATGGTTCTACTGCAAAGATATCTCGCCGTCTCATGAAAATCCATTGCCGGGTTATCGGCCTGAGCGTCTGGACTCAAAGTACCAACTCCCTGATAAACTTACCGCCGCCGAACGCAAGAAACTTGTCCCTACAATCAG
This sequence comes from Triticum aestivum, assembly GCF_018294505.1. Taxonomy (NCBI): domain Eukaryota; kingdom Viridiplantae; phylum Streptophyta; class Magnoliopsida; order Poales; family Poaceae; genus Triticum; species Triticum aestivum. The sequence continues at coordinate 129,522,237 of NC_057794.1, forward strand.
AAAAGTTCAAGCCTTGCTAGGAAATGGCTTAGCTGGAGTCGACTTAATCCGCTGCTGGGTTGCATGGCGGATCATACCCTTAAGCCACCGATCCGGCTTAATGTGTACATATACCGGAGAAACAGATGATCCCTTACACCATAGCTCTCTACGACTGACTGAAGAGGGCATCGTTGAGATGGCAACCACGCTTGTAAATAGCAAATATAAAGACTGCAGCAAAGTGGGTTTGAATCCTTTCTGCAAGCTTAACCCGACGCCAGAGGTAAATCTTTTAATTTATTTTTCCTTCGGCACTTAAACATTGCATGAACTCAAATATGTTATCCTTCCACAGGCTAAATCTGACTTCTGGGATGCCAAATATGACCATGAAGCTACAAAAAAGGCTAAACCTGCTACGAGAGCCGCCAAAAAGACTAGTAGGAGGTCTAGGAAAAAACCCAGCGCCTCTGAATTCCTGAAGCTGGATGATGCCTCTGAGTCGGAGGTAGCCCTTGACTCTCCTGGCTTGTTTTTTAACAACCTTATTGACACTGACTATTGCCAGGATGACATGGGAGCTAGCCAAGCAGTCGAAGGAGAGGTAACTACTATTTCCTCCGACTCACAACCTTTACCAAGGAAGAAACTTCGGCGGGTAACCCGGAAAGTAAGGTTTTCACACCCCTTGGCTTATTTAGATCCTCATTTTATCTTAAAATGACAACAACATGAGAGCCGCCGCCAGACCCAGACCGGTGGAGATGAAGATTTATCCTCCGGTTTACCAAACACTCCTCGGAAATGGAAAAATGAGGTTCTTTTTAACCTTAACTCTTGTATTTACTAGCGAAATACTTTCATTAATCACTCAATTTTGATTCCATCTTTGCAGGAGATTTCCCGTTCCTACTCTGGCGACTCATTGCAGACTCAACTACCGGCTTTCAAGACTGCTCCTGGGTAATAATAAATATCTTTCTTCTGTACCTTTATATCTTTATCGTTATACTGACTTGTTCAATATTCTTTTTAGCGGTCAAGCAAAACCCAACAAGAAAGCAAAGGCAACAAAGCCGGCCGAGGGTCCAAAAGCCACTGAACCGGAACAGCCAACCATTGCACTAGAACATCCTGAACAACCATAAGATCCTGCTCTCAATACTCAACCTGAAATACCTGAGCTGTCTTTGGCGAGACCACTATTGATCCGTCAAGTATTGAATTATAAAGCTCAGTTAACCCACCGGAAATTCATGCTGAAGACGTTGTAATCACTGGCACCAACTTTACTGAGACGGGGAATCCAACGATACTAGCGAGACATTCGGCCAAACAAGAAGTCATGGAAAGACGGAAAGTAAGGTTTGATGTCTCCCACTATGCTCAACTGAGTACTAGTGAAGTTTTATCTGGCTATGTCAGTCAAGTGCATTCCAGCCGTGACTTGGAGATTGAAATGGTTAAACAAATGCAACAGAAATATGAGGTACGTCATCCGGCTTATATATATCCTGCCAGCCCCCAAGTCTTCTGATTATGAGAAACTTGAATAATCTATAGACTTGAAATATTTACAAGCTTCTGTCCTAGACTCCCGCCAAGTCCGGTTTAAAAACTTTAAACCGGATTCTGATGATAGCATAACTTTGCATTCGTAGTCCCCAAGGGCCGGCTTAATCAATATGAATGAGCCGGTCCTATTAATCATTGTGTAAAAGAATAGAACTTAACTGCATAGCCCCCATGAGTCGGCTGGGACTGTCAACAACACACCCGACTCATCCTTAGAAAGAAAACAAGCAATGTGCATTAGCCCCCAAGTGCCAAGTGTTATTGCTTGCAAAGCACTTGGGACTTTAGAAAGAGCCGTGATGACCCACAAGTATAGGGGATCTATCGTAGTCCTTTCAATAAGTAAAAGTGTCGAACCCAACGAGGAGCAGAAGGAAGTGATAAGCGGTTTTCAGCAAGGTATTCTCTGCAAGCACTGAAATTGTAGGTAACAGATAGTTTTGTGATAAGATAATTGGTAACGAGCAACAAGTAACAAAAGTAAATGAAGTGCAGCAAGGTGGCCCAATCCTTTTTGTAGCAAAGGACAAGCCTGGACAAATTCTTATATAGAGAAAAGCGCTCCCGAGGACACATGGGAATTATCGTCAAGCTAGGTTTCATCACGATCATATGATTTGCGTTCGGTACTTTGATAATCTGATATGTGGGTGGACCGGTGCTTGGGTGCTGCTCTTACTTGGACAAGCATCCCACTTATGATTAACCTCTATTCCAAGCATCCGCAACTACAACAAAAGTATTAAGATAAACCTAACCATAGCATGAAACATATGGATCCAAATCAGCCCCTTATGAAGCAACGCATAAACTAGGGTTTAAGCTTCTGTCACTCTAGCAACCCATTATCTACTTATTACTTCCCAATGCCTTCCTATAGGCCCAAATAATGGTGAAGTGTCATGTAGTCGACGTTCACATAACACCACTAGAGGAGAGACAACATACATCTCATCAAAATATCGAACGAACACCAAATTCACATGACTACTAATAGCAAGACTTCTCCCATGTCCTCAGGAACAAACGTAACTACTAACAAAGCATATTCATGTTCATAATCAGAGGGGTATTAATATGCATATAGGATCTGAACATATGCTCTTCCACCAAATAAACCAACTAGCATCAACTACAAGGAGTAATTAACACTACTAGCAACCCACATGTACCAATCCCGGACTTAGAGACAAGAATTGGATACAAGAGATGAACTAGGGTTTGAGAGGAGATGGTGCTGGTGAAGATGTTGATGGAGATTCACCCCCTCCCGATGAGAGGATCGTTGGTGATGACGATGGCGATGATTTCCCCCTCCCGGAGGGAAGTTTCCCTGGCAGAACAGCTCCGCCGGAGCCCTAGATTGATTCCGCCAAGGTTCCGCCTCGTGGCGGCGGAGTCTCGTCCGGAAAGATGGATTATGATTTTTTCCTCATCGAAAGACACCATATAGCAGAAGATGGGCATCGAAGGGCCACCAGGGGGCCCACGAGGCAGGGGGCGCGCCCAGGGGGGTAGGGTGCGCCCCCACCCTCCTGGGCAGGGTGTGGCCCCCCTCTGGAACTTCTTGCACTCATTATTTTTATATATTCTGAAAATGACTTCCGTGAAGTTTCAGGACTTTTGGAGCTGTGCAGAATAGGTCTCTAATATTTGCTCCTTTTCTAGCCCAGAATCCCAGCTGCCGGCATTCTGCCTCATTATGTAAACCTTGTAAAATAAGAGAGAATAGGCATAAGTATTATGACATAATGTGTAATAACAACCCATAATGCAATAAATATTGATATAAAAGCATGATGCAAAATGGACGTATCAACTCCCCCAAGCTTAGACCTCGCTTGTCCTCAAGCGAAAGCCGAAATCGAAAAATATGTCCACATGTTTAGAGATAGAGGTGTCGATAAAAATAAAATACGGACATGAGGGCATCATGGTCATTCTTAGAACAACAACTTATATAATTCTTGTCATATGATCTCTTATGCTAGAGTAATAATTCAATCACAATTTTCAAGTATGAATCATAAACTTCATTGACAACTAACAAACTATAATCTCATTCATTGGAACAATTGCAATTTATCATAACATAGGAAAGAGTCAATATAAGAGCTTTTCAGCAAGTCCACATACTCAACTATCATATAGTCTTTCACAATTGCTAACACTCACGCAATACTTATGGGTATGGAGTTTTAATCAAACACAGAGAAAGATAGGGGCTTATAGTTTTGCCTCCCAACGTTTTACCTCAAGGGTAATGTCAACAATAATAGTTCATGAAAACTCACATCCAGTTAGCCATATATACCAGGATCTTTCCAAAACGTTGTGCTTGCGAAAAGATAAAATGTAAAAAGGAAAGATGAAGATCACCATGACTCTTATGTAAGGTAGAAGATGAAAGTAAAAGATAGGCCCTTCGCAGAGGGAAGTAGAGGTTGTCATGCGCTTTTATGGTTGGATGCACAAAATCTTAATGTGAAAGAACGTCACTTTATATTGCCACTTGTTATTGGGGAACGTAGTAATTTCAAAAAAAATCCTACGCACACGCAAGATCATGGTGATGCATAGCAACGAGAGGGGAGAGTGAGATCTACGTACCCTTGTAGATCGACAGCGGAAGCGTTAGCACAACGCGGTTGATGTAGTCGTACGTCTTCACGGCCCGACCGATCAAGCACCGAAACTATGACACCTCCGAGTTCTAGCACACGTTCAGCCTGATGACGATCCCCGGACTCCGATCCAGCAAAGTGTCGGGGAAGAGTTCCGTCAGAACGATGACGTGGTGACGATCTTGATGTTCTACCATCGCAGAGCTTCGCCTAAGCACCGCTACAATATTATCGAGGATTATGGTGGAAGGGGGCACCACACACGGCTAAGAATATGATCACGTGGATCAACTTGTGTGTCTAGGGGTGCCCCCTGAAGGAAATATGCCCTAGAGGCAATAATAAAGTTATTATTTATTTCCTTATATCATGATAAATGTTTATTATTCATGCTAGAATTGTATTAACCGGAAACATAATACATGTGTGAATACATAGACAAACAGAGTGTCACTAGTATGCCTCTACTTGACTAGCTCGTTAATCGAAGATGGTTATGTTTCCTAACCATAAACAAAAGAGTTGTTATTTGATTAACGGGATCAGATCATTAGGAGAATGATGTGATTGACTTGACCCATTCCGTTAGCTTAGCACTCGATCGTTTAGTATGTTGCTATTGCTTTCTTCATGACTTATACATGTTCCTATGACTATGAGATTATGCAACTCCCGTTTGCCGAAGGAACAGTTTGTGTGCTACCAAACGTCACAACGTAACTGGGTGATTATAAAGGTGCTCTACAGGTGTCTCCAAAGGTACATGTTGGGTTGGCGTATTTCGAGATTAGGATTTGTCACTCCGATTGTCGGAGAGGTATCTCTGGGCCCTCTCGGTAATGCACATCACATAAGCCTTGCAAGCATTGCAACTAATGAGTTATTTGTGAGATGATGTATTACGGAACGATTAAAGAGACTTGCCGGTAACGAGATTGAACTAGGTATTGAGATACCGACGATCGAATCTCGGGCAAGTAACATACCGATGACAAAGGGAACAACGTATGTTGTTATGCGGTCTGACCGATAAAAGATCTTCGTAGAATATGTAGGAGCCAATATGAGCATCCAGGTTCCTCTATTGGTTATTGACTGGAGACGTGTCTCGGTCATGTCTACATTGTTCTCGAACCCGCAGGGTCCGCACGCTTAAGGTTTCGATGACAGTTATATTATGAGTTTATGCATTTTGATGTACCGAAGTTTGTTCGGAGTCCCGGATGTGATCACGGACATGACGAGGAGTCTCAAAATGGTCGAGACATAAAGATTGATATATTGGAAGCCTATATTTGGATATCTGAAGTGTTCCGGGTGAAATCGGGATTTTACCGGAGTACCGGGAGGTTACCGGAACCCCCCGGGAGGTATATGGGCCTTAGTGGGCTTTAGTGGAAGAGAGGAGAGGTGGCTAGGGCTGGGCCGCGCGCCCCTCCCCCCTAGTCCGAATAGGATAAGGAGAGGGGGGCGGCGACCCCCCTTCCTTCTCTCTCTCCTCTTTCCCCCTCCCGAATCCTATTCCAACTAGGAAAGGGGGGAATCCTACTCCCGATGGGAGTAGGACTCCTCCTGGCGCGCCCTCCTCCTGGCCGGCCGCACCCCCCCTTTGATCCTTTATATACGGGGGCAGGGGGCACCCCTAGACACACAAGTTGATCCACGTGATCATATTCTTAGCCGTGTGCGGTGCCCCCTTCCACCATAGTCCTCGATAATATTGTAGCGGTGCTTAGGCGAATCCTTGCGATGGTAGTACATCAAGATTGTCACCACGCCGTCGTGCTGACGAAACTCTTCCCCGACACTTTGCTGGATCGGAGTCCGGGGATCGTCATCAAGCTGAACGTGTGCTAGAACTCGGAGGTGCCGTAGTTTCTGTGCTTGATCGGTCGGGCCATGAAGACGTACGACTACATCAACCGCGTTGTGCTAACGCTTCCGCTGTCGGTCTACAAGGGTATGTAGATCACACTCTCCCCTCTCGTTGCTATGCATCACCATGATCTTGCGTGTGCGTAGGAATTTTTTTTGAAATTACTACGTTCCCCTATAGTGGCATCCGAGCCTAGGTTTTATGTGTTGATGTTATATGCACGAGTAGAACACAAGTGAGTTGTGGGCGATATAAGTCATACTGCTTACCAGCATGTCATACTTTGGTTCGGCGGTATTGTTGGACGAAGCGGCCCGGACCGACATTACGCGTACGCTTACGCGAGACCGGTTCTCCCGACGTGCTTTGCACAAAGGTGGCTAGCGGGTGACAGTTTCTCCAACTTTAGTTGAACCGAGTGTGGCTACGCCCGGTCCTTGCGAAGGTTAAAATAGCACCAACTTGACAAACTATCGTTGTGGTTTTGATGCGTAGGTAAGATTGGTTCTTGCTTAAGCCCGTAGCAGCCATGTAAAACTTGCAACAACAAAGTAGAGGACGTCTAACTTGTTTTTGCAGGGCATGTTGTGATGTGATATGGTCAAGACATGATGCTAAATTCTATTGTATGAGATGATCATGTTTTGTAACCGAGTTATCGGCAACTGGCAGGAGCCATACGGTTGTCGCTTTATTGTATGCAATGCAATCGCGCCGCAATGCTTTACTTTATCACTAAGTGGTAGCTATAGTCATGGAAGCATAAGATTGGCGAGACGACAACGATGCTACGATGGAGATCAAGGTGTCGCGCCGGTGACGATGGTGATCATGACGGTGCTTCGAAGATGGAGATCACAAGCACAAGATGATGGTGGCCATATCATATCACTTATATTGATTGCATGTGAAGTTTATCTTTTATGCATCTTATCTTGCTTTGATTGACGGTAGCATTATAAGATGATCTCTCACTAATTATCAAGAAGTGTTCTCCCTGAGTATGCACCGTTGCGAAAGTTCTTCGTGCTGAGACACCACGTGATGACCGGGTGTGATAGGCTCTACGTTCAAATACAACGGGTGCAAAACAGTTGCACACGCAGAATACTCAGGTTATACTTGACGAGCCAAGCATATACAGATATGGCCTCGGAACACGGAGACCGAAAGGTCGAGCGTGAATCATATAGTAGATATGATCAACATAGTGATGTTCACCAATGAAACTACTCCATCTCACGTGATGATCGGACATGGTTTAGTTGATTTGGATCACGTAATCACTTAGAGGATTAGAGGGATGTCTATCTAAGTGGGAGTTCTTAAGTAATATGATTAATTGAACTTAAATTTATCATGAACTTAGTCCTGGTAGTATTTTGCAAATTATGTTGTAGATCAATAGCTCGCGTTGTTGCTTCCCTGTGTTTATTTTGATATGTTCCTAGAGAAAATTGTGTTGAAAGATGTTAGTAGCAATGATGCGGATTGGATCCGTGATCTGAGGTTTATCCTCATTGCTGCACAGAAGAATTATGTCCTTGATGCACCGCTAGGTGACAGACCTATTGCAGGAGCAGATGCAGATGTTATGAACGTTTGGCTAGCTCAATATGATGACTACTTGATAGTTTAGTGCACCATGCTTAACGGCTTAGAATCGGGACTTCAAAGACGTTTTGAACGTCATGGACCATATGAGATGTTCCAGGAGTTGAAGTTAATATTTCAAGCAAATACCCGAGTTGAGAGATATGAAGTCTCCAACAAGTTCTATAGCTAAAAGATGGAGGAGAATCGCTCAACTAGTGAGCATGTGCTCAGATTGTCTGGGTACTACAATCGCTTGAATCAAGTGGGAGTTAATCTTCCAGATAAGATAGTGATTGACAGAATTCTCTAGTCACCATCACCAAGTTAGTAGAACTTCGTGATGAACTATAGTATGCAAGGGATGACGAAAACGACTCCCGAGCTTTTCATGATGATGAAATCGATGAAGGTAGAAATCAAGAAAGAGCATCAAGTGTTGATGGTAGACAAGACCACTAGTTTCAATAAAAGGGCAAATGAAAGAAGGGGAACTTCAAGAAGAACGGCAAGCAAGTTGCTGCTCAAGTGAAGAAGCCCAAGTCTGGTCCTAAGCCTGAGACTAAGTGCTTGTACTGCAAAGGGACTGGTCACTGGAAGTGGAACTGCCCCAAGTATTTGGCGGATAAGAAGGATGGCAAAGTGAACAAAGGTATATTTGATATACAGATTATTAATGTGTATTTTACTAGTGTTCGTAGAAACCCCTCGGTATTTGATACTGGTTCAGTTGCTAAGATTAGTAACTCGAAACGGGAGTTGCAGAATGAACAGAAACTAGTTAAGGGTGAAGTGACGATGTGTGTTGGAAGTAGTTCCAAGATTGATATAATCATCATCGCACACTCCCTATACTTTCGGGATTAGTGTTGAACCTAAATAAGTGTTATTTGGTGTTTGCGTTGAGCATGAATATGATTTGATCATGTTTATTGCAATACGGTTATTCATTTAAGTTATAGAATAATTGTTGTTCTGTTTACATGAATAAAACCTTATATGGTTACACACCCAATGAAAATGGTTCATTGGATCTCGATCGTAGTGATACACACATTCATAATATTGAAGACAAAAGATGCAAAGTTAATAATGATAGTGAAACTTATTTGTGGCACTGCCGTTTAGGTCATATTGGTGTAAAGCGCATGAAGAAACTCCATGCTGATGGGATTTTGGAATCACTTGATTATGCATCACTTGATGCTTGCGAACCATGCCTTATGGGCAAGATGACTAAGACTCCGTTCTCCGGAACAATGGAGCGAGCAACTGACTTATTGGAAATAATACATACTGATGTATGTGATCCGATGAGTGTTGAGGCTCGCGGCAAGTATCGTTATTTTCTGACCTTCACAGATGATTTGAGGAGATATGGGTATATCTACTTGATGAAACACAAGTCTGAAACATTTGAAAAGTTCAAAGAATTTCAAAGTGAAGTGGAGAATCATCGTAACAAAAATAAAAAGTTTCTACTATATGATCGCAGAAGTAAAATATTTGAGTTACGAGTTTGGCCTTCAGTTAAAAACAATGTGAAATAGTTTCACTACTCACGCCACCTAGAACACCACAGCATAATGGTGTGTCCGAACATCATAACCGTACTTTATTAGATATGGTGCGAACTATGATGTCTCTTACCGATCTACCACTATCATTTTGGGGTTATGCATTAAAGACAGCTGCATTCACATTTAAAAGGGCACCATCTAAGTCCGTTGAGACGACACAATCTGAACTGTGGTTTGGCAAGAAACCAAAGTTGTCGTTTCTTAAAGTTTGGGATTGTGATGCTTATATGAAAAAGTTTCATCCTGATAAGCTCAAACCCAAATCAGAGAAATATGTCTTCATATGATACCCAAAGGAGAATATTGAGTACACCTTCTATCACAGATCCGAAGGCAAGACATTCATTGCTAAGAATGGATCCTTTCTAGAGAAGGAGTTTCTCTTGAAAGAAGTGAGTGGGAGGAAAGTAGAACTTGATAAGGTAATTGTACCTTCTCCCTTATTGAAAGTAGTTCATCACAGAAATCTGTTCCTGTGACTACTACACCAATTAGTGAGGAAGACTAATGATGATGATCATGTAACTTAAGATCAAGTTAATACCGAATCTTGTAGGTAAACCAGAGTGAGATCCACACCAAAGTGGTACGGTAATCCTGTTCTGGAAGTCATGTTACTAGACCATGACGAACTTGCGAACTATGAGGAAGCGATGATGAGCCTAGATTCCGCGAAATGGCTTGAGGCCATGAAATCTGAGATGAGATCCATGTATGAGAACAAAGTATGGACTTTGATTGACTTGCCCAATGATCGGCGAGCCATTGAGATTAAATGGATCTTCAAGAGGAAGACGGACGCTGATAGTAGTGTTACTATCTACAAAGCTAGAATTGTCACAAAAAGGTTTTTGACAAGTTCAAGGTGTTGACTATGATGAGAGTTTCTCACTCGTATCTATGCTTAAGTCTGTCCGAATCATGTTAGCAATTGCCGCATTTTATGAAATCCAGCAAATGGATGTCAAAACTGCATTCCTGAATGGATTTCTGGAAGAAGAGTTGTATATGATGCAGCCGGAAGGTTTTGTCGATCCAAAAGGAGCTAACAAAGTGTGCAAGCTCCAGCGATCCATTTATGGACTGGTGCAAGCCTCTCGGAGTTGGAATAAACGCTTTGATAGTATGATCAAAGCATATAGTTTTATACAGACTTGCGGTGAAGCCTGTATTTACAAGAAAGTGAGTGGGAGCACTACAACATTTCTGATAAGTATATGTGAATGACATATTGTTGATCGGAAATAATGTAGAATTATTCTGCAAAGCATAAAGGAGTGTTTTTTAAAGAAGTTTTTCAAAGAAAGACCTTGGTGAAGCTGCTTACATATTAAGCATCAAAATCTATAGAGATAGATCAAGACGCTTGATAAGTTTTTTCAATGAGTACATACCTTGACAATATTTTGAAGTAGTTCAAAAATGGAACAGTCAAAGAAAGAGTTCTTGGCTGTGTTACAAGGTATGAAATTGAGTAAGACTCAAAGCCCGACCACAGCAGAAGATAGAAAGAGAATGAAAGTCATTCCCTATACCTCAGCCATAGGTTCTATAAAGTATGCCATGATGTGTACCAGATCTATTGTATACCCTACACTGTGTTAAGCAAGGGAGTACAATAGTGAACTAAGAGTAGATCACTGGACATTGGTCAAAATTATCCTTAGTGGAATAAGGAAATATTTCTTGATTATGGAGGTGACAAAAGGTTCGTCGTAAAAAGTTACGTCGATGCAAGTTTTGACACAGATCTGGATGACTCTAAGTCTCGATCTAGATACATATTGAAAGTGGGAGCAATTAGCTAGAGTAGCTCCGTGCAGAGCATTGTAGACATAGAATTCGCAAAATACTTACGGATCTATATGTGACAGACCCGTTGACTAAAATTATCTCACAAGCAAAACATGATCACACCTTAGTACTCTTTGGGTGTTAATCACATAAATGATGTGAACTAGATTATTGACTCTAGTAAACCCTTTGGGTATAGGTCACATGACGATGTGAACTATGGGTGTTAATCACATGGTGATGTGAACTCTTAGTGTTGAATCACATGGAGATGTGAACTAGATTATTGACTCTAGTGCAAGTGGGAGACTGAAGGAAATATGCCCTAGAGGCAATAATAAAGTTATTATTTATTTCCTTATATCATGATAAATGTTTATTATTCATGCTAGAATTGTATTAACCGGAAACATAATACATGTGTGAATACATAGACAAACAGAGTGTCACTAGTATGCCTCTACTTGACTAGCTCGTTAATCGAAGATGGTTATGTTTCCTAACCATAACAAAGAGTTGTTATTTGATTAACGAGATCACATCATTAGGAGAATGATGTGATTGACTGACCCATTCCGTTAGCTTAGCACTCGATCGTTTAGTATGTTGCTATTGCTTTCTTCATGACTTATACATGTTCCTATGACTATGAGATTATGCAACTCCCGTTTGCCGGAGGAACAATTTGTGTGCTACCAAACGTCACAACATAACTGGGTGATTATAAAGGTGCTCTACAGGTATCTCCAAAGGTACATGTTGGGTTGGCGTATTTCGAGATTAGGATTTGTCACTCCGATTGTCGGAGAGGTATCTCTGGGCCCTCTCGGTAATGCACATCACATAAGCCTTGCAAGCATTGCAACTAATGAGTTAGTTGTGAGATGATGTATTACGGAACAAGTAAAGAGACTTGCCGGTAACGAGATTGAACTAGGTATTGAGATACCGACGATCGAATCTCGGGCAAGTAACATACCGATGACAAAGGGAACAACATATGTTGTTATGCGGTCTGACCGATAAAAGATCTTCGTAGAATATGTAGGAGACAATATGAGCATCCAGGTTCCGCTATTGGTTATTGACCGGAGACGTGTCTCGGTCATGTCTACATTGTTCTCGATCCCGTAGGGTCCGCACGCTTAAGGTTTCGATGACAGTTATATTATGAGTTTATGCATTTTGATGTACCAAAGTTTGTTCGGAGTCCCGGATGTGATCACGGACATGACGAGGAGTCTCAAAATGGTCGAGACATAAAGATTGATATATTGGAAGCCTATATTTGGATATCGGAAGTGCTCCGGGTGAAATCGGGATTTTACCGGAGTACCGGGAGGTTACTGGAACCCCCCGGGAGGTATATGGGCCTTAGTGGGCTTTAGTGGAAGAGAGGACAGGTGGCCAGGGCTGGGCCGCGCGCCCCTCCCCCCTAGTCCGAATAGGACAAGGAGAGGGGGGCGGCGACCCCCTTCCTTCTCTCTCTCCTCTTTCCCCCTCCCGAATCCTATTCCAACTAGGAAAGGGGGGACCTCCTGGCGCGCCCTCCTCCTGGCCGGCCGCACCCCCCTTTGATCCTTTATATACGAAGGCAGGGGGCACCCCTAGACACACAAGTTGATCCACGTGATCATATTCTTAGCTGTGTGCAGTGCCCCCTTCCACCATAGTCCTCGATAATATTGTAGTGGTGCTTAGGCGAAGCCCTGCGACGGTAGTACATCAAGATCGTCACCACGCCGTCGTGCTGACAGAACTCTTCCCCGACACTTTGCTGGATCGGAGTCCGGGGATCGTCATCGAGCTGAACGTGTGCTAGAACTCGGAGGTGCCGTAGTTTCGGTGCTTGATCGGTCGGGCCGTGAAGACGTACGACTACATCAACCGCGTTGTGCTAATGCTTCCGCTGTCGGTCTACAAGGGTATGTAGATCACACTCTCCCCTCTCGTTGCTATGCATCACCATGATCTTGCATGTGCGTAGGAAATTTTTTGAAATTACTACGTTCCCCTACACCCCCTGCCTCCGTATATAAAGGAACAAGGGGGAGGTGCGGCCGGCCAGGAGGAGGGCGCGCCAGGAGGAGTCCTACTCCCACCGGGAGTAGGATTCCCCCCTTTCCTAGTTGGAATAGGATTCAGGAAGGGGGGAGAGGAGAGAGAGAAGGAAGGGGGGGGGGGCGCCGCCCCCCTCTCCTTGTCCTATTCAGACTAGGGGGGAGGGGCACGCGGCCCAGCCCTGGCCACCTCTCCTCTCTTCCACTAAAGCCCACTAAGGCCCATATACCTCCCGGGGGGTTCCGGTAACCTCCCGGTACTCCGGTAACATCCCGATTTCACCCGGAACACTTCCGATATCCAAATATAGGCTTCCAATATATCAATCTTTATGTCTCGACCATTTCGAGACTCCTCGTCATGTCCGTGATCACATCCGGGACTCCGAACAAACTTCGGTACATAAAAATGCATAAACTCATAATATAACTGTCATCGAAACCTTAAGCGTGCGGACCCTACGGGTTCGAGAACAATGTAGACATGACCGAGACACGTCTCCAGTCAATAACCAATAGCGGAACCTGGATGCTCATATTGGCTCCTACATATTCTACGAAGATCTTTATCGGTCAGACCGCATAACAACATACGTTGTTCCCTTTGTCATCGGTATGTTACTTGCCCGAGATTCGATTGTCGGTATCTCAATACCTAGTTCAATCTCGTTACCGGCAAGTCTCTTTACTCGTTTCGTAATACATCGTCTCACAACTAACTCATTAGTTGTAATGCTTGCAAGGCTTATGTGATGTGCATTACCGAGAGGGCCCAGAGATACCTCTCCGACAATCGGAGTGACAAATCCTAATCTCGAAATACGCCAACCCAACATTTACCTTAGGAGACACCTGTAGAGCTCCTTTATAATCACCCAGTTACGTTGTGACGTTTGGTAGCACACAAAGCGTTCCTCCGGTAAACGGGAGTTGCATAATCTCATAGTCATAGGAACATGTATAAGTCATGAAGAAAGCAATAGCAACATACTAAGGATCAGAACATATGATCTTCTACCAAATAAACCAAGTAGCATCAACTACAAGGAGTAATTAACACTACTAGCAACCCACAAGTACCAATCCCGGACTTAAGAGACAATAATTGGATACAAGAGATGAACTAGGGTTTGAGAGGAGATGGTGCTGGTGAAGATGTTGATGGAGATTCACCCCCTCCCAATGAGAGGATCATTGGTGATGACGATGGCGATGATTTCCCCCTCCCGGAGGGAAGTTTTCTCCGGCAGAACAGCTCCGCCAGAGCCCTAGATTGATTCCGCCAAGGTTCCGCCTCGTGGCGGCAGAGTCTCGTCCGGAAAGATGGCTTATGATTTTTTCCTCATAGAAAGACTCCATATAGCAGAAGATGGGCATCGGAGGGCCACCAGGGGGCCCACAAGGCAGGGGGCGCGCCCAGGGGGGTAGGGCGCACCCCCCACCCTTGTGGGCTGGGTGTGGACCCCCTCTAGAACTTCTTGCGCTCATTATTTTTTATATATTCTGAAAATGACTTCCGTGAAGTTTCAGGACTTTTGGAGCTGTGCAGAATAGGTCTCTAATATTTGCTCCTTTTCCAGCCCAGAATCCCAGCTGCCGACATTCTCCCTCCTTATGCAAACCTTGTAAAATAAGAGAGAATAGGCATAAATATTATGACATAATGTGTAATAACAACCCATAATGCAATAAATATCGATATAAAAGCATGATGCAAAATGGACGTATCAAGCCGATTCTTTTGAAAAATTGTGTTGAGAGACATTAGCCCCCAAGTGCCAAGTGTTGTTGCTTGCAAAGCACTTGGGATTTGTATTATTGTAATCCACCATGAAACTTAACGAACTTGTGTTGTATGCAGGTTGGTACCACAGAATTGGAAACTCAATTGTCCGAGGCTAAGACCCGGCTGGTGGCTCAAGAGACTGAGACCAAAAAGGCTGAATCAAAATTTCAGTTTAGTGTGTGTGAAGCCAAAAAATTTAAGATCGGTTTTACTATGGACAAAGAAGCTTGGGCTAAGGAAAAGACTTCCCTGATTCAACATGCTAAGACAACAGAGGCGGCTCTGTAAGAAGTTACCACTGAACTCACCTGTTTAAAGAACCATGTGTCTCAGATGGTTTCTGCAATCTTTGGTAAGTCACCTTGTTATTTATCTAGAGTAAGTATTTGTCATCATACTATAAGTCGCCACCTAACCAATCTTTGCACCTTTTGTTTCAGGTCCCAGGAGCAGCAACCTTAGCCGAGACACATTGTTGAAACTCAAGGCGGTTTCTACTTTGGTTGAGCAATTATACACTGGAGCTCAGCGGACGCTTGCTACTATTTCTCCAACGATTCAAGGACCAAATCTGTTAAGTGATGTCTTGAAGAAGTTGTCCATCTTACCCACCAGATTTCAAGAAATCAAACGGTCTTGTGCTAGAGCCGGAGCTATAACAGCCATAAGTCATGCCAAAGCTTGGGTACCGGAACTAGACCCAACAGATGTAGCTAGCGGGTATCCTAGTCTCAAGGAAGATGGAACCTCTTTTGACCAACAAGACTTTGCTGCTTGTGTCAAAGAGATTCGCCCACATGCAACAATCATTGCCGAAGAGACCAACCTCACCAAGTATCAGCCGGGTTAGGATGTAGATAACCAGAAGATGCCGATGCCTTCATATAAAGTGATGGGTTTAATTCCACCCATTCGTAAGCACACTTTCGCTCCCTGATATTGATCCATCTGATCTGATTGACGACGAAGCCGAATTCGTCGCCTTGCATGGCTTTGACTGGTCCAAACCCCACTTCCAGACGGTGGAGGAGAAGACGAACCGACAAGGGATGAATCACAACCTTCGAGTCAGCCATGCTAAGATTCATGAACCGGGGTCGGTTTATCATCTGCTGATTGCGGGACTTACAAACAATCATCCTTTTGGGCACCAAGCGCCTTGTAATAGGCTAGCTTCAAACCTTTATTCTTCTATGCCATCGTGCATATTTTGCTGTTCATGATACTATTTATCCGTTATGCAAAAATATACCATATATGATTTATGATATTATCAATTTTGAGTATGTTCCTGCATACAACAGATGAAAAGTGCCCTGGCGGTTTACCGCTGGATGGGTTATAACACCCCAATAGAAACTATCATAATGTATAACCAAGCCTGGACTGAATGGTAATCATATATGATTAAAAATATGTCATACTTGTGATATTTGATCACACTTGTTGGTTTACCAAGCCAGTGCAATAAGGGCGATAACCCAAGATTTTGAACACTGGTAATTATCAGATATTGCCGGCTTATGAACAAAGCCAGACCGGGTTAATAAACACCGGATATTATCTTTATTTCATACTGGCGACTTATAGTCAAAAACCAGGCCGGGTTAATAAACACCGGATGTTATCTCATACGGGCGACTTATAGTCAAAATCCAGGCCGGGTTAATAAACACTGGTGATTTACAATCAACCTTTATAAGTTTTATCAAATAAACCTCAAAAAGAAAGAATCTGTTGAATGAAAAACAAACAGCGAGGCTTTTCATGGGCTGTCAGGCCACTGAGTTAAACCGTTTACAAACCTTATAAGATGGACCTCACATTAACCAATCGTCGTTTTAACTTTGACAAGTTCAGGGTCTGCATAAGATTGACTTGTCAAATGTTCGATGGGTCTTTCCAGGATTACCTGGGCGGAGTGGCTTACTTAAAAAGGTAGGATAACCCGGGGTTTTAGGTGAATACACCTGGCTTCCAAGCCTGGATTTTAAGCCTATTACAAGGGTTGTAACAACTCTTCTTCTTTAGAATAAAAGAGCCCCCAAGCAATATTTTGAGCTGTGCTCAAGGGGAACCTATGTTTGAGTTGTGCTTTTGCAACGGACTCTCTTTGGTCCCTTTAACCTGGGCAAGCAAGCCCCCAAGTTTTTTGTGTGTGGCCTATAAGCCGGATCAAAGGGTAATAATAACTTTGTTGTATAAAGCAGAAGCCCCCATGTGACCAAAAAACTCATTATTTAAAGAGAAACAACGACAGAGGCCCTACTTTAACAGAGATGCCGGCTTTATTATATTGATCATAATATATACATTGTCAAAATATGTACATTGGCAGAGCCAGTGGCTTAAGTGTAGTAAGGCCGAAGATGAGCAATATTCCATGGCTAGCGGGTCTCTTCCTCCGACGTGCGTGAGTCCTTGTGGTGTCGAACATTGATAAGGTAATATGACCCATTGTTCAGATTCTTGCTGACCACAAAGGGTCCTTCCCAAGGTTGGGATAACGTGTGCATATCAGTCTGATCCTGGATAAGCCAGAGCACTAGATCACCTTCTTGGAAAGTTCTGGTTTTAACCCGGCGGCTGTGGTAACAGCGCATATCTTGCTGGTAAATCATTGAACGAGCCGCCGCAATGTCACGCTCCTCATCCAACAGGCCAAGTGCTTCCTGATGTGCCTTTTCATTGTCAACTTCAACATAAGCCGCCACACGAGGTGAGTCATGACAGATGTCACTAGGGAGAACCGCCTCTTCTCCGTGAACCATGAATAAAGGCGTGTATCCCGTAGATTTGTTAGGGGTGGTATTGATGCTCCATAACACAGAAGGTAACTCCTCCACCCAACAACCCAGCGTTCTCTGTAGGGGAACCATAAGCCGGGGCTTGATTCCTTTCAAGATCTCTTGATTGGCTCTCTCAGCTTGACCATTAGATTGGGAGTGAGCCACTGACGACATATCAAGCCGGATGTGCTCACATTGACAAAATTCTTCCATAGCACCTTTAGAGAGAATAGTACCATTGTCTGTTATGATGCCGTGTGGAAAGCCAAAATGGAAGATCACCTTCTTCATGAATTGAACCGATGTTGCTGCATCACACTTACTGACTGGCTCTGCCTCTACCCACTTAGTGAACTTATCGATCGCCACCAAATGGTGGGTCTTCTTATCCTTGGATCTTTTGAAAGGTCCAACCATATCAAGCCCCCAAACTGCAAACAACCAAGTAATTGGAATCATCCTCAATTCTTGAGCCGGCACATGAGCTCGTCGTGAAAATTTCTGACATCCATCACACCTTCTGACCAGGTCCTCCACATCAGCGTGAGCTGTTATCCAATAAAATCCATGACGAAAAGCTTTAGCCATGAGAGATTTTGAACCGGCATGATGACCACAGTCTCCTTCATGAATCTCATGTAGGATCTCACAGCCCTCCTCTGGATAAACACAACGTTGAAATGCTCCTGTGACACTACGATGATGCAACTCTCCATTAACAATTGTCATTGACTTAGACCACCGGGTTATCTGCTTGGCTAAGGTTTCATCCTCAGGTAACTCGCCCCGGGTCATATAAGCAAAATAAGGAACTGTCCAATCCGGAATTACATGAAGAGCCGCCACCAACTGAGCCTCCGGGTCAGGGATAGCCAAATCCTCCTTTGTAGGTAACTTGACCGACGGGTTATGCAAAACATCAAGAAAAACATTAGACATCACCGGTTTACGTTGAGAACCCAGCCGGCTTAAAGCATCCGCCACTTCATTTTTCCACCGATCAACGTGCTCAACTGGATAACCCTTGAAGTGACCAGCAATAACGTCCACCTCTCGTCGATAAGCCGCCATGAGTGGATCCTTAGAATCCCAAGTACCAGAGACTTGCTGAGCCACCAAGTCTGAGTCGCCGAAGCACCTAACCTGGCTTAAATTCATCTCCTTAGCCATCCGAAGACCATGGAGCAAGGCCTCATACTCAGCTGCATTGTTAGTGCAAGGAAACATCAAACGGAGAACATAACAAAATTTATCACCTCGAGGGGAAGCAAGCACAACTCCAGCCCCCGAGCCCTCCAACTGCCTGGACCCATCAAAGTGAATAGTCCAATACGTGTTATCTGGCTTTTCCTCAGGCATCTGCAGCTCTGTCCAATCATTGATGAAATCCACCAGCGCCTGAGACTTGATGGCCATGTGAGGCACATATTTTAACCTGTGAGGTCCAAGCTCAATAGCCCACTTAGCAACCCGGCCAGTTGCTTCCCTGTTTTTGATGATATCTCCCAAAGGAGCAGAGCTAACCACAGTGATGGGATGACCCAGAAAATAGTGTTTAAGCTTCCGGCTGGCCAAGAACACTCCATATACAAGCTTCTGCCAGTGCAGATATCTCTGCTTGGACTCAATAAGCACCTCACTGATATAGTAAACCGGCCTTTGAACTGGATATTCCTTGCCCGCCTCCTTCCTTTCTACCACAATGGCTACACTAACATCCCTACTATTAGCAGCCACATATAACAACAAAGGCTCCTTATCAACAGGGGCTGCAAGCACGGGCAGCTCAGCCAACTGTTTCTTTAAGTCCTCAAACACTGCATTAGCGGCATCACTCCGGACAAAATTATCTGCCTTTTTCATCATCTGATACAGAGGGATGGCCTTCTCTCCTAACCGGCTTATGGACCGGCTTAAAGCCGCAATACGACCCGCCAGATGTTGCACATCATTGACACACGCCGGCTTAGCCAGAGAAGTGATGGCTTTGATCTTCTCCGGATTAGCTTCAATGCCTCTGTTAGACACCAAAAAACCCAAAAGCTTGCCTGCCGGTACACCAAAAACACACTTGGCTAGGATAAGCATCATTTTATAAACCCGGAGGTTGTCAAAGGTTTCCTTCAAATCATCTATCAATATCTCTTTCTCTCTGAATTTCACCACAATATCATCCACATAAGCATGAACATTACGCCCAATTTGATTATGAAGGCAATTTTGCACACATCTCTGATAAGTCGCCTGGGCACTCTTGAGCCCAAAAGGCATAGACACATAGCAAAAGGCTCCAAAGGGAGTTATGAAAGCTGTCTTTTCCTGGTCCTTAACTGCCATCTTGATCTGATGATAACTAGAATAAGCATCCAAAAACTCAAACACTCACAACCCGCCGTAGCATCAATAATCTGATCAATGCGAGGAATTTGGAATCCAAAAATGTTGGGATTGTATTAATGGGCGATGGGTTGATGATACAAGAGGGAAGTTTTGTAAAAGCAACAGGAAGAATTTCTCAGATACCCGTGAGTGAGGAAAATCCGTCGACTTTATAAGTTGTGAGGGTTCAAGTCCCTCTATCCCCAAATCCTCTTTTATTCCCTAACTATACTATATTATTATTATTATTTATGGAATAGAGACTTTACAAATAAAAGCAGGGGATTGGGATTCCATTGCTGTCATTTTATATGTATATGGTTACAATTATTTACGCTCCCAATGTGCTCAAATTGTATCCTTTTCCTTCTGCTTGGACACGAAGAGATATGAAATATTTGACTAAGATTGGATTTCATTCCACTTTCCTGTAAAAATTCTGTGGGTCCTTTCCGCTCTAATCAGATAAATGGGGGTAAGGACCCGCTAAGCTCCTACAAATCCCTGCAGTCCACACACATACGCCAAGTGTCGTTCTTCTTAAGTACCAGCACCGGGTTAGCCAACCACTAAGGATGGAAAACTTCAATGATAAACCCAGCTGCCAAGAGCCGGGCTACTTCCTGTCCGATGGCCTTCCGTCTCTCCTCATTAAAACATCGAAGAAACTGTTTGACCGGCTTAAACTTTGGATCAATATTAAGAGTGTGCTCATCGAGGTCTCTCGATACACCCCACATGTCTGAAGGCTTCCATGCAAAGATGTCCCGGTTCTCACGGATGAACTCGATGAGCACGCTTTCCTTTTTCGGATCCAGATTAGCACTGATGCTGAACTGCTTGGATGAATCGCCAGGGACAAAATCAACCATCTTGGTATCATCTGCTGATTTAAACTTTAAAACCAGATCATGCTCTGTAGTTGGCTTTTTCAAAGATGTCATATCTGCCGGATCAACATTGTCCTTGTAAAAATTTAACTCCTCCGTTGCACAAACTGACTCAGCATAGGCCACATCACCTTCTTCACATTCCAAAGCTATCTTGCGACTTCCTTGAACTGTAGTGGTTCCGTTGTGACCCGACATCTTGAGCTGCAGATACACATAACAAGGCCGCGCCATGAACTTGGCATAAGCCGACCGTCCAAACAGAGCGTGCTATGGGCTGTGGATCTTGACCACTTCAAAGGTCAATGTTTCTGACCTAGAGTCATGATCATCTCCAAAAACAACTTCTAGAGCTATCTTACCAACTGGGTATGCCAATTTACCAGGCACCACACCGTGGAAAACAGTGTTTGACGACTTAAGATTTTTATCAGTCAACCCCATGCGACGGAAGGTTTCATAATAAAGGATATTGATGTTGCTCCCGCCGTCCATGAGTACCTTGGTAAACTTATACCCTCCAACCTGAGGCGCAACCACCAAAGCTAAGTGACCCGGATTATCAACCCGGGGCGGGTGATCATCCTGACTCCACACAATGGGCTGTTCAGACCAGCGCAAGTAATGGGGAACCGCCGGCTCAACGACATTAACTGCTCTCTTATGAAGCTTCTGGTCACGCTTACATAAGCCAGTGGTGAAGACATGATATTGTCCACTATTCAACTGCTTCGGGTTGCTCTGATAACCAGACTGCTGCTGTTGACCCCCCTGATTACTCTATTGGTTGTAACCACCCTGGTTGCTGTGATTACCTTGATTTCCTTGGAATCCAGATTTAGAACTGCCACCGCCATAACCCGGACCTTGAGAGCCGGATCCAGAACCGCCACCTGGCCCATGACTGTCATGAAAAAGATTGGAATTCTTGTACTCTTTCATAATATGACAATCCTTCCAGAGGTGCCCAGATGGTCTTTCTCTCGTACCATGTCTTGGGCAGGGCCGATTTAACATCTGTTCAAGATTGATACCGGATCCTCCGGCCCGTGGGGGCGGTTTACCCTTACGACGTTGACCGTTATTCTATGCATTGGTGTTAGCCACAAAGTCAAAACAATTATCAGCCTTGCGCTTACCGTTACCTCCCTGGTTCGCCGGATTATGTTGCTGCCCCTTGGCATTGCTGCTCTTCCTTCCCTTCCCTGGCTTTTCGTCATCTGACTCGGGGTCCTTGGTACTATCAGAGTCAGCATACTTAACCAGAGCCGCCATGAGTGTCCCCATGTCATTGCAATGGCGTTTGAGCCGCCCTAGTTTCTGCTTCAAGGGCGTGAAACGACAATTGTTCTCCAACATCAGCACTGCCGAGTCGGCATTGATGCGATCCGACGAGTGCAAGATTGTTGAAACTCGGCGCACCCAATGGGTTGTTGACTCACTTTCTTGAACACAAGAGGCCAGATCCACAATTGACATGGCCTGTTTACATGTATCTTTGAAGTTCTGGATGAATCGGGCCTTTAACTCGGCCCATGACCCGATGGAATTAGCAGGGAGCCCCTTCAACCAAGTATGGGCCGTTCCCTCCAACACCAGTGGGAAATATTTAGCACATGCAGCCTCGCTGACATCTAGCAATTCCATGGCCATCTCATAACTCTCAATCCACGCCTTAGGACTTAAATCGGCTGTATAGTTAGGCACCTTGCGAGGACCTTTGAAATCCTTGGGCAGGCGCTTATTATGTTGATCCGGTACTAAGAATGTCACGCCAAAATTTCTAAAGGTTACACCCGGCTCCATAGAAGTGGTTGGATGAACCGGAGTAGGTTGGCAGGCCGCATACTGTGCTGCTAACTCAGCCTCTCGACGGGCTCTTCCTTGATCCACCACATTCTGAGCATCAGCGCCACTGCCCGCCGGGTTATGTCTGCGGGGCGGGTTATGGTTCCGTCCATTGCTTGACACCGCCGGCTCATCAATACGTCTGCTGTAACTCCGACTCATGCGAGGGGTGGAATGAATCCTGTCCTGACTGTAAGAATAAGCCTGCTGCTGAGTCAGTGCTGTCTAAAGAAGCTCTCTAGCCCTCCATGTCTCAACCGCCGTCGGTGACTCACCATCAACCGGGAGAGCCGCCAATCGTGACGCTGCAACGATCGTGTTATCCAAAGGGTTAGAATAATGACCCGTTGGCGTTGGCATGTGCTGTGCGGGTTATTGTTCTGGCAAGGCAGGTCTGTTGTGCGTGGCTGAACCGGCATACCCATCCCAGGCGCTTCGACCCGGTTTACTACTGCCGGGTCACTGGTTCCTGCTCCTGGCGTGTTAAAGAGATTCCTTGCCTCATAAACCGATGGCAGACGAGTCTGATGTCTCCTCGTCATAACTTCGTTTGAAGCATCCTGATCTAGCATGAGCCGGTAAGACTGTGACTGAATTCGTTGCGCCTAAGCATCCAAAGCAATCTGTTCCTCGGTCATCCTAGTGTTCTCTGCGTTTAACTCCTCTTTGGCATGTGCTATCTCGTCACGCAACTTCACGACCACCGCGTTATGCTGATCTTGATCTGCTGGGTTAACCACCGCTGTTAACAGAGCTGTCAGCTTATCCAGTAAGTCGGTTAAAACCTGAGCCGGTGGGCGCTCAGGGCCTCCTACCCCGGCAGCTGCTGCCGCTGCTGACCCGGAAACCAGCTCTGCTGCCGTTGACGAGTACTGCACGGGCTGTGTGCCGGCCATGAAGATTGCAACCTGGTTCGGCGGCTCACAGGGGTCTGAGATACTGTCGCCATCGAAACAGCCCCCAAGCCAGCCGTGTGGCAGTTGATACAATGACCCTGTCTCATCGGTGGATGACTCACCATCAGAGGAAATGACAATCTCACCACTAGATGCCGGTCTATCCTCAGATTCCGCTCCATGGATAAACCCCACGAAGGCACGATTCATGGCGGGCCGAACCCGGGCGGGTCTCGCACGCTGAGCCGTCTCGATGATGTCGGTGCAGATGTTCGGTCAGGGCCCGGTTCGCCGATCTTGCCAATGAAGACGTGAATTCCGCTGAAGTGGACCCGGTACCCATACTTAATTGAGCCGACCTCGGGGCCCCAGCCTGCGTCGTCGATGTAGAGCTTGCCGCGATGACTCTCGGTCATCCGGCCAACGGCGTATCCCTTGATCCCTTCGAAGTTGCCCTCTAAGAACTTGAAATCATCATGCGATAGCCCCACGATGGGCGCCAACTGTCGTGGAATTATCACGGCAGATGTCCTAGTGTGAGGACTTAGTCGTGGAGCCATCGCGATGAGGTTAGCTTAAAGGGGTTAATCAGGACAAAGGACATGAGGAGTTATACTGGTTCGGCCACTTACACTGAAGGTAAAAGCCTAATCCAGTTGTAGTGGTATTGCTAGGGTTTCGATGAGCAGGGAGCGAATACGCTTGACCCGGCTCTCAATCTCTTGTTTCTTGTCCTAAGCCGTCGCTGGGTCGTCCCCTTATATACATGGGTTGATGCCTTGCGGCCTACAGAGTTCCGGTCGGCTTATACAACGTATCCGGCTCGGTGACCTTTCTTTCCTACCTTATAAAACAAGTCTACATACATGGCGGTTTATATCCATGGGCTTTAAGCCGCCTTCGGGTTTGGGACCTCTATCAAGCTTATCTATGAACCGCCATATGCTCTTGGGCTTTATTGAGATGAGTCGCCATAGGGATGACCCGACCCCTCCTGGGCAGGTCATACCTAATAGTTATATCCCCAACACCTTCCATGGATTCCGAGATTCGTCATGTGATTTGTTTTGTTTGTTGCATTCATCTTTGCATCATGTGCATTGCATCATGTCATCTTGCACCGTGAGGGAGTCCTGGATTAGGGGGTCCTCGGACAGCCGGACTATATACTTTGGCCGGACTGTTGGACTATGAAGATACAAGATTGAAGACTTCGTCCCGTGTACGGGTGGGACTCTCCTTTGCATGGAAGGCAAGCTTGGCAATTCAGATATGTAGATCTCCTCCCTTGTAACTGACTCTGTGTAACCCTAGCCCCCTCCGGTGTCTATATAAACCGGAGGGTTTAGTCCATAGGACAAGAACAATCATAATCATAGGCTAGCTTCTAGGGCTTAGCCTCTACGATCTCGTGGTAGATCAACTCTTGTAATACTCATATCATCAAGATCAATCAAGCAGGAAGTAGGGTATTACCTCCATCGAGAGGGCCCGAACCTGGGTAAACATTGTGTCCCCTGCCTCCTATTACTATCAGCCTTAGATGCACAGTTCGGGACCCCCTACCCGAGATCCGCCAGTTTTGACACCGACATTGGTGCTTTCATTGAGAGTTCCACTGTGCCGTCATGTAAAGGCTTGATGGCTCCTTCGATCATCAGCAACGATGCGATCCAGGGTGAGGTTTTTCTCCCCGGACAAATCTTCGTATTCGACGGCTTCGTACTGCGGGCCAACTCGCTTGGCCATCTGGAGCAGATTGAGAGCTACACCCCTGGCCATCAGGTCAGGTTTGGAAGCTTGAACTATACTGCCGACATCCGCGGAGACTTGATTTTCAACGGATTCGAGCTCATGTCAGGTGCGCCGCACAGTCACGACGAGCATGACTTAGCTCTGCCGTCGGACGGTGTTCAGGAGATCACACCTGTGGCTACTCTGCCCCCAATCCGGAGTGGATCGTGCCGTCCGAGGACGGGTGGATGGACCCCGCCACAGAGGCCGCACACTAGCGGCGATAGAGCCGAATACTGACTTCACCTCCTATGAGACCTGTGTTACCAGACCCTTGGATTCGTCCCCGGCCACAGGCTCCGAACCGCTTGCGTCCGTGCCTATCGAATCTGATTGGGCACCGATCATGGAGTTTACCTCCGCGGATATCTTTCAGGACTCGCCCTTGAGCGACGTGCTAAATTCATTGAGGTCTCTCTCCTTGTTAGGAAACCCTTGGCCAAACTATGTCCGGCTTGAGTGGGAAGTGGACGACGAAATTCATTCCCCACCCACCACCCACTTAATAGCCACTACCGATGACTTAACCGACATGCTTGATTTCGGCTCCGAAGACATCGACGGTATGGACGACGATGCAGGAGAAGAACAGGAACCACCGCCCACAGGGTGCTAGACAGCCACCTCATCATATGATATATACATGGTGGACACCCCCAAAGAAAGCAATGGCAATAAGGAAACGGAGGATAATCCCCTCGAGAAGCAATCTAAGCACCGGTGTCATCGACGCCGCTCTAAGCCCCGCCATAGCAAAAGCAGCGATACCGGCACAAGAGACAATAATGCTATGGACAGTGCCGAAGACGAAGACAATCCCCTCCAGCCAGGCTTCTAGCGGGAGGATGGGCAAACGAGCCCTAAGGAACAAGAGACAGACGGAGAATCAGGGGATGACAATTACATGCCCCTCTCCGAAGACGAGGTGAGCCTCGGCGACGAAGAATTCATCGTGCCTGAGGATCCCGTCGAGCAGGAGCGCTTCAAGCGTCGGCTTATAGCCATAGCAAAAAGCCTGAAGAAAAAGCAACAGCAGCTTCAAGCTGATCAAGATCTGCTAGCGGATAGATGGACCGAGGTCCTGGCAGCCGAGGAATACAAACCCGAGCGCCCAACCAAAAGTTACCCAAAGCGTAGGTTGCTACCCCAACTCGAGGAGGAAGCATTAAAGCCTAAACTACCAGCGTATGATGCGGCTGACCGGCCACCTCGTCGTCGAGACAAAGCGGCATATCAGCCCAAAGTCTAGCCCGCACCCCATCGACAGTCAAACAAAAACACCAAGGCCCGGGGCTACACGCAGGACCTGCGAGACGTATTGGAAAACAAAGGAGGACATACAAGATCGATCTACGGATCACGGGGGCGTGCCCCAACGCGTGACGACGACCATCACGCCGGATATACTAAAAGCAAATCCGGCCAGGCCGAATACAACAGACAAGACTCGTACGAACTGCATCGTGATATAGCCCGGCACAGAGGCGCCGCACACCCCCTATGCTTCACCGACGAAGTAATGGATCACGAATTCGCAGAAGGGCTTAAACCTGTAAACATTGAATCATATGATGGTACAACAGACCCCGCGGTATGGATTTAAGATTTCCTCCTCCACAACCACATCGCCCGCGGTGACGATCTACATGCCATCAAGTACCTCCCACTAAAACTCAAAGGACCGGCTCGGCATTGGCTGAATAGCCTACCGGCAAACTCCATTGGCAGTTGGGAGAACTTGGAAGACGTATTCCTTGAGAACTTCCAGGGCACTAATGTGTGACCACCGGATGCTGATGACTTGAGTCACATAACCCAACAGCCCGGGGAGTCAGCCAGGAAATTCTGGACTCGGTTCCTAACTAAAAAGAACCAAATTGTCGACTGTCCGGATGCCGAGACCTTAGCGGCATTTAAACATAACATCCGTGATGAGTGGCTTGCCCGACACCTCGGCTGAGAGAAGCCAAAGTCCATGGTAGCCCTCACAAAACTCATGACCCACTTTTGAGCGGGCGAGGACAGCTGGCTGGCTCGCATCAACAACACATCTAAAAATCCTGGCAATTCAGATGCCAGAGATAGCAACGGCAAGCCACGTCGCAACAAACACAAGCGCCGCAACAACGGTGACAACGCCGAAGACACGGCAGTCAATGCCGGATTCAGTGGCTCTAAATCCTATTAGTGGAAAAAGCCGTTCAAAAGAAGCAATCTAGGCCCATCCAGTTTGGACCGCATACTCAATCGCTCGTGCCAAATTCACAGCACCCCCGATAAACTAGCCAACCACACCAACAGAGAATGCTGGGTGTTGAAACAGGCCGGCAAGTTGAATGCCGAAAACAAGGAAAATGGGCTGCATAGCGATGACGAGGAGGAGCCCCGGCCGCCGAACACAGGATGACAGAAGAAATTTCCTCCCCAAGTGAAAACAGTGAACATGATATACGCAACCCATATTCCCAAGCGGGAACGGAAGCGTGCACTAAGGGACGTCTATGCGATGGAGCCAACCGCCCCAAACTTCAACCCATGGTCTTCTTGTCTGATCACTTTCGATCGCAGGGACCACCCTACCAGTATCCGTCATGGCGGTTCTGCCGCATTGGTCCTTGACCCCATCATTGACGGATTTCACCTCACTCGAGTCCTTATGGACGGTGGCAGCTGCCTGAACCTGCTCTATCAGGATACAGTGCGCAAAATGGGTATCGACCCCTCAAGGATCAAACCCACAAAAACCACCTTTAAAGGTGTCATACCAGGTGTAGAGGCATGTTGCACGGGCTCAATCACACTGAAAGTGGTCTTCGGATCCTCGGACAACTTCGGAAGCGAGGAGTTGATCTTATATATCGTCCCCTTCTGCAGTGGCTATCACGCACTGCTCGGACGAACCGCATTCGCCAGATTCAATGCGGTACCGCATTATGCATACCTCAAGCTCAAAATGCCAGGACCTCGCGGGGTTATAACAGTTAATGGAAACACAAAACACTCGCTCTGTACGGAGGAGCGCACTGCGGCCCTCGCAGCAGAAGTACAAAGCAGCTTTCTAAGGCAAACTGCCAATTCGGTGATAAAGCCCCCGGACACCTTCAAGCGAGTCCGGAGTACCCTGCAACAGGATCGCCCGGCACGTTCTAAACTCGCCTAGCAATTTGGCCTCTGTCCTAGTCCCAGTCAAGCGGTGAAATTTGCGCCGCGTGTCCATAATTACGCACTCAAGATACCATGGGCATAGGCGGAGCCACGACTATGGCACGGCCCATAATGCGGCTCAACCGCCTCAGGACCCGTATATCTTTACCATTTTCTTCCTTTCAGGACCCTATTCTCTGAAGGCCCTCTCCGATACCCTGATTATCGGACCCATCACAGGAAGGAAACACCAAGGAAGCAAGAAGCTTTGACATACAAGGGAATCCCCAGGTGGTCTCTGATAACGATCGCTATACCTATTTTGCATACCCACACGCAGCCTGCCCTTGGATAGGACATGTCAAATAGTCCTATTTTTGCTTATTGCACTACTTGTATACATACGCTTTGACGTATCATTTAAATAACAATGTACAACGTTAGCTTATTATTGCATTTCTTCATCTTTTTTCCCTGTCTGCTTATTTACGACAAATTGCACCCGTACACTCTAGTACGTCCAGTGCGCCAGGGGCTTCAGTGTACCCCATAACATGGCAAGAAAAGTCCGAACACTTTCAACAGTGCGGCACCCCGAACTTATAGCATTATATGCATCAGCTCCGAATCATGTCTTGGGTCAATAGTTGGGTTTGCCCGGCTCCCATGTTTTGGTACCTTACGTTCCGCTATATCGGCTAAGGTAGCACTGGGAGAACTACTGCGATTGTGTCCCGGTTCTTCCGGACGAGCACCTCAGTAGAGAAAGCCGAAAACTGACTGTCATGATGCGGCGAGAGCTGGTCGCTGTTCGAGAGGTCTCAAATCCTTAAAGATTTTTTCCGCTTCGGGCGAGGAATCGGCCTTGTCCGATTTAGGCGTATATAGCGCCCCAAGTTCGGCCTTCCGAATACTAGGGGCTTCGCCAAAATTTAAAATTGTAGACTTCTATGGCTAAGTGAGAGTGATAAAGCTGTATAGTCCGATTGCCTTGTTCGCTGCGCTAAACACCTCCTTAAAGGACCAATTTTTTTGGATAAAGAGTGTTTAAGATTTATCCCAAACACCTTAGAACTAGTTACATGGGGGCAGAAGCCGACGACTGGCCAACTCTCAGATTATATAAACGGCCGCACAGAATGTAATATTTTAAATCGACAAGCGTTATATAGCGCACATGAACTCGTTTTCATATTACAGGATCACATGAGTACATTCATTCAAATATTACATCCTTAGCACATTCCTCCGCCACAAGGCGGGCACCCTTCAGGACACTGTCATAATACTTTTCGGGGTGGCGATGCTCCTTGCCCTCCGGTGGCCCCTCCTTCACCAGCTTTTCGGCGTCCATCTTCGCCCAGTGCACTTTCGCACGGGCAAAGGCCCTGCGCACCTTCAATGCAGACGGACCGCTTTATGACTTCAAACCGTGGGCAGGCATTCACAAGCTGCTTTACCAGGCCGAAGTAGCTGCCAGGCAGGGGCTCGCCAGGCCACATCCGGACTATGAGACCCTTCATGGCCAGTTCGGCCGCCTTGTGAAGCTCGACTAGTTGCTTCAGCTGGTCGCTCAAGGGCATCGGATGTTCGGTCCCAGTATATTGAGACCAGAACAACTTTTCCGTCGAGCTCCCTTCCTCGGCCTGGTAGAACTCCACGGCATCCGATACGCTGCTGGGTGGATCTGCGAATGCTCCTGGAGAGCTCCGAATTCGGGTAAATAAAAGGTAAGTTTCCTTCACATGCTTGCTTTGCATAATGAATGCCTTACCCGCCGCTATCTTTTTGACCGCCTGAATCTCCTGGAGGGCCTTTTGAGCTTCGGCCTTGGCATTTTGTGCGTTCTCGAGGGCCTTCGCAAGCTCGGACCCCTGCGTCTTAGAGTCACGCTCCAAGGACTCGTATTTCTTGACGAAATCCTGGAGCTCTTGCTGAACCTTGCCGACTCAGGCCTCTTGCTTCTCGCGCTCAATGTGCTCCTGGGCCGCTCTGTCTTCGGCCTCAGACAGCGCCTTCTTCAGGGCCGCCACTTCGGTCGTGGCCCCTAGCAAAATTCATGATGATCCTATGATCTAATAACCACCTTTTTATCAATATACAGACGGGGTATCACTTACCTTTGTTCTCTCCGAGCTGCCTCTTGGTAAGGCTGTGCTCTTCCTCGGACCGCTCAAGGTCCCGCTTCAGTCCGGAGACCTCCACAGTACGAGCGGTAGCGGCAAAAAACGAAGCTGGCTTATTCACATAAGACATATTCTGATTAGACTCATGTGGTTGTTATTTGATCCTATGTTCGGCCTTTGTTTGCGAACACCAAACAGAGGGGCTACTGTCTATGCTGTGATATTTTCTCATAATTTGATTACTTACCTCAAAGGCTGTTAGGAGGCTGGCACAGGCTTCGGTCAATCCTCTTTTTGCGGACCGAACCTTCTCAACCACCGCACTCATGATGGTGTGGTGCTCTTCGTCAGTGGAAGAACCGCGAAGCGCTTCCAGCAAGTTGTCCGATGCCTCTGGATGGACAAAGGCCATCGACACAGACGGCTCGCCCCCCTTAGCAGGGGGTCGCCTGACAGAATCCGGAACCACTGAAGGTTCCAGCGCAGTATCTGGCTGGGGGCCAAACTTTCTGCGGTCCCCGTCATTAGAACCCATGGGAGTCTTACCCCCCATGCGCCCGGCATCTGGGATGTCGCCTCGGTCTGATGCCTGTCGAGATGTGGGGTTCCGGCAAACCCTTAAGGTTCGAACACTGGGGTGCGCGTGAAGTCTTTCCCTCCAACCGATCTACGCTCTAGCTCCCTAAGATCTTGCGGACAAACTCGAGAACTCACAACACAGAAGGACACAGGGTTTATACTGGTTCGGGCCACCGTTGTGGTGTAATACCCTACTCCAGTGTGGTGGTGGTGGATTGCCTCTTGGGCTGATGATGAACCAGACAAGGGAAGAACGGCCTCCTGAGGTTGAGACGTTCTTGAGCTCGATGAGCTTGTGTGTGTGGGGGTGGTCCCTCTCTTTTCTCTAAGGTGGTGGCTAGTCCTATTTATAGAGGCCCTGGTCCTCTTACCAAATATCGAGCGGGAAGGGAGCCAACAATGGCGAGCTAATTTGAAGGGGGACAGCTAGTACAAGCTATCCTGACAAAAGTAGTCTTCGCCTGCACAAAGTTATGGTGGTGACGCTGTTCTGGGCTCCACAATGACCTCCGTCTTGCAGTCCATGGTCTTGGTCTTGTTGCACCGAAATGGCAACCTTTGCCTGAGGCCTCGGTACTCCGCAGTTGCGCTTGCCCCCTTTGCACCAAAGAGGAAACAAGGATGCTGTGCGCGCTGGCGCCCGCCTGGTGTCGATCGTCACGGCTCACGTCACGAGAGCCTCGTGAGGTATGCCTCGTCTTGATATCTCCGCTCCTCGCGAGCCTGCCTAGCTAGGCCACTCTAGAGGAGGTCTTGCATCGTCCGCCTCGCGAGGCTTGGCCCCTCGCGAGGGTCTTGGGTGCTTTGTTGGTGAAGATGGGCCGTACGGCCTGCTGGCTCAGCCACGCCGTGGGCCACAGGCAGGCAAGTCTGGGGACCCCCGTTCCCAGAATGCCGACAGTAGCCCCCGGGCCCAAGGTGCACTCGGGCTTGGCTTCACGGCGAAGCCAAGGGTCATGTACGGAGCACCGCGGGCCCCGAAAGCCAGCGGCCTCGGTTGACGCATGGCGGTTGATTGGACATGGGCGTCTCCACTTCCCCATGCTGTTTCGGCAACTGCTTGACTTGACAAGTCCCTGTGACATGCAAGGGAAACCATCATTACCTGCGATCATGGGAGACACCGGTTGGCCTTCTCTTGCTATAAATGGGGAGGGGGGCGGAGCCCCCGTTGCCCATCTCTTCCTTCCTTGCTTCCTCCTTCTTGCTCCACTGCTTGCTCCAATGGTGCCCATCAGAAGGTTCTCCGCCGAGGAGAAGGGGAAAGCCCCCCGGGATGCCCCGGAGCCACTCCCGCCAAAGAAGAGGTCGATCCATCGCCATGATGAAGCGGCGATGCAGGTGGTGGCGAGGCCTTTGTGCGAGCGGCCTCCACTGGGGTACCCACTACCCCTGTATGCCCAAGCCGTAGGCTCGGGAGGACGAAGTGGTGAGCAGCGTCACCCACGCTGCACCCGGGGTCGCCGCGCCACGGTGACGCGGGCCGTCCATGCCGCGGACTCCTCGCGCGAGTTGGTGCTGTGGGCGCCGACGCCTACGAACTCCTGGATCCGCTTCCCACGGTTCTTCTCCGACGTGATGCCGCCGAGGGGGCCTCTCGAGTTCTGGCTACAGCATGCCGATTGTGACGCTCCAGCGATCAGAGCGAAGATTGAAGCGGTCCCCATTGGCAAAATCTTCATGACTCGCGGCTGGGGCGAGATTGCATGGATCTGTCGCGCGAGGGGTGCCCTCGCGATCCACTTCGAGTACGATGGCGCCTCCACGCTTCTCTTCAAGGTCTTCGACGCCGAGGGCCGCCGCCTGGAGTGCTGTTCTGGAGAGGAGCGCGAGGCTGATGCGCGCTCCGCCCACGACTACTCCTGCAGCAGCAGCCCTTGGGAGTCCAGCAGTTCTCCTGAGCTCTACGAGACTCCGGAGACGAGCGATGATAGCTATGTCCCACCCGAGCTCTCGCCGTGCCTGGGGCAAGGCTGTGGCGTCCAGCCTCCGCTACCGCTGATCTGGATGGGGTTGGCACCGGCCTCCCGTGGCCCACTGTTGATGATGGCGTCCGCCATGGGAGGATGTAGATAGGATCCCCCTTAGCATCAGCTTTTGTTTCCTGCGAAGAATCATGAATCACCCCGTGGGGGCATGTAAGGATCTGCAATGCCTTTGTACCTATTTTCCTTGTTATGAAGATTTGACGAATGCGCGTCCCGTTAAGGCTCGGCCTTCCCTTTCTTTCCTCGCGATAGCTTGTTGCTCTATGCTGACGGGTCCCGGTCCCAAGGCGACTACAGCCATCGCTGGTATGCCAGGTCGCGATGCCGTGGTCAAGGCTAGGAGGTGCGCGACCCGAGATCCAGTAAGAGCCCCTGAGGTGCGATGCTCGGGAGGTCCCCCTTAGCGCCCAAGCGTCCATGGCAAGGAAAGAAAGGAAGATGACTTGGCCTCAACGGGGTTGCCGCATGGTGTGAGCGACTATTAGGCCCAAATATTTTGCCGATCCGAGGGTGAGACTTATCTTGATGACTTCGCGGTGATTCCTGATGTTGCGCTAGGGCTGGGCGCCAACTTACGTGACATAGCTAGGCCGGCCCGTACGAGTTTTCCTTCTCCCGAGCTTAATGCTCTACGTCCTCAGGTCCCGGCCCTCGAGCGAGCTCAGCCGCCGCTGGTATGCCAGGTCGCGATGCCGTGGTCAAGGCTAGGGGGTGAGGGCTGGAGAGCCAGTAAGAGCTCCTGAGTCACGATGCTCAGGAGCCCCCCTTTTAACGCGCAAGCGAGTCGCACGAGAGGAAAGGAGACTCGCGGTGCCGCCTGCTATCCTTCCCGCGGGGTTCCTGTGAACATGCATAAGAAGAAGCATGGTTTGCCGTTACTGCCGCCTGCCTACCACTGGTTGGTCCGGATGAAGTGAAGGCACTGAGGGCCTAGTGAGGTGACGTGCACGACGCGTGCCGCGAGCCAGAGCTCGACCACTCAAATTTGTCGGTCGTGGAAGGACGGACCCATGCACCAGGAGCGTGCCTGTGTAGAGGCCCCGAGGGAGGTGATGATCAAGTAGGTGATAGCAGTTGGCATGTTAAGCATGAGGAGCAGATTGTCTGGGATAAATGCAGGAAGGTACATGCCACTAGGTCTGGCCCGAGCGGCGTGGGGATGATGCAGCCCGAGGGGCGCCCCCATCAAGGTAAGCTTAGAAACCTAAGCAGAAGGGATACATGCCACAGGGATGGACCCACATGGCATGGGAATAGTGTAGCTCGAGGGGCGCTCCCAGCTTAAATGAATTTGGAAGATGTCACCTGGGTCTGTAGATGAAGTAGAGCTGGTGCAGCTGAAGCCACACGTTGAAAGAATGACTCCTCATGAGCCACCGGGACCTTGAGCCTCGGGAGGCTCTGGGGGCTCAGGAGGTTCCTTGAAGGCCGTCACCATCTCCTCCAGAACGGCGTGGAACCTGGCCACCTGAGCCGCCAGGACTTGCCGCACATTGTGCTGATGGGCCGATGCCACACTCGGCAAGCCGAAGGGCATGCAAAGAAGCTGTGTGGTGGACCCTCACAGCGGCCCGCGCGTGATGGCCAGAAGCGTTCCTGAGATGCGGCCCTGTTGAGCCCTGGGATGTCGACGCAGGCGCGCAGCTCAGCACCCTCGCCTGGGTGGTGAGCCACACTCTATGAGCGGCTGTCGCCACGCATGGCTCTTGCGTCTTGTAGCTCTTGGGGGGTCTTGGTGATGAACTCCTGGCTGGTGGGCATTCCTTTCCCCATGCTCTCCTAAGGAACACGTGCCGTGAAGCACGCTTCCAAGTGGTGGCGCGCAGCTCAGCACCCTTGCCTGGGTGGTGAGCCACACTCTATGAGCGGCTGTCGCCACGCATGGCTCTTGCGTCTTGTAGCTCTTAGGGGGTCTTGGTGATGAACTCCTGGCTGGTGGGCATTCCTTGCCCCATGCTCTCCTGAGGAACATGTGCCGTGAAGCACGCTTCCAAGTGGTGCCCAAGCGCCTCCTCGTGAGATTGGCAAGGTCTGAGGCCCTCCAGAAGAGAGGCCCGGAGCCTTGCCTGAGGAGGGTGCCGGGCGCGCTTTCCTATGCGGTGGAGGGAGGTGCCCCTGGAGCGGGCGCCGATCCTAATGAGGCTCCTGATGCGACGCCATCTTCTTGGGGTCCTGCACGACATGGTAGATTCTTCTTGGGGATGGTCTCCGGAGGGCCTTCACTTCTGCTGTTAGGGTTGTCGATTGCCGCGGCTTGGAAGGCGCGCTCAAGGGATCACACCGCATCCCTTTCTTCACATGGGACCATGATGATCCCCCCGCTTCCTGGTATCTTGAGAATGTTGTAGCCGTGGTGATTGACTGCCATGAACTTGGCCAGGGCTGGATACCCGAGGATGGCATTGTACGACAGGTGGATGTGCGCGACGTCGAAGTTGATGAGCTTGGTGCAGTAGATCTTGCGCTCCCCGAAGGTGACAGGCAGGCGGACTTGCCCTATTGGTGTGGTGGAACCGTCAATCACTCCTGAGAAAGGCTTGGTTGGCTAGAGCTGCTCATAGGGCACTTGGAGGTTGTCGAACGTGTCGGCGGATAGGACGTTGAGCCCTGCGCCGCCGTCGATGAGAGTCTTGGTGACTTGCACATTGCTGATGACTGGGGAGCACAGCATAGGGAGTGTGCCATCGGTGGTTGCACACTTGAGCTGGTCGGCCGAGCTGAAGGTGATGGTGCATTGGGACCACCGGAGCGAGCGCGTGGCCTCGAGCTTGGGGAGCACCGCGTTCACCTCGCGAGCGAACTGTTTGAAGATGCGCTGAGAGGCTGGGGCCTGAGCACCGCCCAAGATGCAAGCGACTACGTGCGGCTCCTGGAAGCCCCCAGTCCCCTCGTCCTGGTGGTGGTCGTCGTTCCTCAATGGCGGCGGCAACGGGGGAAGACCAGCGTTGCCCTAGGGGCGATCCTCACAAGGCGGGTCCCTCCAGGCGCCCTCGCGAGGTTGGTCCTGCCAGCGGTCCTCATGAGACCGGTCACGT
The DNA here is from genome assembly GCF_018294505.1 of Triticum aestivum. Taxonomy (NCBI): domain Eukaryota; kingdom Viridiplantae; phylum Streptophyta; class Magnoliopsida; order Poales; family Poaceae; genus Triticum; species Triticum aestivum. Next base: position 129,558,575 of record NC_057794.1, read on the forward strand.
CACTCCTGGCGCGGGCCACGGTCGTCCCAGCGTCTGCCTCCGTGTCCTCCTCCGCGGCCGTAGCCCCGGTCGTTGCGCTCGGGGCGTCGGCCGAAGCGTCCTTCCCGAATGGCTTTGAGCTCTTGACAGTCGCTGGTGTTGTGGGTGTTCAGGTTGTGGAAGGCGCAGAATGGGCGACCGTTCTTGGATGACTCGAGCTGATCTCTGCCTCGCCTTGTGTCGGGCTCTGCTGCGAGCACTATTGCCTCTTTGCGCTTCACGTCCTTGGCCTTGGCCTTCTTTTCCTCCACTCCTGCAGCTGGCAGCTCAAGGAGAGAGAGGCGCCCCTCCTTAGCTCTTACGCACCTGGTCGCCAGGTTGAACAGCTCCTGAGATGTGCAAAGCTCCTCATGGATAGCGAGCTCTTCCTTCATCTTGATGTCGCGGACGCCGTCGGAAAACGCGAAGATGATGGCCTCGTCTGTGACCTTGGGGATCTTGAGGCGGATGCTGTTGAAGCGCTGAATGTACTTCTGGAGGGTCTCTCCTGGCTATTGCTTGATGCGGCGTAGGTCGCCCGCGACCGGTGGGCGGTCACGAGTGCCCTGGAAGTTGGCGACGAAGTAGTCGCGCATCTCGTCCCAGGAGGAGATCGAGCCATGCTGTAGGTTCAGGAGCCAGGAGCGGGCCCCATCCTTGAGTGCCATGGGAAACCAGTTCGCCATGACTTTTTCGTCGCCGTTGGCCGCTTCGATGCTCAACTCATAGAGCTGCAGGAACTCCGCGGGGTCGGCGGTGCCATTGTACCGAGGAGGCAGATCTGGCTTGAACTTGCCTGGCTAGGCAACGCTACGCAACTCAGGGGTGAAGGCGCGGCAGCCTGACATGGTTGCCAGGGCCTGCTTCAGGGGCGGAGCTTGGTCTTGGCGAGGTCCGCGTTGTACCACTACAGGCGGCGCGCGGTCTTGATGAGGTGGCGTGGGGAGCGCTAGTGCAGCTTCTCGTGGCCGCGGCATTTCTTGGCAGCTCCTTTCTTCCAGCGCGGGCGCTGGGAGCGGCGGATCGCGCCGCGGAGGCACGCGCCTTGGCGCCAAGGCACCGTCTTGGGGTGGAGGTGGTGAAGGCACGCCACGAGCCTCATCGCCCGTGGCCTGTTGAGGGGGAGGCAGAGAGTGGGATGACGCCAGAGAGCCCCCAGCGGCACGGACGAGTTCGGCGACGCGGTCGAGCCACTCCTCATAGACGTCGTCGACGGAGCGGTAACGCAGGAGCTTATTCGCCGCAATGAGCGCGGCCCGTGCCTCCATGGGAGCGCGGTGCGCGTGAGATGAAGAGCCAGCAGGGGTGAGTGATGGAGTAGCGGTGCGGCCGTCCTACCGCACCGAAGGCGGCGGGTTTCCCACCGGGCCGGTGGCAGCGTTGGCGGCGGGGGATGGAGAATGACGAGGCGGCCCGCTGACGGGAGCTGTCTGAGCAACGCGGGCGGCCCGACGCTCAGCTCGAGCGCGGGGAGCGTCCGACATGGAGACGACGGAGCGACGAACTGATGGAAGGGAAGCTATGGCGCACCCCTACTTGGCGCGCCAAATGTCGGGATGTGGGGTTCTGGCAAACCCTTAAGGTTCGAACACTGGGGTGTGCGCGAAGTCTTTCCCTCCAACCGATCTACGCTCTAGCTCGCTAAGATCTTGCGGACAAACTCAACAAACTCACAACACAGAAGGACACGGGGTTTATACTGGTTCGGGCCACCGTTGTGGTGTAATACCCTACTCCAGTGTGGTGGTGGTGGATTGCCTCTTGGGCTGATGATGAACCATACAAGGGAAGAACGGCCTCCTGAGGTTGAGACGTTCTTGAGCTCGATGAGCTTGTGTGTGTGGGGGGGGTGGTCCCTCTCTTTTCTCTAAGGTGGTGGCTAGTCCTATTTATAGAGGCCCTGGTCCTCTTCCCAAATATCAAGTGGGAAGGGAGCCAACAATGGCGGGCTAATTTGAAGGGGGACAGCTAGTACAAGCTATCCTGACAAAAGTAGTCTTCGCGTGCACAAAGTTCTGGTGGTGACGCTATTCTGGGCTCCACGATGACCTCCGTCTTTCAATCCATGGTCTTGGTCTTGTTGCACCGAAATGGCAACCTTTACCTGAGGCCTCGGTACTCTGCGGCTGCGCTTACCCCCTTTGCACCAAAGAGGAAACAAGGACGCTGTGCGCGCTGGCGCCCGCCTGGCGCTCGCCTGGTGTCGATCGTCACACCTTACGTCACGAGAGCCTCATGAGGTTTGCCTCGCCTTGATATCTCCGCTCCTCGCGAGCCTGCCTAGCTATGCCACTCCAGAGGAGGTCTTGCGTCGTCCGCCTCGCGAGGCTTGGCCCCTCGCGAGGGTCTTGGGCGCTTTGTTGGTGAAGATGGGCCGTACGGCCTGCTGGCTCAGCCATGCCGCGGGCCACAGGTAGGCAAGTCTGGGGACCCCCGTTCCCAGAACGCCGACAATGCCCTTTGAGACAACACCTTGATGTCGTTCGTGGGCCGTGGGGAGGTGGCTGTCAGGAGTGAATTGCTATTCATCGCCGACTAGCCCAAAGACTCATCCGAAGAAGATACGTCGATATGGGCTTTGGATGGACTGCATGATCATGTTTGACACGATAAGAAGCAATAAAACAAAACATACCAGAACTATTATAATATCCGGATACTTATGACTTCACCAGGGGCTTGTCCCTGGGCAACCACTCCTCATCGCTGTAAGCGGCTGTTGTGGAGTGGTCCGGAAGGATGGTCCTTCCCTTCTTGGACCCTTTGGCCTCCCCAGATGGGGCGGCCTTCCTTTTCTTGTCCTCCCCGGTTGGGGGGAGAGAACTTTCCTCTTCCTCCTCCTCGTTTTCCTGGGAGGAGTGCGCCTCGGCGTTTTCGGACGATGAGTCAGATATAACCTTGCGCCGGAGACCTTTCCTGGTCCCCATGGCCTTCTTCTTGGCCTTCTTCTCTGGCGCCTCATAGGGCGCCGGAACCAGCATCTCTGTTAAGAGAGCCCTTGCTGGATCTTATGGCAATGGGGCCGGACAATCGATCCGCTCCGCTGTCGCTACCCAGTCCTGTTAAAATGGCGTGGAGGCTCAGATCCTTCACATGATTATACTGGGGAAAGGAGTATCTTATGAGATATAAAGAGCTTACCGAATTGGTGGGGCACTTTGCGCTGAGTCCACGATCCTCGATAAGGGGAGGAGGTACCTCGGCGGCCTTGAATAGCACCTTCCAGACGTCTTTGTGCATTGTGACGAAAAGCTCTCGCAGCATCTGGTGCTTGGCCGGGTCGAACTCCCACATATTAAATGCTCGTCTTTGACACGGAAGGATCCGGCGGAAGAGCATGACCTGGACCACATTGACAAGCTTGATTTTCTTGCTTATCATATTTTTAATACAGTTCTGGAGTCCGGTCAGCTCTACCGATGAACCCCAGGATAGGCCCTTCTCTTTCCAGGAGGTGAGCCACGTGGGTATGCCGGATCAAAATTCAGGGGCCGCCACCCAGTTGGTGTCGCGCGGCTCGGTGATGTAGAACCACCCCTTGCCACCCCTTCACGGTCTCCACATAGGAGCCTTCGAGCCAAGTGACGTTGGGCATTTTGCCCACCATGGCGCCTCCGCAATCCGCTTGCTGGCCTACCACCACCTTCGGTTTCACGTTGAAGGTCTTCAGCCATAGGCCGAAGTGGGGCTTGATGTGGAGGAAGGCCTCGCACACGATGATAAACGCCGAGATGTTGAGGATGAAATTGGGGGCCAGATCATGGAAGTCCAGCCCGTAGTAGAACATGAGCCCATGGACAAATGGGTGGAGGGGAAATCCCAATCCGCGAATGAAGTGGGTGAGGAATACCACCCTCTCATGGGGTTCTGGAGTAGGAACAATCTACCCCGCGTCTGGGAGCCGGTGCGCGATGTCTATGGCCAGGTATCCGGCTTCCCGGAGCTTCGTAATGTTCTCCTCTATAACGAAGGACACCATACACTTGCCTCCCGCTCCGGACATGTTTGGAATGGCTTTGCGGAGAAAATGAGAACTTGGGCGCTGGAACTCGAGTGCGCGAGAATGGATGGGCAGGGGAAGAAGAAGGCGTGGGTGAACAAGAGGAATCCTTGTCCCTTTATAAAGGTGGTAGAAACTGTGTGCCTCCCTACTTGCCCCATAAAATCGCTTATTCCCCAAGCGCCGCGATTGATGGCAAGGTTGGGTTACCCATATCAGTATTGATGAGAATCCCGTGATAAGGGGAACATGATCTCTGCTTCGACAAGACGTGCCAATAAAACTGCCTCGCAACACATGCAGTGGCAGGCAGGGAAAAACGGTTCATAATGACCAGGCCACGGCAGGTCGTCACGTTATAAAAAGTTGTCAGCAGATTAGATTTGTGGAATAATATACTCTCTACGGTGGTATGTGGAATTTATTTTGCAGAGCCGGACACGATCCTTGTGTTCAAAATCTTCTATGGAGTATTCGGAGAAGGAACCCGCCTTGCAATGCCGAAGACAATCTACGCGCCGGACTTATCGACATTGAAGCCTGGTTCAGGGGCTACCGAGGGAGTCCTGGATTAGAGGGTCCTCGAACAGCCGGACTATATACTTTGGCCGGACTGTTGGACTATGAAGATACAAGATTGAAGACTTTGTCCCGTGTCCGGGTGGGACTCTCCTTTGCGTGGAAGGCAAGCTTGGCAATTCGGATATGTAGATCTCCTCCCTTGTAACCGACTCTGTGTAACCCTAGCCCCCTCCAGTGTCTATATAAACTGGAGGGTTTAGTCCGTTGGACAAGAACAATCATAATCATAGGCTAGCTTCTAGGGTTTAGCTTCTACATCCTCGTGGTAGATCAACTCTTGTAATACTCATATCATCAAGATCAATCAAGCAGGAAGTAGGGTATTACCTCCATCGAGAGGGCCCGAACCTGGGTAAACATTGTGTCCCCTGCCTCCTGTTACTATCAGCCTTAGACGCACAGTTCGGGACCCCCTACCCAAGATTCGCCGGTTTTGACACCGACACACCCCTTTTTAAAACTCAGCTAAATAAATTGCATGGATCTTTGATCCATTTTAATCGAGGGAATTCACATGGTGATTTCTCTTTATAACATATCCTCCCAATACTTAGGGAGCTATACTAAACCGTTCCATTGGCTTGGAATCACCCATAACACATTTGCTCTGTTCCTCAAATTCCTTTTATCCAACTCAACTTCAATTCTTCCTTTGGGGCCTTTTAGTAAAATTGAGTTGCAATTTTACTTCATCCATAAATGTTCCAAATCTGCCCATAAATCACATCTGGTTTGTAGGGTCACCTCCTATAGTATCAACCTATTTGGAGTTCATTTGAATGGATTTCGAAATTCAAACTTGCCGAGTTAAATCCAACGCGTGTGGATTTTACTTCCTGTAAAAATCCTCAGGCCATTTTTGTCAAATTCCTTGTATTTTTGTGAGTCCAAGAAAATAACCCCCATGCCCAAATTCTTTCTCCAACCCTTTCTTTCTATCGTTTTCTTTCTTTGCTATTTACTATTTTCGGTAAATAAAAGGGAAGTGGGAGATTAGAGACAGAAGCCCATCTCGCTGCAGCCCAACCTTGCTGGCCCATCTTCACCTAGGCCCATCCAACCTCCTCTTAACCCTAGCCCGACCCCCCCTGCCCGATCACCTTCATCTCTTCCACCTCGTGCCGTCAGGGAGAGCCCCGCTCGACCCCTTCGCCCCTGATCTCGCCTCCTGTGGCGCCTGTATCCCTCATTGCCTCCACCTCCCGAGCAGGCCTTAGCCACAGCACCTCCATGCCGTCCTCCGCGGCCGGCCCTCCTCGCCTCGCGTTCGACGACCGGCACCGGCGCCAGCGCCCACGGGACTAGCACCATGCCCCACCTCTTTCCCACGTTCTTCCTTCTCCTCTTGTATCCATCTCTCTCTCTCTCAGCGCACTCTCTCTGCCCTTGGAGAGGGACCTCGACGACCTTGGCCCGCCATGGATGGCCAGCTCTGCCAAGATCCTCGCAGCTGCATCACATCCAGGCCGATCCTGCTCCATCCGTTCCTTCACCATCTTCTCCATCGGCGACCTCTTCACCTCCGCGAGGCTCCTCTTGCGAGCACCTCCTTCTAAACCCATTCGGGTCCTCGTCGTGGCCCTGCCTGCACTAGCAGCCTCCTGCTACCCGTCGTCTCCATGGCCTTGAGGAGCCACCCAAGCTGTCGGTCGTTCTGGCCCTTGCACATCACTGTTGACCCGAGGAGACTAACACTGCCAAGTCCAAGCACTACAAAAAATACACTTCCATGATGATACATGTTTGTCATAGTAGGTCGCTTTTTTTGTCATGCATGTACATCCATGAAAAATTTATGACAGAATCAAGATAGTCATACCTGTGCTGTCGTAGAAGTGTTCCATGACATTACCAAAATTATCATCATGGAAGTGTCGACTTCCATGACGATAAATCGCGCGTCACATAAGTGCTTTCGTCAAGGGTGACCGACATGTGGCATCCACCATAACGGAACGCCGTTAAGCTATCGGGTCGGGTTTTGGATTTGATAACCCGTTAACAGCCTCGACCAACGGGGATTTTCCACGTGTAAAATCATCATTGGCTAGAGGAAACACGTGTCGGCTCATCGTCGGGACAGATGTCATCGACTCACTGGACAGAAGGCGCCTATGATACGTCGACACGTGGCACGACCCAACAAGTTTAAATGGGCCGGCCCAACTAAAGGCCCACAAGATTTTGCGGACCATAATGGGCCGGCCCAGCTAAAGGCCCACGAGATTTTGCGGACCATAATGGGCTGGCCCAGCTAAAGGCCCACAAGATTTCGCAGGCCATAATGGGCCGGCCCAGGTACAGGCCCACAAGATTTTTGTGTGCCATAATAGGCCGGCCCAGGTAAAGGCCCACAAAATTCTTGCGGATCATAATGGGCCGGCCCAGCTAAAGGCCCACAAGATTTCACCGACTTTAATGGGCCGACCCAGCTGTAGGCCCACAAGATTTTGAGGACCCTAGTAGGCCGGCCCGTTAACTGGCTGCCATGTTTTGGGCCAAATGCCGGCCCATATTTGATACGGTCTATTAATGGCCTGCCACGCTCCGGGCCTAATAGTGGCCCATATGAGATCCAGCCCGTTAAAAGCCTACCACATTCTGGGCCAAATTACGGCCCAGATCAGGTTCGGCCCTTTAAGAGGTATGGGCCTAATTATGGCCCATATCAGATTCAGCCCGTCAACTAGACACTATGCTTTTGGGCCCACTTGCTAAAGGCCCACTTAGTAATTCGGCCTGATATTAGTTTTGGCCTGTTAAGGGCCCGTTTAACATTTCGGCCCTATGTTAATTTCAGCCTGTTAAAAGCTCGTCATATAGTTGGGCCTAACTACGGCCCGGTTTGCATCCGTCCTGCTCGCAGCCGATATCTCATTGGGCCAAACAAGGACCGAGACAATTTTTCGGCCTGTTAAAAGCCCGTGATTTGATTCGCACAATCATGGGTCGGGGTTCATTTCGGGCTGCTGCCGGCCCGTGAGCTGATCGGCACGTTTCAGGCCCAACCTACATCGTGATTGGATGACGGCCCGATTATGTACCTTAATTTTACGGTTTGGCCAGTTTACTGCGAAGACATGATATATATACAGTAAAATAACTGCAGCATCGTGAATAATAAAAAACCTATACTATACAATAAAGAAATTACGATATATTACATCCACTGGGCATCAAAGTTCGCCACTATGATAATAAAGCACAAGCAGACAGCAGATTACATACATTGGGCATCGAAGATCGCCACCAGTGCCAATAAACACGCCGACAAAATAATCTACAAAACCGACAACACTTCAATAGAGTTCAAGAAAGGTTAGCCCTACTGGGGAGCTGCAGCGCAAGCAGCTGAGCAAGATGATGAGACTATGCTTGTTCAACACTTATATCTTCCTCACTCTGAAAGATAAACAAGCAGATAGTTGATAGGTTTTGCACATAAAAGCATCAGTGCTGACAATTCATCACATTTCTTACCGACAAATAAAGTGACACAGTTTAAATTTGCATTAACACAATATGGTATTGTTCAGGTCAAGACATGGCAGGAAATGACATTGTGAAGGAGTTGGCAGCTTCACGACACCACTGGATTACAGATCAAGAACTCATAAGTATCAATGGTTAGTGTGTTGTCAATTTATACCATTTCAGATTGGCAAATAAAGAGACGGTTTAAATAATAGTAGAATGATATGACATTTTTCATAGTTAAGACATTGCAGAATATGACATTATGCTGTAGTGGGTAGGTTCACCACACCACTAGATTACAGATGAAGAATAGAAGCATACATGCAGTGCAAAAGAAGATCACTTGCTCTGTATAGTTTAATTTACATGGTAAGAAGAAGGAACTTGGTTGTACAACTGAAAACTTCAATTGAGAAAGGATGAACTTTTGTTTATGAACCACATATAATAAACTTTAAACAAGCAATTTGATGCAAACACCAAAAATAAACAGCTGTTGCAGTCATGCCTAACCAAATATATACAACAAAGTTTGAAGGCTTGAGATGGACAAACTTACATTATTGGTGAAGACAGGCTCTATAAAGGCCTTGTCCATGCTGATGGGGGGCAATTCAAGAAGTTTACCATAGAATCTTCTTCAAAAGCATTGCCTTTATTCTACATTTTGTTAAGAGTAAATATAGATGTGATAATATACGAAAAATGGAGAATATTTAAGATAAGATGAAGAGTGATGCTACATAACCAAGTAGCTATAAATGTAAGTGCAGCGATATAGGCAAAAGGTACAACCAAGAGCAATGCACATCTAAACTTCTTCAGTACCAACCTTATGGTAAGAGTAAATATAGATCTGATGTGTAGAAAATGGAGGGCAAAGGAAAATAAGCTGCAGAGTGATGGTACATGAACAACTACCTGTCATTATAAGTACACTGATAAAGGACAGCATGTACTTACAAGAACAATGCAGAGCTAAAAAAACATTGGCATTGGATATATTCTGCACTAATGTAACCATTCATACAGATGAGATAATTTAGAGCGAACAATTGATAAGCAAGCTATCATGCATACTGCTGTCACATAATGAACCAGGTATGTATGCAAGTACAGTGATACAGGACAACAGGTACTAACAAGAGCAAAGCAGCAGACAACATATTTGAGATATCCTGTCGTTCTTGTCAAACCGGAATTCTTCTTCGAGCAGATTTCCTGCAAAAAAGATCCGTAAGGCACATGAGGAAAAGTAGAAGTTCAAATTGTCATGTGATTTCATAGACAGTACCTCATCCTGGGAACGAGACCAGTGCATAACAAGGTTTTTCCATTCAATGTCTTCTAAATTTAGCACAAGAGACTTCACCAGAAATTCGTTTATAGACTTGCCATCAAAGTGTGATTTCCTCAGGCAACACCGATACTGCTGCAATGCTTCCTTGAAAAGCACAAGCAAGCTTTGCTCGTCATGACTATCCAGATTGACCCTCGCCTAGTTACAACAATGTAATGTAAATCATTGATGTGTTCAATCAGCAGAAAACAGGAAAATAATAGCCATGAATAATAGCACTTACACGTAAGTTGGACAGGAAGATGTGAAAATGGTGTTTGTCTTCACAATAATCTTCCCATGATGGGAATATATGCACATAGTCCCTAACAACATTGAAAGCATTGTCTTTTAAACTGGGAATAAATGGAATGGGGTTCCAATCTGTAGGAATTGGCCGTCTCTGCAGTTGGGATAGGTCTTCGGCCGGTGGACTTGTTGTACTTTTTGCTGGAGTGGGATTTTTCAGTGGTACAGCTGGTGCTATGGTAAATGAAATCGGTATACCTTTTGCTGGAGTGCAGGTCCTGTGTGGTGGGGCTAGTGGTGTGGCCAGTGAAGTATGGGTACAGTCTACTGGAGTCGGTCCTACGTTTTGTGTCACTGGTTGTACAACCAATATAAGTGGGGTGATGTCTGATTCTCCGGCACCACCACGTTTTTCAAGGACTTTGCTGGTGCTCCTTCAGGTTCGGCAATCACCCTCTTCCTTTTTGATGTCTGATGCACAAGAACAACATTTGAGTGGAAAAACATGGTATGATGACAGATGGAATATGTATTGATAATGGATGGGCATGGCATCTTGACATATATGATGAGTAAACTAAGCAGATGGCGGTGCAACAAAGTAGAAGAAATGCAAGACAACATATGCAAGATAGCCGCAATCAATAAAACATTGCCAAATTAGAACAGGCACCTTGATGGGTGAACAGGACAGGCCATCTGCCTTTGACTCCTCGAGGTTAGAATAGTCATTAGGATCATATTCTGAACAAGAATCAATAGGTGGGGAGCGTATGAGTTTCATTGCATCCAGAATGGCACTCAATGCCTTGGTGCCAATTTTGTAAGTCATTGCAGTGTTTAGCTTCAAGAGTGGACTGCTGCTAGTGCGACACAAAGCAGCTACACAGATCATAGTGTAGATATAACGGGAAAACCTTAAGCATCAGAGTAAAATCAGCAAAGTGGAACTTGCTGGAATATATGTGATAGTATTGCCGGTATGGCTAGAAAGGCTTCGAATACCAGCTCTCTTCAAGTGAAGGTGCGGTACTGTTAATATCAATGTAACTCTCAAAGACGACACATCTCCCCGCAGTTCCTTGCTATTCTTATAGGATTCAAGTGGGCAGGCCACTACAAACCCTATTCCTATATTTACAAGATCCTACGAATCAAAGAGGCTCAAAGTGTCCATCACAACCGGCCGTATAGACCTCTACACTGCAAATGTCCCTGCTCATCTTCAGTACAAGGAACATACTGTACTACTATCATACTCCATCCGTTCCAAAAGATAAGTCTTGGTAGAGATTTCCACTATGGATCACATACAGATGTATCCAGGTACATTTTAGAGTGTAGATTCACTCATTTTGCTCCATATGTAGTCCATGGTGGAATCTATACAAAGACTTATATTTAGGAACGGAGAGAGTACATATTAAAGAAGAACGGAAGAGGAACATGGTAAAGAAGAGCAAGCAGATTTTGGATAATAAAATGTTGGTTGCGCAGTGCCCACACATGATGTCGTGGTTTTGTCACGGCAGATGTCCTAGAGAAAGGACTTAGTCGTGGAGCCATCGCGACGGGTTAGCTTGAAGGGGTTAAAGCGGACACAGGGACGCAAGAGAGTTTATACTAGTTTGGCCCCTTCAATGAAGGTAAAAGCCTATGTCTAGTTGTGATGGAATTGATGGGGTTTCGATGACTAGGGAGCAAACAAGCTTCGCCTATGTCTCGAGTTGTTGTCTGTTGTCCTTGAACCACCGCCGGGTCGTCCCCTTATATACACGGGTGACACCCGTCGGTTCACAGAGTCCCAACACCGGTCGATATTCGTATCCGGGTTGGTCTCTCCTTATTCCTAACTTACAATACAAGTTTATATACAAATTCCGGTTTACAGCCACAAGTCTTGAACCGGCTACGGGCCTTAGGCCCTCATCTGCCTTCTTGGGCTTTATCACTTCTGGAACTACTGATGAAGTTGACCCGGCCCAGATAGGCCGGTTTACGCCCAGCAATAATATCCCCAACATTAGGCCCCAAATTGATTTGAACGGGTTCATGTCAATCCTTTAGAAAAACTTCATCTTCAACGTCTTCTCATAAATTGGTAAACCGCCATGATGTCATCTTCTCCGATTACTGTAAACCAGAGTGACATCACCTGTCATAACGAAGATATCCATTATGCTTCTTTATTTAATATATCTGCAGAAATCGAGGCGACAGCTCCGTTTCGTGGCCCCTTGATTGTCGGGCCTGACACATGTCTTTTTGCCTTATAAATAGGACCGAAGGGTCATTTCCTTTCTCTTTCCCTTCTTCCCCTTCTGCTTCATCTTCCTCGCATCGCCCGGCTTCAGAGCTCCGCCGCCACCGTCGACCTCTGCCTCAACCTTGGCCGCTGCATCAACCTGGGCGCACCAGAGCATCGCGGCAACCTTCCGCGTCTTCCTTAGCTCCGGTAAACCTTCTATCCTTTCCCCTGCAGATCTGTTTTAGGGTTTCACAGTTCTTCAGTATTCATCGTCTGCCTCTTGCTCATACGATAGATCTTTAGATGAATCCGCAAATCTTTACTCTGTGCAATGATAGTTGTTTGACCTTCGCCTTCACTTATGCATCTCAAAACCATAGATCTATATGAACGTTTTGCTCATTGGTTCGGTACTGCTCCTTTGAACCTCTAAGTATTTACCTCTTTTCTGAACTTGCTTTAGATCCAATGCTATAAGGAAATCTTGTGAAACCTGTTTCTGTGTACTTATCCATCCGCAATGCTTAGATCAGGCGGTTTAACCTTATAGAATTTTTTTCCAAATCGGTATATGCCATTAGTCCCCTTATTGAACCGCCAGATGCTTGTTGCTTCATAAAACTCCGGTTCAGATAGTTCTGTCTCCGGTTTAACAGTGCCCATACCAATGTATCTTGATCAAATGCATTTTTGAACCGGGATCTTCTACCTTGTAGATTCCATCATGGCCAAGCAAGTGTATGAGTGCAATTGGGTTCCTTCTCGCGTCATAGAGGCTCAACTGGACGATTTAGTCCTGATTGGCGCTTTAGGCAGCAAAGATACCATCCATTGGAGGGCTCCTAGCAAAGAATGCCCTCCCACACCTCGAGAAGGAGAGGTTGTTGTTTTCGTAGATCACTTAGCCCGGGGCTTTAAGCCGCCCGGTTCTAAATTTTACCGGGATGTTTTAGCCGATTTCCAGCTCCATCCACAAGATACTGGCCCCAACTCTGTTACAAATATGTGTCACTTCCAAGTGCTCTGTGAAGCATTCTTTCAAGAGGAGCCCACAATGGAATTGTTCAGAGACCTTTTCCATCTAAACCGCCATACTGAGTTTACTGACGGCTCCAATACGGAGTTGGGTGGCGTGGCGATTTAGAAAAGGAAAGAGGTCACATACCCTCACGCCAAACTGCATAGCCACCCCAAAGAATGGAATCAGACATGGTTCTACTGCAAAGACACCTCCCATGCTGGTGAGAATCCCTTGCCTGGCTTTCGTCCGGAGCGGCTCAGCAATACACACCCTTTTCCACAAAGATTGACTGCATAGGAGAGAAGCAAATATGCTCCTCAGCTGTTAAAGCTCAGAGCCTTTATGGCCAACGGTTTAATAGGGGTTGATCTCGCTCGCTGTTGGATATCATGGAGCATACTGCCCCTTAGTCAGCGCTCCGGTTTGATGTGCGAGTATACTGGCAGTGTTGATGACCCACTGCGACATTTCAAAATCCAGCTCACCGATGAAGAAATCACAGAGGCTATGAATAAGATGCTGAATGAACCGGAACACGTCTGTGCTAGAAACGGCCTGCTTCCCTTCTGTGCCACCAACAAACCGCCAGCTGTAAGACTTTGATTTTTCTTTTTGCTGAATCTGTTAATGATATATCTGGTCTTTGTTTAATATCAGTGTCTGTGTAATCAGGGCAATGATCCGTTTTGGAGAAAGAAACTGCCGCAGGAGAAACCAGAAAAACCAGACAAACCGGAAAGAGCAACTCGGCAAAAGACTAAAGCTATGAAGAAGACTGCCCACAGAAAAAGAACCACTGCATCTTCTAATCTGGCCCTTGATGATGATGTGGATAATCCGGACTTTGAGGTAGAGCTTGACTCACTTGGTTTATTTTTCATGTGTCTTATTGATGATGATATTTGTTAGGATGATGCCGAAGCCAGCCACGCGGATGTTGCAGAGCTAATTATTCTCTCTTCTGATTCAGAAACTTCACCTTCACAAAAAATCCGTCAGGCAAACCGGAAAGTTAGATTTTCTCATCCTCTTGCTTATTTGGATCCTAAATTTCTTATGAAGACCCAACAACACGAAGCTCGTCGCACAACCCGGCACAGCGGCCAGGTAGTTACCTCCGCCGGTTTACCGAACAGTCCGGTTCGGAAACGCCATTCAGAGGTCTCTAATTTGCTTGCCAGTTCTTGTCCTAAAGCGGGCTGCTTTCGTCAACCTCTTAATCCGTCTGACTCCGATTACCAGGTTACTTCCCGCTCATCTTCTGGCGAGTCATCGACTACTCAGCTCCCACCGCTCAAAACGGTGCTTGGGTAAGCTATACTTATTGCGATGTTTGCAGTACATCACCTTAGAACATATGATGTATTTGATTTTGTTATTCTTCTCAGGGCCAAACCTAGGCCAAGCAAGAAGGCCCGCTTGGACAAAGCGGCCGAAGAAGATGTCGTTCTTGAACCAGGCAAGACACCCAATCTTGAAGCGGCTATTCCTGAGGATATACCCAACGATCCACCGCAGCAAGACGACGGTCTTATTGCTGAAGAGAGACCTACTGATGCCTCAGGTCCTGTCAATCAGCCCACAGGTTCCATCCGGATTGAAAGCTCCACCGGTCCAGCAAAACCTACTAACAAGCCAACAGCCCCAGTGCAAACCGGCGGTACCCAGGATGATGAGGTTGTCATTACTGGCACTGGCCATACTGAGCCAAGCAATCCTGTTGCTTTGTACAAACATTCTGCCAAGGAAGAATTTGCTGCCTTTGGCAAAGGCAAGTGGAACGCTGATCTGACGACTTATGCTGCTCTGAACGCCCAAGATATCCATTGCGGCTATCTGAACCGGTTGTATACCAGTCGCGACTATGAAGCCGGTCTGGTTAATATGATGAAAGATAAATATGAGGTAACTTCCATATGCTCCTTCCTGCTTGTATGCTTCCATTCTTGCTGACTCTCCTAGCCCACAAGGGCCAGTTTGTAATATTCTTTCAAACCGGGACTTACTAATATAAATCTTGATGCTTTGAAATTTGCTGATGTAGCCCCCAAGGCCGGTTCAACTTAGCATAGTTAAACCGGTACTTTAAGTAATTGAAATTGCCGCATCAGAATATATACGAGCAAATAGCCATTAGCCCCCAAGTGCCAAGTTGAATACTTGTATTGACCTTGGGACTTTGTAAGCAATTGAAAGATGAAGATCGAATACGCATTAGCCCCCAAGTTCCAAGTGCATAACTTGTTATGTGGTTGGTACTTCAATCCTTGTACCATTTTGTTGAAGCATATAACTGTCTACATGCAGGCTGAGCTGAAGACGAAAGAAAACCAAATCGCCGACCTCCAAGAAAACCTGAAAACCCAACAAGTTGAAACCTCCAAAGCAAAAGAGGAATTAGTCAGCGCTTTAAGCGCCATGGAGCAGCTTAAGGAGAGCTTCAAGAAGAAACAGACGGATTAGGCCACTGAAAAGTCCACTTTAATCAAACGAGCAGAGGATGCCGAGGCTGCACTAAAACCGATGGCAGATGAATTGACCAGTATAAAGCGGCACATGCATACTATGACCACTGCTATCTTTGGTAAGCCAGTTTGACTTCTGAATTGACTCGGCCTTCTTACAGAGCTGCCTGTTTAACCCTTATGATATTTCAGGGACACGCACTGGTCATTTGGGTTCAGATGTGCGGAAAAAATTGAAGGCCGTCTACACGTTGGTCGAACAACTGTATACTAGCGCACAACAGTTCATCTGTATTGCATCTCACAACAAACCGACGCCCACTTTGATTCAAGATACCCTGATGAAACTGTCGGTGCTTCCCGCCCGGGTTGAAGAGCTGAAGAAATCTGCTGCTCGAACCGGTGCGGTCAATGCCTTAATGCGGGCAAAATCCTGGGTGCCAGATTTTGATCCTATTGAAGCGGCTCAGGGCTATCCTAGCTTGAAAGAAGATGGGTCAGAATTTAGTGAAGCGGATCAGCGAGCCATAAACCGGGAGGTGCGTCCGCTAGCTTGTCAACTGGCTGAAGAAGCAGACTTGTCTCGTTATCAAGCTCAATATGATAATCAGAACAAGTGAATAACTGACCCAATTCATGAGTCAGAAAATCTTATCCCTCCAATCCGTAAGCACACTTATGCTCCTGATATTGACCCGTCATTGCTGATCCATGATGAAGCTGTTTTTCAAGCATTAATGGGACTCGACTGGACAACTATTGATTTCCGGCCACTGGTTAGAGAAACGAAGGCTGAAGCGGCGCAGGGTGACCCACAACCATCAGGCCAAGCTGGTGACCAAGCTTGAACCAGAATCCGGTTTTGAAACTGCCTCTCCTTGGCGAAAAACAATGATATTATTATGGGCACCGTGTTGCCTTGTAATAGGCTAGCTGATACTTTTGATGTTGATATGCCTTCGTGCATAATTTGTTCTTCCTGTGGTGATGAACTTTCCAAAGCACCTTCTGCAATAAAAAACTCTTCAAGTGCCACCGCGGTTGTACTGTCCGACGGAATATGATGTCTGCATATATGAAGTCAAAACATTCTTAAGTATATGACCAAATTTTTGTGATACATAATACCTGCCCTCGTTGAACATGAAGTTGGCTTGGCCAATCTTGAAGTGGAGTTTTGCAAACCCACACTGTTGGAGGAGATAACAGCTCCTGTACATATATGACGCTGGTTTACCAGGTAAACCGTGCCGGGTTATAATAAACACCGTGTTACTCCATAAGAGGATGTTAACAACAAGGATCAAACCGGGCAAATAGTCTCCGGATTGACGTGAACTGTGTTCCGTCAATTGATTGGTTAAAAAACTTTGTTGGTTTAAAAAACGCAATAAAAAACAAAAACCCCCCTTCAAAGAAAAGTGTAAATCAAGTGCAATTACAAAACCGTTGCAAAAAAAGGTTTATTTGAGCTGATCAGATGGTGTTACCATGGCCGAACATGACCAAGCTCCCGTTAGGTGTAACTATGGTTCTAGTCAGCCAGGTCCCCAAATGAAACCGTGGCATTTATGCCGATCAAGTGGCATGGTCATGGTTCGGGTTCGACCAAGCCCCCAAGTGATTCTGTGGCCTTAGGCCGATCAAGAGGCATGAGTGGTTTAGACATGACCAAGTCCCCAAGTGATCTGGTGGCTCTCGCCTATCAAGAGGCATGGTATTGGTTCGGACACGACCAAACACCCAAGTGATATGATGCTTTTAAAAAGCGAACTCAAGGGGTAAACCGGAGGCCGCTTTAGAGCAACTCCGTGTAACCTCACATGATGTAAAAGAACAGATACCCTGCTTTTTAGCTGAGGTTCCGGTTTATTATATTTAGTCATAATATATACATTGTCGTAATATGTACATAAGTATAGCCAATGGCTCAGGTATAGTAAGGCCGAAGATGAGCTATGTTCCACGGCCTGCTAGTCTCTTCCTCTGATGTACATGAGTCTTTATGCTATCGAACATCGATCAGATAGTACGACCCGTTGTGCAGATTCTTGCTGACCACGAAAGGCCCCTCCCAAGGTGGGGATAACTTATGCATATCAGTCTGATCTTGGATGAGCCGAAGCACCAAATCTCCTTCCTAAAAGGTTCTGGTTCTGACTCGGCGACTGTGATAACGGCGAAGATCCTGCTGGTAAATCGCCGATCGGGCGGCTGCGATGTCACGCTCTTCATCCAACCGGTCCAAAGCATCTTGCCGTGTTGTCTCGTTGTCCGCTTCAATATAAGCCGTTACACAAGGTGAATCATGACGGATATCACTGGGGAGAACCGCCTCCGCTCCATAAACCATGAAGAACGGTGTGTATCCTGTTGATCTGTTGGGTGTTGTATTGATGCTCCATAACGCAGATGGTAATTCTTCTACCCAACAACCCGGTGTTCTCTGCAAAGGAACCATGAGCCGGGGCTTGATGCCTCTCAAGATCTCTTGATTAGCTCTTTCTGTTTGACCATTGGACTGTGGATGTGCCACTGATGAAACGTTGAGCCGGATGTGCTCCCGTTCGCAGAACTCCTTCATAGCACCTTTGGACAAATTGGTACCATTATCTGTGATAATATTGTGCGGAAAGCCAAACCGGAAAATCACCTTTTTGATGAGCTGAACCGCCGTGGCCACATCACACTTGCTAAAGGTTCTGCCTCCACCCACTTTGTAAACTTGTCAACCGCCACCAGGAGGTGGGTCTTCTTATCTTTGGACCTTTTGAAAGGCCCAACCATATCCAGCCCCCAAGTCGCAAACGGCCAAGAAATTGGAATCATTCTCAATTCTTGAGCCGGTACATGAGCATGTCTTGAAAACCTTTGGCAACCATCACATCGTCTGACCAGATCCTCCGCATCAGCATGAGCAGTTAACCAATAGAAGCCATGGCGAAACGCTTTAGCCACCAGAGACTTTGAACCGGCGTGGTGACCACAATCTCCTTTGTGGATCTCACACAAAATTTCACGGCCTTCTTCAGGAGACACGCAGCATTGAAAAGCTCCTGATACACTGCAATGATGCAACTCGCCGTTGATGATAGCCATGGACTTGGATCGCCGGATTATCTGCCGGGCCAGAATCTCATCCTCTGGCAACTCGCCCCGGTTCTTGTACGCCAGGTAAGGAAGCGTCCAATCCGGAATAACATGAAGAGCCACCACCAATTGAGCCTCCGGATCAGGAATAGCCAAATCCTCTTCACCAGGGATCTTGACCGACGGGTTGTGCAGCACATCCAGAAAAACATTGGGCGGGACCGGTTTGCGCTGAGAGCCCAGCCGGCTTAAAGCGTCCACCGCTTCATTTTTCCGCCGGTCCACGTGGTCCACCTGATAGCCTTTGAAATAACCTGCAACAGTATCCACCTCCCGACGATACGCTGCCATGAGTGGGTCCTTGGAGTCCCAAGTGCCAGACACTTGCTGAGCCACAAGGTCCGAGTCACCGAAGTACTTAACTCGACTTAGATTCATCTCCTTAGCCATCCGGAGACCATGGAGTAAGGCTTCATACTCAACTGCATTGTTAGTACAAGGGAACATTAAGCGGAGAACATAACAAAACTTATCACCTTGTGGGGAAGTTAATACGACTCCAGCCCCCGAGCCTTCCAACTGCTGGATCCGTCAAAATGGATGGTCCAATATGTGTGATCCGACTTTTCTTCAGGTGCTTTCATTTCCGTCCAATCATTGATGAAATCAACAAGTGCTTGAGACTTAACTGCTGTCCGAGGCACATACTTCAAACCATATGGCCCCAGCTCTATGGCCCACTTTGCAATCCGGCCAGTTGCTTCCCGGTTCTGGATGATATCTCCCAAAGGAGCAGAACTGACCATCGTAATTGGGTGCCCTTGGAAATATTTTTTAAGCTTCCGGCTTGCCATAAAAACTCCATACACCAGCTTCTGCCAATGCGGATACCTTTGCTTGGACTCGATTAGCACCTCGCTGATATAATAGACCGGTCGTTGAACCGGATGCTCCTTGCCTGCCTCCTCTCGCTCCACCACAATAGCCACGCTGACCGCCCGAGCATTAGCAGCAACATATAGCAGTAATGGCTCCTTGTCAATGGAAGCGACGAGCACAGGTGGATTGGCCAACTGCCGCTTTAAGTCCTCAAATGCTTCATTAGCGGCGGAGCTCCAAACAAACTGATCCGTTTTTTTTGATACAAAGGGATTGCCTTCTCACCAAGACGACTGATAAACCGGCTTAACGTGGCAATCCGGCCTGCCAGGTGTTGAACATCATTGATACACTTCGGTTTAGCCAGGGAGGTGATAGCCGTGATCTTCTCCGGATTAGCCTCAATTCCTCTGTGGACACCAGAAAGCCCAATAGCTTGCCTGCTGGTACACCAAAGACACACTTGTCCAGATTAAGCATCATCTTGTATGTTCTCAGGTTATCAAAGGTTTCCTTCAAATCATCAATCAGAGTCTCCTTCTCCCTGGACTTAACCACGATATCATCCACGTAAGCATGTACATTACGGCCAATCTGCTTGTGAAGATAATTTTGTACACACCGTTGGTAAGTTGCCTGGGCACTCTTGAGCCCGAAGGGCATAGACACATAGCAGAAGGCTCCAAAGGGAGTTATAAACGCTCTCTTCTCCTGGTCCTTAACTGCCATTTTGATCTGATGATAGCCAGAATACGCATCCAAAAAACTTAAACGCTCACAGCCCGCCGTAGCATCAATAATTTGATCAATACGGGGGAGGGCAAAAGGATCTGCTGGACAAGCCTTATTAAGATCTGTGTAATCCACACACATGCGCCATGTGCCGTTTTTCTTGAGGACCAGCACCGGATTGGCAAGCCACTTGGGGTGAAAAACTTCAACAATAAAGCCAGCTGCTAAGAGCCTGGCTACCTCTAATCCAATCGCCTTGCGTCTTTCTTCGTTAAACCGGCAGAGGAACTGTTTCACCGGTTTATATTTAGGATCCACATTAAGTGTGTGCTCAGCGAGTTGCCTCGGTACACCTGGCATGTCAGAGGGCTTCCATGCAAAAATGTCCCGATTCTCATGGATGAACTCGATGAGCGCGCTTTCCTATTTCGGATCCAAGTTGGCACTGATGCTGAACTGCTTGGATGAATCGCCAGGTACGAAGTCAACAAGCTTAGTTTCTGCTGCCGATTTGAACTTCAGGGTCGGATCATGCTCCGTAGTTGGCTTCTTCAGCAGAGTCATGTCCGCCGGATCAACATTGTCTTTATAGTACTTCAACTCCTCGGTGGCACAAACCGACTCTGCATAAGCCGCATCTCCTTCCTCACATTCCAAAGCGATTTTGCGGCTTCCATGAACCGTTATTGTCCCCCTGTGACCCGACATCTTGAGCTGCAAATACACATAACAGGGCCGTGCCATAAACTTGGCGTAAGCCGGTCGCCCAAACAGGGCGTGATATGGACTCTGGATTTTCACCACTTCAAACGTCAATGTCTCCGACCTGGAATCATGGTCATCCCCAAAGGCCACTTCCAGAGCTATCTTACCAACGGGATACGCTGATCTGCCTGGCACTACGCCGTGGAACACTGTATTAGACGGTTTGAGATTTTTATCTGTTAGTCCCATACGACGGAAGGTCTCATAATACATGATGTTAATGCTGCTCCCTCCGTCCATGAGCACCTTGGTGAACTTATAACCTCCCACCTGAGGCGCCACCACTAGAGCCAACTGACCTGGATTATTGACCTGGGGAGGGTGATCCTCTCTGCTCCATATGATTGGTTGTTCAGACCAACGTAGATAACGGGGTATGGCCGGTTCAACAGAGTTGACTGCCCGCCTCTGAACCTTCCGGTCTCGCTTATCCAAGCTAGTGGTGAAGACATGGTACTGCCCAGTACTCAACTGCTTTGGGTTGCTCTGGTAACCTGACTGTTGCTGTTGTTGGTTGTAACCACCCTGGTTGTTCTGACTATTTTGACCATTATGTCAGCCCGTATTACCATTGAATCCTAAATCGGAACTTCCTCCACCGTAACCCGGCCCGGATCCTGAGCCACCGCCAGATTCGTGATCATACCAGAAATTATTAGAATTCTTGAACTCCTGCATAATAAAGCAATCCTTCCAAAGGTGGTTTGCTGGCGCCTCCTTCGTCCCATGTCTTGGACAGGGCTGGCTTAGCAGATAGTTTAGGTGGTTTGGGTTAGGGTTGGGTGCTCCATTACGATTTTTCGGTCTACCCTTGCGTCGCTGGCCATTGTCCTATGCGTTGGTATTAGCCACAAAGTCCATGTTACCATCCGCTTTACGCTTGCCTCCACCACCATTGCTTGCCCAGTGATGCTGCTGACCTTTGGAGCTGCTGTTCTTCTTCCCTTTCCCTGTCTTGTCATCATCAGATTCGGGATCCTTGGTACTATCAGAATCAGCATATTTCACCAAAGCGGCCATGAGGGTCCCCATGTCGGTGCAATGACGCTTCATCCGTCCCAACTTCAGCTTCAGGGGCCCAAACCGGCAGTTGCCTTCTAGGGTTAATACTGCGGTGCTAGTGTTGATGCGGTCTGAGGAGTGCAACACTTGTGAAACCCGGCGCACCCAATGAGTCGTTGATTCTCCTTCCTCCTGTACGCATGCAGCTAAGTCCACTATCGACATAGGTTGTTTACAGGTATCCTTGAAATTGCTGATAAACCGGGCTCGTAATTGGGCCCATGAACAGATAGAATTAGCCGACAAGCTTTTTAACCAAGTACGGGCCGTTCCTTCAAGCATCATGGTGAAGTATTTCGCACATGCCGCGTCATCCACATCAAGCATCTCCATGGCCATCTCATAGCTCTCCACCCATGTCTCTGGAGGTTGATCCACCGTGTAATTTGGTACCTTGCGCGGGCCTTTGAAATCCTTGGGCAGGCGCATGTTGCGTAAAGCGGGGATAAGGCAAGGCACCCCCAAGGAACTAGAAGTAACACAAGGTTCAGTCAAGGTGGTTGGATGAACCGGCGTGAGCTGCCGAGCCTGATGCTGTGTGGCTAACTCGGCCTCCCTGCGCACGCGGGCCCGGTCCACCACTCCCTGAGTGTTATCAGCACCACCCGCTGGGTTGTTGTCACGGGGTGCCCCACGTCGTTCATTACTCGACACTGCTGGTTCATCCATATGTCTGCTATAGCTCCGGCTTGGATGGGGGGTCGAGTGGATCCGGTCGCGGCTGTACGAGTACGCTTCCTGTTGGGCCAAAGTTGTCCTCAGAAGTTCCTTGACCCATCACGTCTCTACTGCCTGCGGCGAGTCACCTTCAATTGGAATGGCCTCCAGCCATGCAGCAGCGGCAACAAGATTGTCCATTGGGTTGGAGTAGTGACCCGGAGGTGTTAAAGTAGCCTGAGGTATAATGGTGTTTTGACGAGGCGGGTCCATCTGACGAGGCTGAACCGGTGCACCGGTCCCAGGGGCTTCTGCCCGGTTTCCCTCCAGCGGATTGCCGGCTCTTGGTCCTGGAGTGTTGAAAAGGTATATGGCCTCGAAAACCGGAGGTAAGTGGGATCGGTGCTTCCTCCTCATGATTTCATGCGACGCGCTCTGGTCCAACATGAGCCTGTAGGCCTGTGCGTCTAAAGCGGCCCGCTCTGCGGCCATCCTGGTGTCCTCAGCCGCTAGATCCGCCTTGGCCTGGGTGATCTGTCCCTTTACCTTTGCAATCTCCGCATTGTGAACGTCCTGATCCGGCGGATTAACTTCCACCATAAGCACAGCCAACGCATCAAATAGTTCTGATAGAACCTGAGCCGGCGGGTGCACAGGGCCTCCTGCCCCGGCAGTCATCGCCGCAGCTGAACCGGAGATCGTTGCCGCAGCTATCGAAGAATGAAGCGCTGCTTGTGTTCCGGCCATGAATATTCCAACCCGGTTGGGCAGATCAGAGGGGTCCGGAATACTGTCGCCATCGGAACAGCTCCCAATCGGGCCATCTTGTAGTTGATAAAGAGATTCGGTTTCTCCGGTCGAAGATTCGTCACCGGAACAAACGACGGTCGCTCCGTGAAATTCCAATCCGTCCTCATAACTTCCTCCATGGATGACTCCCACGAAGGCATGCTTCATGGCCGGTTTAACTCGGGCGGATCACGCACGCTAAGCCGTCTCGACGAGGTCGGTGCAGATGTCCGGCTCAAGGCCCGGTTCACCGATCTTGCCAATGAAAACGTGAATGCTACCAAAGGGGACCCGGTACCCGTACTCAATTGAACCGGCCTCGGGGCCCCAGCCTGCGTTGTCGATGTAGAGCTTGCCGCGACGACTCTTAGTCATCCGGCCTACATCGTAGCCCTTGAGTCCTTCAAAGCGGCCCTCCAAGAACCGGAAACCATCGTGCGAGGGCCCCATGGTGGGCGCCAACTGTCGTGGTTTTGTCATGGCAGATGTCCTAGAAAAAGGACTTAGTCGTGGAGCCATCGCGACGGGTTAGCTTGAAGGGGTTAAAGTGGACATAGGGACGCAAGAGAGTTTATACTAGTTCGTCCCCTTCAATGAAGGTAAAAGCCTACGTCTAGTTGTGATGGAATTGATGGGGTTTCAATGACTAGGGAGCAAACAAGCTTCGCCTATGTCTCGAGTTGTTGTCTGTTGTCCCTGAACCGCCGCCGGGTCGTCCCCTTATATACACGGGTGACACCCGTCGGTTCACAGAGTCCCAACACCGGTCGATATTCGTATTCGGGTTGGTCTCTCCTTATTCCTAACTTACAATACAAGTTTATATACAAATTCCGGTTTACAGCCACAAGTCTTGAACCGGCTACGGGCCTTAGGCCCTCATCTACCTTCTTGGGCTTTATCACTTCTGGAACTACTGATGAAGTTGACCCGGCCCAGATAGGCCGGTTTACACCCAACAGTAATATCCCCAACACATGATGAACCAGAGTGCATTAAGAATGCAACTCCTAGCTGTCTCTCGACCATTTCAGGCGGTTGGATGAAGATCCTACGTCTCCTAACCCTTCTTCTTCCTCGTCTCTGATTCTTCCCATACAGAACACCGCACGGGCCACCGGCCGGACCACCGGCCCCCACCGCCTGTATTCCTCCGCCACCCCACCCCACCCCCACCCCAACCCCCACCCACGTTCAGTTTTCGTCGTTTGGCGAGGCCCCACAACCACCCGAGCCCCTTCGATCACACCGGCGAACTCCGGTGAGCTCTGAAAAATCGACTGACCCAATTTTGAAATTTAGTCTACTGTTATTTAACTAGTGTGGAATATAAAAGGGGAAAACCATAATCATTGCAAGTATGGTGTTGAGCGTGCCATGGCGGATCTGAAGGTGCAAACCGGACAAAGGCAACTTCGCAACCAAGACAAGAAATCAGAGAAAAGCAGTGGCGATCTATTTTCTTGTTGCGATAAAGAAGTTGAGCAGATACGAAAGAGTACCGCCTCTGGTGCGGCGCCATGTACGCATCTGCTGAGAATTTGACGGTGCTGCGGTAGCGATGGCTGTCGGCGGCGTGGAAGCAGATCTAGGAGGGTAGACGGTGGCGGTGGGGCGCGGTGGACGAGACGGTTGTAGGAGCGGCGCCGACAAGGTGGACGATGGCGGGGATTAAGCGAGAGGACGGGATGCAAGGATCCCGGTCCGAAGCTGTGGATGAGAGAGGTCGATCTCTTGTAATGGACGGCGGCGTCGGGGTATCAGCTCCGGCATGGTGGAGGAGGACGGTGGTGGATGGGGTGGCGGACGGCGGCAGACGGAGGAGGGTGGGGTGGAGAGGGTGTTTCGGCGCCCACGGAGTACGAATGGGAAAAGGGAGGTAGAGAGGAAGGGGGCAACCATGTATTCAGGGCGCGCTTGTCTCAAATGCGAGGAAATTTACAAACTTAGCCCCCGTTTCAAATTTCTACTACATCACAACAACACTAGTCGGTTGGGGATAGGACGGTAATCTCGCATACACCGAATATTTACCGACGAGAGTTTGTTTTTGGCACCCACCGTGTATGAATATGAATCGGGGAGGGAGTCGATTTCGGCCGAGGACACACCGTGTTTTGGCGCCCACCGTGTATGAATCCGGGTGAGAGGCGGTTACGTCACGTTTGGGTGAAATTACAAACCTACCCCTATCGAAACCTATAGAAATCCAGCATATAGGCTTTGCGTGGCAGGGATAAGCAGTAGTGATTTCCATCTCGCAGATTTTGGTTTCAGGCGGTTACTGCGACTTTCCCCGCTTTGTTCAAATTTTGCAGAGTGCACATTTACCGTGCCAACTCAATTCGAATCCCGTTTGTATTCTATTTTTTTCGGGCGGGATCCATTTTCAATTGGAATTGCATTATATATACATCATTTATATATATATACTTTCAAAAGCACAACAAAGAATTCTGCTCCTTTATATGTATAATATGATTTACAAATACAACGATCTCGAAATCTTAAGGTTGAATTCAAAAAAATTTAACCAACTTATGTTCTACTAAAATGTATGGATCAGTAATATCTACATATTAAATAACATAGATGTGCGTGAATTCATATGAGTATGCATGTTTGATAGATCAATTTTGGTTCGAGTATGGATTACATGTATCATCATCTCGAATTCAAATATTTGAATCCCTTTTTTGTTCACTCCTTTCACGTCCATCTCTCTCGCATGCATGCTCCTTCAGGTAGCTATCACTCTCTTTTCTCCAGCTCACCCGCACGCTCACTTCATGTTGCTCCTATCCTCGCAAACATGGTCTCTCGACGTCTCCCTTGAGAAGTGTCACACTCTCCCTATCATTATAAGTACATGGTTTTCATTATCTCTCACGTCTCTACTATTCTCTGGTATCACTCGGTACCTAAGCTTTCTTTTTCACCGCCAAACACACAGTCTTCACTCGTCTTTCACTTTGTCTTTCTCTCTATGGGATTCTCTCACACACCCTATATGTCTCTACATATGACTCATACCACTAAAATTACTCTCTCTATCTCTCCTGTAGACACACCATTTGTTGCGGTCTCCTTTTTGTCTCCATCCCAGACTGGCATTATTCATTTGTTTACCGATCAGACAACCCTGACTACCATCTCCTCTCTCTCTCTCTCACAGACACACACGCACAACTCCTACCACTAAAATGTGAATGGAAAATGAGAGTTTGTTATACCCAAACAAAAAGGACTGGAGGGAGTGATTGCTCTGACACGGACGCGACCGCTCATAGCGCAGACATTGAACCGGCGCGCCGGCCAAGAGGGCCGCACTCGCTGCAGGCCCGGCTGAGCACGCCTCCTCGCCGCGTGCAACTAGCTTAAGACTGCCCTACCTGCCTTCATTGAATCCGCGCGTGTGCCGGCAACATGTCCTTCCATGAGCCGACAGGCATTTTAGAACATAAAAATGAGTACAATATAATTAATTTACGCATGGTCTTGACTTGTTGTGCTCGCACTGGTAGCAGGAACTAGTAGAGGATTTTCTTTATTTATAACTCTCCTCACATTTTTTTTGGCTTTGAAGTGAATCATGGCTGTGGACATTATGTATGAATGTGCAGATATCTGTGAACATGAGTTTGATGTGGAAGTTGAACTTGGGATGTCGGGCTTGCGCGTGAACTATACCATGTCCAATGCTTCGTCTGTTATTGTTTGGAAAGTAATTGCTGTTATTACATGACCCAAAAAAACATTCTGTGCCACATCAGTAGATGCACGGACATCACAACAGGCATGCTGACTGGATAAACATTTGAACCTAGCTATTATGAAGGAAATTTTGTAGTGACAACAATTTTAGATAGTAGGAGACACCTAGCCTGCTCTGCCTCTGCTAGCTTATTTCTGGCTTCTTCCATCTCTTCTTTGGCTTGGGTGAAGAGAGCATCTGATTGCTCTTTTTGCTTCTTCAGGAACTCAACTACATTCTCAAGGGCTGCTGCACGCTTTCTTTCAACCTTTACCAATGCCACGAGGACACGAACAACTGACGACTCCACCTGGCTTGTGTGTAATCCAGCATCATCTGGGAATTTGCACCTTGTGTCTAATCCAGCATCATTAGGGAACTGGCACCTTGTGTGTAATCCAGCCTCATTTTGGAAACATGATCTCGAGGTTGACCATACTTCCCTCCTTGCAGGAACTGCATCCTGACATGAAGTTACTTCTTTTTTAGATCAATACTCAGAGCAACCTAGATCCATTTAGTAGAAGCCAGATAAACAGAACTCAGAGAAGTGAATTCAAAAGGAATAAATAAATAAAAACAGACTACAAGGTGAGAACACCCACTTCCTACATCAAGCTAAAAACGAAAGCATTAGGACGATTAAGACTCTTCTTATTACACATCGAAGAACACCACGCTTAAGAGAAACAGAAACTACAACATACACACATCGAAGAACACGAGGCTACACGAAAGTAATTTAAAGGGTGTTACTTACCAAAGCTCGTTTTACAGGTTCGGTTCAGCTCCTCTTTAACGTGCCACGCTCCTTGAAGATGTCCCGAATATCCCGTGTTTGATCTTCATTGCTCCTCTGCATGTTCGCACTCGTGGTTTTAGAATCTCAACATGGCAAGAAAATATACTACTAGTAATACTCGCGCATCTTGTGGGCAACATTAAAGCACTCGTCTGCCATGTTAGAGCATCTCCAACAAGATAAACTACTCATACAAATGCATCTTGATGCGTGCAACGCATGGGCATTTTGCTAGTTCTAAAAACATTTCCATCATTTGCCACACTACTGGTTGCAGATGAAAAACCTACCCAAGCACAGCGCGATACAGGAGCGACGCACAATTACAAGCTGATATTCTGTTGGACAATGGAGGCTATAACCAATTACTTTTATGGGAACAATAGCACCTAGGAAATTTGAAGGGTAGGTATGAACAAAATTGGAACTGCACATGTACTGCTAAGTGATTCAATACACACATTACCAATCGAGGAGGAGAACGATGGTCGCAGCGGCCTCTGTGAGTCATGGTCGGCAACGGGAGTCAGTTCATTGTCCACGACGGTGGTACTTCTGCGCTTGGCGTCAGCTTCCGAGAAGCAGATATGAGACCGTGGAAGACGATGCCGGGGAAGAGGCTCCGTGTACGACGACGACGGCGGACCGACTCAAGTGCGGCGTACGAGGTCGTCAATTAGGCAGATGCGCTACGGTGGACGAGTGCGCCGATGTAAAGGGGAGGAGCACGAAGGCTGTGGTGCCGTGGAGAAGTCTATTTTGCGTTGGGGATAGAAATTGGGGAGTATTCAGGTGTACTACTCTGGGTGTCGGGGTGGGGTTGGCTGGGTAGGGTGAACCTGAAGTTACGAAAACAGACCCCTACCAAGCGTCATCCGTAGGCCCGTTCTGAAGGCTATGATGGTAACTTCCCACTGCTCGAATCAGGGTCGCGGGAGATTTTCCCGCCGACCTCAAAATTTTGTGACACTGGACTCCCCGTGTGGCGTGTTGAGTGATTCGGCTAAGCAACTAGCGAGTAGTAGTAGTAAACTCTGCATATTAGGTTTGACCGAAGTCAAACTTCCTAAAGTTTGACCAAGTTTATAGAAAAATATAAACATTTACCATAACAAATATGTATGATGTGAAAGTACATTCAATAATGAATCTAATGGTATTTATTTGTTATTGTATATGTTAATATTTTTTGTTATAAGCTTTCTGAGAGTTTAAAAAACTTGACTTTGACCAATGCTAATACGTGGACTTAAATAAAAATGGAGGGAGTACACATTTGTTTTCTTAGTGTGTAGTGAACTAATCATTTGTTGAAATTGTGAAATAAATATATTAGGCTATTGACTTCGAATGTAATGGTCTATACAATTCAATAGTTACAATCATTGTCGAATCCCAAGATGTATACAAGGTCTATAGTACTTCACAACATGCTCAAACTCACATAATCCCAGTCAAATGAGAATCTAAATGCATTTCATAGTTATTACTTTGTAGGATGCAACAAGAACAACCATAACTCTACATCAGCCATTATAGAAGCAACATTTTGACATATCCCAATGTGTGAATGAAACGTGCAGAGAGAGCTTTTGAAGATGGAGCAGATAGGGCGGGAAAGATTGCATGTATGTGGACGAGAGAGTAGGAGACAAACCTAACGAGACAGAGAGAGAGAGATAGAGAGAGAGAAAGAGAGAGGAAGAAGTTAGGTCTGTGAGAAAGATGCATACATGTAATATACATGAGATGCGTGTGCATCTGGATTCTGTATACGTGGAAGGAGAAGAGACAACATGTTTGATGAGAGAGCAGGAAAAACATGGACGAGAGGGGAAGGATCTCGTGGGTTAAGGGATTGACAATTTTGTGCGGGGGAGAGAGGGATTGGTAATTTTGTGTAAGAGAGAGAGAGGGTGGGGGAGGAGTCAGTCAGCCGTCGTCACATCACCCTGCTTCCAAATGACCCCGCATTCTCTAGCGCGGTGTGGTCGCCGTCTTCGATCTGCTCGTTGCCCTCTTTGAAGATTGAGGTGTTGTGCATGTTGGGGTGCAAAGAAGCACAAGCGAGAGTGGTCGCCGTATAACCTTGGATGGGGATGAATTGTGTGCTCGGGGGAGTGTGTATGTGTGTTGTGTTGCGTGTGTGTCTCTCTCTCTCTGTGCATGTGTGTGTGCGTGTGTGTGCGCGCCAGATATCGAGAGAAAACAAACCTAAGGAGAGAAATGGGTATTCACGAAGATATTGTGCGGGCCTTGAGGTGGGCAGGGGCCGGGTGAGGGTATCAAAATGTGTGCGTTGATGCATGTGTTGCATGCGACCGTGCGAGGGACGGACGAATCGAGAGAGATGGTTGTTGTGTTACGGATGCTTCTCTCTCTGTCTCTCTCTCTCTCCCTCTCTCTCTCACACACACACAAGTAAACAAGAAGACCGTTCTCTCATGTATACACAACATATCGGCATCTGTCTATGTCTCACTCATGCACGATCATTTGCACATTCACACCTCTCTAGGTCTGTATCACACGCACACCGTCTCCACATTGCCCTTCTGCCACAACACACATATGGACACATACACACGTTCTCTCTCAGTCACACACACAAAATCAGTATTAAAAAAACTAGGGCGCACCTAAAACGTCCAAATCCAAATAAACACGAACTGGAGCTAAATTCAAATATATGGAAATATTGCAGCGTCAAGAACTTTCACAGGAAAAAAAGTTGAGTAATATTCGAGGATTGTTTTCACACACACAAAAAGGTTCGGTGGATGTCCTTTGAGCGCGACACGGTGACACACCGTTCGATCGACCGCGCGGCCGCGGTTCACGCGCTTGCACATGATTCCGTATCGTGGCCGTGGCACTAAGGCTGGTCACAATGGGCAAGAACATAAGCCAGTAACTAATAAAAGCGCTGCCTAAGTCTAATGTTTACATGTACTAGTACGGTTTTCTTTTAAGTTTGACCAACCTTATATATAAAACTAAAGTAAGCTCCCACACGCGCACTCATCAATATGCCGCCGCCGCCGTTGCGCATGCCGGCGCCCGCCTGCTACGGCCAACAATTTCTCGCCCATCACCGCCGTGTCGCCGCCATCCCTGTGCCATGAAGCCAAAGGCTTGCCCGCTCACGTCGTCTGAAGTCCCTCCTCGCGACGCCACCGTGCTGCCAAGCACGCGAGCAGATGGTGGAGCCGTGTCTATGCACGCAATGTATGAAGAGGAGGACGAGCACGTGCTCCAGCACG
Organism: Triticum aestivum; assembly: GCF_018294505.1. NCBI lineage: Eukaryota > Viridiplantae > Streptophyta > Magnoliopsida > Poales > Poaceae > Triticum > Triticum aestivum. Next base: position 129,589,767 of record NC_057794.1, read on the forward strand.
CCGGCGAGGAGGAACTAGCGTGTCATTGTCGTCTCCACCCGCGTGGAGGAGGCGCGCATGGTGGCTGTCGCGGCGGAAGCCGGTCACGCACGCGTCGAGCCCGCAAACCGGGTGCGGACGCGGAATCTACCTTCGAGACCTTGAATGCCACGTGGATCCTGCAATCCGAAGGAGCAATTTGGGTGAGTCGACTCATGTGAGCCGCTTGATGCAACATGGATGGCTAGAAGGGCTTCTTCCACCTCTTCTGCTGTCTTCTTCATTCGCTCTGTTGAACTTCTTTCACAAATCGACTGACCCAAATTATACTACTAGTACGAACGTATTAAGTACAGTAGGAACACGAAGATACGAGCAGTAGTACCAACTGCAAGAAGAACAGTAGTAAGACATAGTACTAGTACTACTGTACGTACTAAAGAGTTCAAATAACGAGAAAGAACATAAACATAGTTCTGCTGGGGCCTCAGCATAACACACCCTTGAAAATAAACTAATAAGCAACTAGTCCGCTTGACACTGCAGTAGAACCAGCATGAGCGATGGCAGTGCCACCTACTTGGAGTCCGAGTCCACGTCCTCGACTTCGTCCTCCTCCCTCTTCCTCTTCCTCTTCGCCGACGCTTCTTTGCTTGAATCGGACGCTGGGCTCTGCTTCTTCATCGAACCCTTGTAGATATTTAAACAAAGGTAGGCATCCATTGCTGCATACAGGATGTGATCTTCATCTAATGTCTTTGACTCCCATGCATGATGAAACTCGTGATGAGGTTTCTTCAGTTTAGCGTACGAAGGATCAATCATGGCTGCTGCCAGGGTCAGCATTGAAGGTTGAGAGGAGGACACCAGGCTTGCCTTCTGGAGATCGAAGGGCTGGCCTACAACGAGACCTATCCGATGCAGGACATCACTATCGTTCTTAAAGCCTACAGTAACAAATTTCACTCTTTTGTCCTTGAGGAAGTTCTTAAAATCCTGGCACTCAATGTCGGCATGGCATATGTGATAGACCAAGCAAATGTTATGTACGCAAACCTGGATCACGGCGGGCTTCTTCCTCTCTTCGTCCTTTAGATCCTTCTCTCGTCCCAGGACTGTGGTGTACTCAACATCTAGCCCAGCGACCCACTCATCCGTTGAACTGTTGAACATGCATAGGAAGCGAGCCAGCCATGCTTTCACCGTCTCGGATCCACATGTGTAGATGATGATGAACTGATCGCCGGTGATGGCTCTAACCTGGTACTCAGCGGCGACCATGGATATTTGGGAGGCCATGGATTTTGGAGGAGGGTTAGGAGAAGTTGAACTGTTGTACCCCGCAAAAAAACTGGGAGCGAACTAATGTGAAAGAACGGGACGACTGGGAGCGAACTGTTCTAAGGTAGAAGACAGGGACGAGTAGGGCGTGCGAACGGCGTGGGGTTGTTGGCTTGCCCGATGGATAAACGGCTGCAAGCCCCCAAAAAGTGCTCGAGAACAATGCGGGACCCACTAGATGTCATGTCTACTAGACCCACATCGTAGGCCTGACGGTATAGCTTCTGCCTGTTCGCACGCCATGCCAGCGCGTGGATGGAACTTCACTTAATTCACGCCCTTTGAGACTTCGACCGGCTATAAATGAGTAAATTTTTTTGCCTTTTTTAGAGAAGCAATTTTTTTGCCTACTCCGCATGCATGATACTCCCTCTGGTCCTTTTTACTCCCCTCAACCGTTTGCAAAGTGTTTGACCAAATTTATACTTTTTTTGAACACCACCTTATATTAATTAACCAGCCACACCAGTACACTCATTCGATACAATATTCACCACACAGGGCGGTACGTTATTTACAAGAATACCATCTAATCTATTGTCAAAGCTATACTTAGCGATTAAGTGTGCCACCTTATAGGCCTAACGGCTAATCTTTGACAATTGAAGATTGTTGATCAACTTCGAGATGCTCAACGCTTTCATCTTCAGGTCACGCATAGCAAACCTGTCAACGCTTTGACACGCATCAATGAAATCCCATGACCAAATTTATACTAAAAATATCAATATCTACAATACTCCCAAAACACTTAGGCGCGGTGCAATAACTTCTACCCCGTTTCTTGTTTCTTGACATATCAACCAATAGGAGATGTGGGTGTGCATGCTTTTAATGACTTGAGACTACCAAACACGACATGCAGTGGTTAGTTCATTGCATGCAATGCTATTAATTAGCAAATAAACATTAAGATCTCTCATTTTCCCCTCCTCCTTGGTCACAGTGCACAATCTAAGATGACTTTCTCACCTAGACGGAGGGAGTACTGATTATAATGAGTACTCCCTCCTTCCATCTATATAGGGCCTAATGCGTTTTCAAGGCCGCCTTTGACTATTGATAAAATTAATACTACATGACATGCATAATGTGAAAATTATATCATTGAAAGCTCCTTTCACATACGAATTTGATGATGTGCTTTGTGTAAGTTGCATGTCATATATTATTGCTCTAACATTTGGTCAAAGTTACCCTCGAAAAACGCATTAGGCCCTATATAGATGGAAGGAGGGAGTATAAGAAAAACATTTTATAATGAGTGTAAAAATATTGATTTGACATTGTGAATGTTGACACATTGTGGAATAGTTTTTGAAGTCTGCAAAAGTACCCAACTAGTGTTGTCGTTCTCTACAAAAAAATGTGTTTACCAATGCATGCATGAACTCTAGTTACTCTAACCCACCTCTCTTCTTTAATTCTTTGCCACATCAGCATGTTTGCTATTCCCGTGTGCATGATACCAGCTAAGATACCACCATTATGGCCAGCCTTAATCATTGCATGGAATAATTTAGTGTACCTTGAAATATGAACATGTGTGGGGCATGTTTGTTTTTAATGACTTGAGACTATACCTAGCCCGGCATGCAGGATGACTTATTATGCACCGTTCCCCATACCAGCAGGAAGCCCGTTCGTCTCCAAATTTTTTCCTCTCCATGTGTGGAAACAATATGCCTGCCAAACTCTCCTTCTCCCTCCGGCGGTCCCACCACTCCACCCCGTGTGAAAAAATCTGCATGCATGACTCTCCTCCCCCCACGCTCGTCCAATCCGTTGTGACCAGCAATATTTCCACCCCTTTGCTTCCCCATAATTTACTCCAACAAATATGCCCACGTAGCTGTTACTTAATTGCAGGTGCATTCGGTCATTGACATATGGGCCCAACAGGGGTCTGGCCCACATGTCAGTGACGCAACTGGACCGGCAGTTAAGTCAGTGCAGCTCAGTCCATAACTTACATAGGTGTGCCATTGCTCGCTATAAATACTGCGCCTCCCACGACATCGCTATCTCCTCCCCCTCACGTTCACGTTCCTCGCTATCTCCTCTCCCTCCCTCTCACGTCGACCACCATAGCATCGCCCCTCCCAAGCCCTAGGAGCCCCTCGCTGCACCACGCGGACGGTCACGCGTCGCCGTTCTGTTCCTCGTCGCCACTAGTCGAGGAGGACGCGTCGGTGTTTCGCTCCTCTCTGCTACGCGACGCATCGCCGTTCCGTTCCTCGCCGCCACTAGTCGAGGTGGACGCGTCGGCGTTCCGCTCCTCGCCGCGACGCGTCGAGGTGGATGCGTCGGCGTTCCCAATCTCGCCAGCACGCGCGCCGGAGGACGCGTCGGCTCCCCGCTACGAGGAGAACACCACGCCGCCCGCCGAGCCCCCCCAAGCCTTGAGGAGCTTTGGAAAGAAATGGATGTCACCTTGTGGGAGGCTTTGCCTCCAGCAGAGCGCGCCAAAATAGAGGAGGAGAAGAAGGCCGAGGAAGAGAAGCGCACCGCGGAACAAGCTGCCTGGCTATGTCGCATCCGAGAGAGTCAGGCAATTGGCTCTTTGGCAGAAGGCTCGTGCGAGGGCCGTGAGGGTTGCAGAGGACGCCCGTGCCGACGCCCTGAGTGCAGTCGGGCCCAAGCGCCTCATCTACGCTTGGCAGTATGTGGACTGGGTGCATGCTTCCAGCGAGGAGGAGTACCTGTTGGCACCGGATCACCACACCGGTGAGATCGCGCTCGCCCGCCGGCAAGCCGCCAATCAGCACCTCGCGAGTTGTGAGGCTGAGGAAGAGGCATTGTGTCGGCGCGCTGGGAAACGGCCGCGCACCAGGGCACTCGTGGTGCGCCGCAAGCGCTCCTGCGAGCGCCGTGGCTTTTAGGAGGAGTATAATTTTTGTTTCGTAAGGCGATCTCATTAGTTTTGGGACGCAAATGATAAATCCCGAACGTTCAGGAATTTTTAGCGTCCTTAATTAAGTATGTAAAAGGGAAAGTTTGGAAACCTTGTGTATTCGTACGCATTTTGCAAGTACGTGCATATAACACAAACTTTACTATATACTATCACAGGAAAAGAATTCTATGAGACCAGGTCTCACGCGAGACCCATCCTGATGGATGACACATGGCATTCACAAATCACAAAGCACCCCCACCCCCACTTAAAAGCCATGTGTCATCCATCAGGACGGGTCTCACCTGCTAACCGTGAGACCTGGTCTCATATACGAGTAATTTTTTTCCACTATCGCACTACACGTCTCTCTCGATATATGCTTGCATAGTGTGCTACTCCCTCCGTCCAGGTCAATAAGTCATCTTCGGTTGTGCACCGTGACCAAGAAGGAGGGAAGACTTATACACCTAGACGGAGGGAGTAGTACTATTACTTATGTACGTGCAAATGCATGTTTTAACATTACGATGCGGTTTTTGTAAAAGTAGAAAAACATCACTAGTCAAGCTTGTGAAACAATTCAATGCAAAACAAATGCAAAAATGCTCGTTTGATTGTTTACTTTTAGCTTCCTTCTATGTGGTTATTTCTCTGTCGTACTTTATACGGAGTATCTCACTGGTTGGAAAGGCATGCAAATTCCCAAACCGCTTCCTACAACCTATATCTCACTAGTTGCCGGCGTTGACGTTGTCGCCCATGTCGTCGAGGATGAGGTTGCCGAGGTCGGGGAAGAAGTCTCGTTCGCAACTAATCATGTGGACTAGCATAGTAGTAGGATACAGAGTAGAAACATGAATTTTACCACGATTTCGAACAGGAAGGACAGAAACACATACGGTGCAATGGGAGCAGCACTGTTGGCATTGAGGTTGTCGCCCATGTCCAAACACCACGTAGACACGGTCTTTGAGCATGGTTCATAGTCGTTCCACGCTCGGGCATTGAAGTTTGTAACTATTTTAGATTAGAATATACTACTCCTCCGGTGCTAGTAGTAGAGCAGATTCCTACTCTACTACTCTACTCAAGCAAGTTAGGGCATAACATTGTAGGGAGTACCAGTATTGTGATCACTCAAGCAAATTGTTTGGCATCGACATGACCCTACGCTGCTGGTATGTGTCTCGTAAGTCAAGCGGTGTGATGTAGTCATCATCACATGTCCACTTCCCGCAACACATATTCGCTTCTCCATCTTTGTCCGCACATAATCTCGTCCAATCTTCCATTCCCGCTAAGGCGCCTCCCCCCTCGTCCGAAACCCAAGCACTAACAATGGCAGAACCGAGCAGCGTCCACCGAAAGAGTGGCTGGAATTTGCTCCCCACAGAGGTAATCAAGCTCATTGTTTCACGTGTGGAAAATCTCAGTACCATGCCGCTCGCCGCGTGCTCGTCGGGGCTATACCGTTTACTCAAAGCCCTCAGGCCGGAGCTTTTTAAGCCAGCTCCTTGCTTGCTGATGCCGCCTGATCTTCAGAAACGGCGTGTCACGCAGCATAACGATCGTAGGGTGGCGAGCGTCAACCCCCTTGACTGTGATCCGATCCCCGTCAGCCTCAACTACATTAATGGTATGTACTGGGTTGGCATGAACACGTCTTGGATGGTGCTCGTCGACGGTCGTGGCAGATGGATGCTCGTGCAGGTCTACACCGGGCGATTGATCCCCCTTCCTTCGATTAACACCGCACTGCTTTGGCACCGCGGCCCAGAATACTCGGAATCTTATAGTAGCCAACATGATACCAAGTTTGATTTGCTCACGGTTGTCATCTGCCAAGTGCCCACAAGATCTGTGAATTATAAAGACTTCAGGCTAATTGCATTCTTCAATTGCGGTCTCGCCTATCTGACAGGTCACTGTGATAAGTGGATAAATCTGCACTTCCATCACAGGATCATACATCCTCCATGGTTCTCTGATGCCATTGAACACAATGGCTTCATTTACGCTGTCGACTCCTTCTATGGCTGGACGTATTGCTGGCCTACTCCAGTCATCGCCACAAACGGCTGTTACAGCAGTATGTTACTTTCCTATGATATCATGATGGCTTGCTTATATTACTATCAACATTTGCTGAAAAAATATTCATGCTCATAACATGTTGTTCTTAAGATTGACTAAACCAAGAGCCCTTTTTTATTTGACTCCAACTTGATATGATGTTGTAGGCCACCTGGTGTCCCTACCCTTCCTAATCCCAGAACCTTTCAAAGAAAAGCGGCATGGCAGTTGCAGGTGGTTCCTGGCTCGATCAGACGATGGCGAAAGATTGATGATCGTTCGCACGTACCAGACGTGTTGTTTCGCGGAATACAATCATAGTCACTGCAAGGTCTTTGAGTAGGATCCCAACTTCTCTGGGCCTTCAGGAATTTTTGACTGGAGGCTGGTAAGTAGCCTTGGTACACGCTCTCTGTTTGTCAGACTGAATTATCCGATTAACCAGGAGATAACCGATGCCAAGGATCATGATGGCAGTGCAGTTTCATTCATCAGGCAAAACTGTGTGTACACAGCGTACCATGCGTCTCTGCATGCACCATACCCTGATATGTGCCGCCATGCTCTGCAGCCCAAAGTAGGAGAGAGGGTCGCAAGTATCAGACTTCGACCTGCTGGCTGGAGTTTCCCCCGTCAGGCACCCATCTGGTTTAAGCCGTCAGCCAATCCCCACAGCTTAATAAATAGTAACGTCTAACTGAGCCAGTTAGTTAGATGCGTACACTTGGTGTAGTAGGATCTTTACTTAGTTTGATGCATACACTTGTTCTTTTTTGGTAGCCCTTTTGTAATGATGGCTGATGTTCGGTTTGTAAGAGAGAGTTGCGTCTTCACTCTTCTGGCCTGCTTACTGCTTCTGTTGCACCCCAACCCTAGTTGTTGTTGTTGCTGCTGCTATTTTTAATGTACAATCAGTAGTATATTTCGTCTGTTGGTTGAATAAATGTGTTGTTAGAACGACAAACACAATGTTTTGGAAGTCGTTGCACAATTCGATCCTTTAGTGCCCCGTACCGTACATAGCGCATACTATTTATCGTACGGAACAATTTTTTCTGAAACTCGGAACACATTTTCCACTTGTTGATAACATGCAGCCCACTGATGAAGGCCCAATAGAGAAGACCATAATTAACTGGAAGGGAGGCTCTCACATGAATCCGGCCCAGGTACATGCTCATGGTCCCCTAAACATAAATAAGTAAATAAATAAATAAATAAATAAAGCTAAATGCTCATGCACCAGTTCTTTGGGAAAATAGGTAGCCTAGTATTTCTTTTTGAAGAATACCCAAGCTAGGCCTATTTGTTTTCTCTGAATTACTGGGCTGCAAATCTTTCAAGACGAGGAGGGATGCATTCCGGCCTGGCTTAAGAGTATGGTCAATGTCTGTTAAAAGTAATATCAAAAGGGGTTGAAAATTCCAAAGATATTATAGCAAATGGGATATAAGTTTCTTTTTTTGTTTTTGTTCTTCACTGATATCTTATACATATTTCATTGGATTTAACATGACATAGTACTAATTTATTTTTAAATTTGTTTTAGTATGGCTATTAATTTTTGGATTAAGAATATTTCGTTCCCCAGCAAAAATTTGCGAATTTTCAAAATTTCCCACATATTTAGTTAAGTTTTTGACCCTGGTACTGACCAGAAAATGGCCAACAATTCTAAAAATGGAAAACAGGCTGCAATAAATTCCATATGAATTAGAAAATGAGTAAAAATTATAAAAATAATAGCAAATGGGCTGTACACGCCACAGATTTCGAGGCTGACTTGTTTACGCAAGGCTTTGTCAGTGAACACACGATTCTAGCAGCAGTTAGTGTTGGATGTCCATCCAACGGCCGACGTGCTTCTTCAATCTCTGATCTTCCTGCTCCAGCCGCCTAAACTAGCGCCGACGGGACTACCTGCTCCCTCCTCTTGTGGCCCGCTGTGATGCCGCGTAGGCTTCCCCGGCCCACCCTACTCCCTCCGCTGGCCTGGCCGCACGCAATCAACTACCTCCTTATTATGCGAAAAAAATGATTCCTCCCACTGACATCTGAGGCGCACCGGTTGGAAGGCTGACCTGTGGGCCTACTAAGTTGACGCATACGTAGGGTTTGTCAACTTAGTCAACAAACGATTCTAGCAGCAGTAACCGTTGGATATGAATCGAACGGTCCTGCTGCTTCTTCAATTGCTGCTCTTCTTGCACCAGCCGCCCAAACCAGCGCCGGGGAGACCGCCTGCTCCTGCCTCCAGTGGCCGGCTGTGCTGCCGATGAGGCCTCATCGCCCCCTACTACTCCCATCGCTAGCCAGGCCCTGTGGCGATGACAGCCTCACACCGCAGCCAAACTAGTGAACCCTCGTACTCCTCTCCGCGTGGGCATCCACTGTCGCGTCTTCCCCGGCTCCGCGTCGTCCCCTTCCTAGGCCTCGCCGACATCCACCGCCTTGGTGCTCTCGGCGCGGCATGGTCAACATGGTCAACGACATTCCATCGAAGGAGTACTGTACGTGGAGAGGTTGATAGTTGGGTCCACGGCCACAACCCAGTTTTTTTGTGATTTGCCAAGTAAGTCGCTTTGTCAGGACTGTTGGGCTACAAATCTTTGAAGACGAGGAGAGATTTCATTCGGCTGGCCGAGAAAATGGCCCATCGGTAATGAGAAATGGGTTGTACATTTTTAAAACACATCAAACCGGCAATTAGTTTCAAATATCTTTTCTTCATTTCGAGATTTGAAATTACATTAATTTGTATGCATGGAGAATTTGTTGGATTTTATATTGATATACATTTATTTTTAAAATTAGTTTGAACGTGAGTCGAAATTTCGGGATTAAAAACAGTTCGGACCGCACCGAAATATGCAAAATTTCATATAATTTTTTAACCATGGCCACAATATGGGTTGTAATGCTAACAAAAAGAATATGGGCTCCAAAAAAACCTTAACAATTAGCAAATGGGCTGTAAATTATTAGAAATAATGGCAGATGGGCTGCATGCTGTTTTCCACAGATTTGAGGCTTTCCTAAAAAAGGTTACGCACAAGCAGTGACTGTTGGATGGCCATCCAACAGCCGTCGTGCTTCTTCAATCTCTGCTCTTCCTGCTCCAGCCGCTCAAACAGGCGCCGGCGGGACTGCCTGCTCCCTCCTTCCCACGGCCAGCTCTACTGCCGCGCAGGCCTCACCGCCCCATCGTACTCCCATCGCTGGCCTAGCCATCCCTCTACTCACCCACACCTACTGTTATTCTCCGGCGACGGCAGACGAACCAGTAAACCCTCGTATAGTCGTACTCCCCTCCGCATGGGAAACAACTGCCGAGTCTTCCCTGCCTCCGTGTCGTTCCCTTCATAGGCCTCGCCATCATCCACCACCCTGGTGCTCTCGGCGCGGCCTGATCAACATGATCAACGACCGACATGCATCTGAAGTGGATTGTACGTGGAGAGGCCGACAGCTGGGTCAACGGCCGCACGCAAGGAAATGCCTCTTTATTACGCGCAAAATAATGATTCCTCCACCTGACATCAGGGACCCACCGAAAGGGCCTCTGTATTTCGCAAAAAAAAGTGTTACCGCCGCTGACAGCTCGGACCCACCAGCTATATCTTCACACGCAAGGAAGTGCCTCCTTATTACGGTAAAAAAAATGTATAGCCCCCTGCTAGCTGGGACCCACCTTGGTGGGAGGCTGACTTGTGGGCCTACTAAGTTGACGGGGACAAAGGGCTTTGTCAACTTAGTCAATATGCACGATTCTAGCTGCAGTGACCGTACGATGTCCATCCAACGGCCGTAGTGCTTCTTCAACCTCTGGTCTTCTTGCTCCAGCCGCCCAAACCAGCGCCGGTCGTGCCTCGTGCTCCTGCCTCCTGTGGCCGGCTGCGATGCGGCAGAGGCCACACCGCCCCCTACTACTCCCACCGCTGGCCAGGCCATCCCTCTACTCACCCACACCCCCTGTTATTCTGCAGCGACGGCAGCCTCACACCGCAGTGAACCAGTGAACCCTCGTACTCCTCTATGCGTGGGCATCCACTGCCGCGTCTTCCCCGGCTCCATGTCGTCCCCTTCCTAGGCCTCGCCGTCCTCCACCGCCCTAGTGCTCTCGGCGCGGCGTGGTCAACGTGGTCAAGGAACGGCTTTCATGGGACGTGGACTGTACATGGAGAGGCTGATAGCTGGGTCCACGGCTGCAGCAAGGAAGTGCCTCCTTATTACATGCAAAATAATTATTCCTCCACCTAACAGCGGGACCCACCAGACGGGCCACCGTATTTCACAAAAAAAACATTTCCCCCTGACTTCTGGGACCCACCAGCTACATCTTCGCACGCAAGGAAGTGCGTCAGGGCAAAAAAATGATTCGCCCTCTGACTGCTGGGACCCACCAGCTACATCTTCGCGGACAAGGAAGTGCCTGACAGTCGGGACCCACCTGGTCGAAGCGTACGTAGCGTTGTCATTCTGGTCGCGAACATGTACGTAGATACTGGTCGATGTAGAGGCGCGCACGTGTCGTAGTAGAGGCACGCACGTGTCGTAGTAGAGGCGCGCATGTAGCATGTACATGTACGTACAGCGGCCAGGGTGCAAGAAAGAAAATACGACCACGTATGTGTACATACGGGCAGGGTCTCGAACGCCTACTCGCGCATACGTATGGCAACGGAATGCGTCGTGTTCATGGGGAGGCAACGGAATGCGTCGTGTCCATCGGGAGGGCTTGGACGGAACAGGCGATGGAAACGAGGCCTGGCGTACCGCAAAACGGAGGAAACAACCTTGTGTTTGAACGGCCACGTTCGAAACGGGATCCTGTTCATCAGGAGGGGTCTGGCGTATCGCAAAACGGAGGAAACAGACCTCCTACGGTTGAAACGGGGGTCCTGTTGATCGGGAGGGGTATGGCGTACCGCAAAACGGAGGAAACAGACTTCTGTTGGAGCGCTACGGTCGAAACAGGGGTCCTGTTCATCGGGAGGGGTGTGGCGTACCGCAAAACGGGACTCCACGAGATACTGTTCATCTCCACCGTCGACCTCCTCCAGCCTCCATGGGCTCTTGTTCATCCAGCCTCCACGGGCTCCTGTTCATCCATCCTCCATCGCGCGCTACTCCACCGGCTACTGTTCAACCACCCCTCCACCGTCTACTGTTCATCCAGTCCTCCACACCATGGGGTCCTGTTCAACCACCGCTCCACGGGCACCCCTCCACCATCTACTGTTCATCCAGCCTTCCACACCACGGGGTACTGTTCAACCACCCCTCCACCGTCTACTATTCATCCAGCCCTCCACACCACGGGGTCCTGTTCATCCACCCCTCCACGGGCACCCCTCCACCATCTACTGTTCATCTAGCCCTCCACCACACCACGGGGTCTTGTTCATCCAGAGGCAACACAATCGCTCACTGTTCATCCAAACCCCCCTGCAACGCTCACTGTTCATCCCATCGATCAGCTTCAGTTAGCAGCAGTAGCGAAGGAATCACTCGATCGGGTTCAGTTAACAGCATCGATCGATCGCTCGGGTTCAGTAACCCGTAGCCTGCAGTGCAATCGCTCGGGTTCTGTGAGAGCCAATGCCTCGCTCGGGTTCAGTTGGAGCCAACGCCTCGCACACACGCGCGTACGTGTATGAAAGAAACGCGCATTGCTCGGCCCCGACCTCCCACCGTAACCGGGAACTCCCCGAAATTTTCCTCCCCCTCGCTTCTACCACAGTTTTTTCCGTCATGGACGGCCCAAAGAATGTCATGCAGCTGCATCTCCGGCCCGCCGAGGACGAAAATCCCATTTTCTGTCATGATTTTTTGTCATAGAAGTAGGAGCCCACCACATCTATGATGATACCGGGTTTTGTCACAATTATCGGCATAGAAGTGTCATATGTATGACAGAAAAAAATTTCGTTCGGCCCAAAATGTCATGGATGTGTCTTTTTTTGTAGTGAAGGACAATCCCCGAAGATTTTGGACGCGCCAAGTTCCTCTTTCAGACCCATCAAGTGTACAACGACTCGTGTGCGACTATGCAGATTCGCCAAGTACCCCCCGGCAAGACCGACGTCCGAACCAGCACACCAGCTCTATGTATTTCGGCAAGTCCCTCGACGACTTGCGCTTAGTACCACTACGTTTGCCATGTAGAACTACACCAAGACCGGACCAACAAGTACCCCGACAATGTGTGTACCTCTATCATTGACCCCGTGGACGTCAAGTTCCTCGCCGTGACCCCAATCATCTACAGAGTGTGCACGACTGCGAAACACGAATCACTACTTCCTCTACCGATGTCGTGTACCACTACTTCCGTCTACACCGCATTGAATTCATTTTGCCTCAAAATGCACGCTTCAAAGGTATAATCGCCGACACGACCTTCCGAGAAGGAATGCATGTTGTATGCGATGTTCATGACCGAATTGTATGTTGCACGTTCCTCCTTGTTTGCCTTGTCGTCGACCCGTCGGAACCAGGTAACCGGGATCACCCCACCATCTTTTGCATGTTCCGTATATCCATACTTTCTTTGCACCGACATCTCGACGAGTTGCCGGATCGTCGGAAGGTTGCCGTTGCACCATTTCCATTGTCATTGCCGTGGCACCCCTTCCGTTCCACCATGGTGACCAAATGCTTCATAACATGCTCATGTCAACATTTTCATTAAATTGCTTATAACTTGCATATGTCATTCACATCATGATAACAACATTTAAAATGTTAAAAAAATTGTTGCTTTAAAATTGCTAATGGACATATGGGGATTTTCCGAAATTGTTGTTTGATGTTTCCGGCCTCATTTAAACTTGCCTAAATAGTTTGTTTACTTATGCTTCACCTCTTTCCATGTTAACCAACATTTTATATTGTTGTGTACCTAAACAGGAGAGTACTAAATAATTGAATGTGGTGTTTCGTCAATATGCAACCCGTTGCATATTGAGCTCCACTTAATTTGTAGTGTTGTTTGTTGCACTTTGCCATGCCATGAATCATTAAACTGGACATGCATCATACTTGGTTGCGCATCATGTCATGTTTATGCTTGTTGTTGGGTTTCGGGTTCCGGCAGACCCTTGAGGTTCGAACACTGGGGTGCGTGCGGAGATCTCTCCCCTACCGATCTACGTCCGATCCTCTCGTGCGAACTAAGATGAAAATGATGAACAACACAAGAGACACGATGTTTATACTGGTTCGAGCCACCGTTGTGGTGTAATACCCTACTCCAGTGTGTGGCGTGGTGGATTGCCTCTGGGCTGATGATGGACAGTACAAGGGAAGAACAGCCTCGCGACAGGTGTTCTTGAGCTGGTGCGATGAACTGCTAAGGTGAGTTCAGTCGCCTCTTCCTCTCTCTCTGGTATGGTTCTACCAGATTTCCCGCAGTCCCCTCCTTCTGGTGGCTAGCTCTATTTATAGAGGCCCTGGGCCTCTCCCCAAATAATGAGCGGGAAGGGCGCCAACAATTGGCCATTTCAAAGGGGAACATCTAGTACAAGTTATCCTGACCAAAGGTGGTCTTCGGCTGCCAAAAGCACTGGCGATGACGCCGTCTTGGGCTCCACGGTGACCTCCGTCCTGTCGTCCGGCTGGTCTTGGTCTCGTTGCACCGGAATGGTAACCTTTGCCTGATGCCTTGGCCTCTTCTTGCCCCTTTGCACCAAAGGGGAAACAAGGACACTGTGCAGGCCGGCGCCCGCCTGGTCTCGATCGTCATGGCTTGCGTCACGGGTTCCTCGCGAGGTACCCTTGCCTTGATCTCTCCGCCTCCTCACGAGCCTGCCTGATGAGGCTGCCTCTGAGGAAGCTTCCTATCATCCGCCCCACGAGGCTTGGTGTCACATCCCTAGTTCTGGTCCTGCTCCGGAGACGTTCCAGAGTACCTGTCTGTGAAGCAGTGCCTCCTCTGTTGATCTACCAGGCAAGCAAACCCCCTTGCTCATTCCGATACAATCCTACTCTCTCGCTCCTGCTCTCAGTTATTGCATTAGGACTACAATGATTCATCTGCTACTTTGTGCTGCGGTAGTTGAACCCATTCCTCTGCATGACCTGTCATTGCCACAGTAAATAGTTGAAACCCACTAGCATGTGTAGGAGTTGATTGAGCCATGTTGTGTTCCTACCATGCTATGCCTGCTATTGCTTAGAGTTGTGTCAGGTCTGGTTCATTGGGATGAATTGGAGTGTTACGATATGTTTTGATGCTGAGAGTGAAGTGTGTGAACACGATTTGGTAAAGGTAGCGGTGAGAGGCCATGTAGGAGTACATGGTGGGTTGTCTCACTGGAACCGTCCTTAAGCACTGAGTTCTATGTATGTTGTCCAATGACTCGATACTACCACACATTGGGCTCCGGGCGCTCCAAGCCCTCTCGACTTATTAACCAACTTGATCTCTGTCCAGGAGTCGCAACTAGTTTCTGGTGTTTGTAGGTAGTGTTAGTAGTCTACCAAGTGGCACCCGGCCAGGTGGGCTTGGGACAGACTAGGCACAAGTGGCACGGTGTACCAAGCGTCGATCCATCCGGCAAGGTGGGATTCGGAACCCTGCACACATCGTTTGGGGCCGTAAGTGAAACCCCGGCCGGATCTCCTTGCGGATGGAACCCGAATAGGCGATAAACCTGGGCTAGAGTCTTGTGTGGTTAGTCAGGTCGTGGCCGACACCCTCGCCAGGCTTCCGCTTGAAGGTTGCCGAGATACATGACGTGTACATGGCGGTAAGTGGCGAGAGCGTGTGTGAAGAAGTACACCCCTGCAGGGTTAACATGATCTATTCGAATAGCCGGGTCCGCGGTTATGGACTTCTTGGATGCTTACATGGTACATAGACAACTTGAAGTGGATACTCTAAAAAGCTCAAGACAAGTGTGAGTGCTATGGATGGCCTTCTCGTAGGGAGACGGGGATGAATCCATAGTAGTGTATTGTGTCGTGATTAGTGGACTCGTGTGCGCCATATCACCTTAAAGAAGTTCTGGTAGTCGTAGAACAGGATAGCCACAGAGTCAAAGCTGGCTTGCTGCAACGAAACCCCACATTACCCTCTTGATACAAGTGCATGTATGATAGGATCTGATGTAAGTCTTGCTGAGTACCTTTGTACTCATGTTGCTTTATTTATGTTTTTGCAGCGGAGACTTCGGTCTTAATAGTGTTCTCGTGGACTTCGACGAGTAGTTTGTACCTCAGCTACGATCTTGATCAGATGTTGTAGATAGTCAGGCTTTCAGCCTTTTTTTCATTGATAGATGTCTGTACTCAGACATGTAATGCTTCCGTTTGTTGCTTGATTGCTCTGATTGTTGGGTCATGTGACCCCTGTTTGTAATAAATGCTATGGTGGCTCTTCTGAGCCTTTATCTATATGAGTTGTTGAGTTATGCTGTGATGCCATGTTGTACAACACATACTTGCATGTTATGCGTACGTGTAACGTGTATTGCTATGTGTGGGATCTGACTATCTAGTTGTTTATCCTTAGTAGCCTCTCTTACTGGCAAATGTCTCCTAGTGTTTCCACTGAGCCATGGTAGCGTGCTACTGCTCCGGAACACTTAGGCTGGCCGGCATGTGTCCTTCTTCGTTCTTGTGTCTGTCCCTTCGAGGAAATGTCACGCGATGAATACCGGAGTCCTGTTAGCCCGCTATAGCCCGGTTTACCGGAGTCCTGTTAGCCCAGTTGCTACAGCCCGGATTCACTCACTGATGACCGACACATTCGATGCTGGGTCATGTATGCCTGTCCCTGTAAGTTAGTGCCACTTTGGGTTCACGACTAGCCATGTCAGCTCGGGTTCTCTGTCATATGAATGCTAGCAACACTATCATATACGTGTGCCAAAAGGCGCAAACGGTCCCGGGCATGGTAAGGCGACACCCGTGGGAATACCGTGCGTGAGGCCGCAAAGTGATATGAGGTCTTACATGCTAGATCGATGTGACTTAGGATCGGGGTCCTGACACTTGGCCCCTCGCGAAGGTCTTGAGCTTGGGCTGATGAAGATGGGCCGCACTGGGCCCCTGCCTGAGCCATGCCGTAGGCAGGCAAGTCTGGGGACCCCCGTTCCCAGAACGCCGACAGTAGCCCCCGGACCCAAGGCGCGCGCGGGCTTGGCTTAGCAGAGAAGCGAAGGGGCAAGCACGAAGCGCCGCGGGCCCTAACAGCCTGCGGCCTTGGGCACCGCGTGGCAGTTGATTAGGCGTGGGCGTCTGTGTTGGGGAACGTTGCAGAAAATTAAAATTTTTCCTATGGTTTCACCAAGATCCATCTATGAGTTCATCTAAGCAACGAGTCAAGGGAGTGAGTTTGCATCTACATACCACTTGTAGATCGAGTGCGGAAGCGTTCAAGGGGATGGTGATGATGGAGTCGTACTCGTCGTGATTCGGATCACCGATGACCAAGTGCTGAACGGACAGCACCTCCGCGTTCAACACACGTACGGGACGGACGATGTCTCCTCCGTCTTGATCTAGCAAGGAGGAAGGAGAGGTTGAGGAAGGCAGCTCCAACGGCAGCACGACGGCGTGGTGTAGTTGGTGCAGAAGTACTCCGACAGGGCTTCGCCAAGCACGTACGGAGGAGGAGAGGTGTTGGGGAGGGGAGGGGCTGCGCCTTGGCTTGTGGTATGCAGCCCTCCCCTCACCCCTCTATATATAGGAG